>NC_053154.1:302686414-303286414 GCF_016835505.1 Polypterus senegalus
ATTCGATCTGACTCTTATAAACAAATTACAGCAACGGCAGCTTCCACCTGCAGCTATAGACTCTTCAGTACGCAAGCGACTCTCCATGCTAGTGTTTAGATCTGGATGGGGCATGTGCCCAAAACATTAACATTTATATGTTATGTTAACACTCAATAAAACTGAATAAAAAAATAAAGTGACAGTGAGATATGAAGAAGGGAGATTCACCAGTGTTTGTGTGTCAGCTTTTATCCTTCCAGATCAGAAAATGTTCAGTTCCATTGCCTCAAAACACCACTCACATCTACAGTTATTCCCAGTTTCAAATAAAAACTAACAGTGTGAGATACCTAGGGCGGTAGTATGTATTGTGATCGTGACTATGAGTGAAAAAAACGCTAACTTTTACAAGTACTATACATGTACACCATCTGTTACATATGCAAACCAAATGTATGTGTGTACTGTATAATATTAACAATAAGAGCAGTTCAGTACTGAAAATGGAAAATATAAGAGGCAGTCAGGATCGAACTGGGGACTCTTAATTACGATTCAGCAAATCTTACTGCTATGCCATGGAAGCTGTCGTCTTATCCTTGGACCTTTTGTGAAAGTGTTTATTTGATCTTTGGACTTTAGGCTTCACACATTATGTAGTTTATGCCAACATTTTGTCATTTACTACTAAAATATGAAAAACGTTTCTGTTTTAATTATGTGTTTATTACAGATTATTGTACAAACAGAACACACATGAAATGCATGTGTTCCAAATAACAATCTATTATTTCCACTCTAAAACTCCAGCACTATTGCATTTTGATTCAAAACACTGCTTTAATCGTGGCAAAACTGAATGAAATCAAGTGACCAATCAGCATCAGAAGGTACGGCAAGAGGTGTCAACAGTTGCAGTAAGAGGCGATCCAGTTCTGAACACTTCTGTGTTCTGGCGACACTATCAGCACAACTTTCATCAGTGTGGACTGCGGAGTGATTTAGCGAAGCAGTGAAAAGTATGTTTTAGGTTTCAGATGAAGAAGTTTACTGTTTTGTTAAGATGTCTAAAGTTGTTTTCTTTCCATACACATTAAAACAAACTGTACAGCTACATTTTTTAAGTGTAGACACTTTGGCGGTTTAAACTAAATACTGAAATAGTGATACATTTGTTAGCATCAGCAAGTTTGATTTCTTCATAGCTTTTAATTCATAAGATCTGTTATTGACAAGGGTTGGTTTCTTATTAAACAACTGGGTCATTCACCCCTGATCTATGGACAAAAACTGCCCAAAAAGTTGCATGTAAGAGTGAAAAGCAATCAATTAATTAATTTATGTGTTTTTAGTCATGATAAAACCATGCCTAATTTAAATGTACCATGTACATATGCATTTCACTTAACATATTGGATTGCGTTAAATGTTGGCACGGATAATCTTCCATAGCTACAGCCTAGTTCAGAAGCAAGACAAGAACCAGCCCACAATAGATGTCTTTGGCATACCAGAAGAAAAAAATCTGATATACCCAAGGAAAACATGTTCAGCAAACTTCACACAAAAAATTAATAACTTTGCAAAGAAGCCCATGTCATTAAATGAGGCAACATAGCCAACTACCGTGTCACCAAGCCACTAAGTAAAATGAACAATTTAGGGAAAAAGAAGATTAATTAGAGTCAATTTGGTCTAATAGGGAAGCAAGCAAAGGCTAATAACATTATGAGATATCTTAGACTTGCATAGTAACATTAAAAAAAAATATATACTGTGATGGAAACCGGGGCATCAGTGAGCCCCAAGGCAACAGCACGAACAAACACAGAGTCCCGGATTGAATTAAAGGTGTGTTTATTATACGAAAATACACAATACCTCCACAAAGTAACACAAAAGCATAGGTTTCTCTCTACACAATCGCATTGCCCTTCTCCAGTTAAGTGTTGCCCTATGTCTTTCCAGCTCTGACTCACCTGGACAAGGGAGTGCGGTCCCTTTTATTAAGAACCCGGGAGTACTTCTAGTGCCAGTGCCACTGCCCAAAAGAAGTATTTCTGGGTCATACGGAAGTCCCATTTTAGGGAGAGTATCTCCTGACAATGGCCCCTTGTGGCACCCATGGTCCCCAGCAGGGCTGTTTTGCTGGACTATATCTCCCAGCATTCCCTAATGGTTCCCAAATGAGTGCCGCTACAGAGGGCTGCTACTACCCCCTGTTCTGGGGGAATAAAAAGTCTGCAGCAATATCTTCCACTTCCGGTGGGCTGTCTGTCCATCTCCTCTGGCCGTCACTTCCGGGTCTGGCTCCTTCTTTCCTCTTGCAGATGCCCATCTTTCTGATTTTAGCCTCACGTCCGGGTAAGGAGCCATCCCTTTCTCTGGTCGGGATGTCGGGATGCCTGTCCAGCCTGAGTAGCATTTACAATACATTGGGCAGACTTGGATTTGTAGTAAGTAGGTATAGGAGTGATGTGGACTATGATGTTTGCTGATAACATTGTGATCTGTAGCAATAGTAGGGAGCAGGATGAGGAGACCCTGGAGAGGTGGAGATATGCTCTAGAGAAGAGAGGAATGAAGGTCAGTAGAAACAAGGCAGAATACATGTGTGTAAATGAGAGGAAGGTCAGTGTAATGGTCATGATGCAGGGGGTAAATGTTGGCGAAGGTGGATGAGTTTAAATACTTGGGATCAACAGTACAGAGTAATGGGGATTGTAGAAGAAAAAATGGGTGGAGAAGAGTGTCAGGAGTAATTTGTGAAAGACGGGTATCAGCAAGAGTGAAAGAGAAGGTCTACAGGACGGTAGTGAGACCAGCTACGTTATATGGGTTGGAGACGGTGGCACTGACCAGAAAGCAGGAGACAGAGCTAGAGGTGGCAGAGTTAAAGATGCAAAGATTTGCACTGGGTGTGATGAGGATGGACAGGATTAGAAATGAGGATATTAGAGGGTCAGCTCAAGTTGGTCAGTTGGGAGACAAAGTCAGAGAGGAGAGATTGTGTTGGTTTGGACATGTGCAGAGGAGAGATGCTGGGTATATTGGGAAAAGGATGTTGAAGATAGAGCTGCTAGGGAAAAGGATAAGAGGAAGGCCTAAGAGAAGGTTTATGGATGTGGTGAAAGAGGACATGCAGGTGATGGGTGTAACAGAACAAGATGCAGAGGACAGAAAGATATGGAAAAAAAATGATCCACTATGGCGACCCCTAATGGGAGCAGCCGAGAGATGAAGAAGAAGAAGGTATAGGAATGATGTTGTGTGGTTTATTTCACCACAGGGAGCTGTCCTAATTTCGAAGTTATAATGAATGCAGTACCATATCAACCATGCTTAAATGTACATATTTATTTTTAAAAAACATATTTTACATAAATAAACAGCCTTTTTTAATCATGACTTGATGATTACTGTTGTTAAAAGTTAATTCTTTTAATTATGTTAAGCCTTCCTAATCATCTGTGGAAATTAAAAAGCCCATAATTACAATTAAATTTTATCAACTTCTATGCAAGATTACATAGCTGATATTTGGATATAGACAAGCACCAGGTTTTAAAAGAACTAAGATTATAGATCAGGCTGACAGCAGCATAGAACAGTTGATTACACATTATTCTTCTGTACAGTTCATGGTGTACAATCAGGCTGACGATGTTTTATTTTTCCAGGGATTAACAGCTTATGCATTATTAAAATTACCTTTCTATTTGAGTATAAATAAAAGTGCAAATACTATATAAGTATTTCTAATTAACTGTAGGCTGCCTATACAGGTTTATGGAAAAATAGACTATAAAAACATCAAATATCAGTGAGCAATTTTTGCAACTGGAAATAAACATTCTGTTCAGCTGTGATACAGTAGAGTTACTATATAGGAATAGTCATAGCATGTAGGGAGAATGTGTGAAGTCTGTGGCCATAAGCTTTCGTCCAAAGTATAGAAGTGTGGGGTTGAGCAGAGGATATCTGAAAAATTAGATAGTGTGATGAATGTATCATTGGTATAACTAGACACACATCATTAAAATGTTGTCTTTGCTTTGGATCCAACATCTGGATTTCTTAAACAGGACCTGCAATTCCAAGACAATAAAATGTATTGTGTGAACTGGAAAATGTTACTAATACATCATCCTTCTCCACATCAATACCTTTTAGAACATAAGACATTTGACAAATGAGACCAATCATTCCACCAGGCTTGTTTGTTTAGCTAATAATTAAGCTTCCTCAAAATCTCATCCTGATAACTTCTTAATTTTTTCTAAATTTCTGCTTTAACATGTCTCAGTAGTTTGTTCCAGATTCCCACAACTCTTTGAAAAAGTGCTTACTAAATTCAGTTCCAAATACACTTCCCCTTAATGTCCACTATTGTCCTCGAGTCCATGATTCACTATTAAGTTGAAAGAATTCGGTTGGATCTACTTTATCAATGCCTTTGAAAATTCTGCAGACCTGGATTATGTACCAAGCAGTCTCTTGTACTCGAGGCGAAACAAATTTAATTCTCTAAGCATGGCAAAGTAGGACATATCCTTAAGTCATGAGATATACCTGGTTACTCTCCTCAAGTACTGCTATGTCTTTTTTGTAGTGTAGTGACCAATGTTCCCTCTAAGCTGAGCGCGTGAATGATCGCTCACACGAATTCAGAGCGTCGATCATACTTCCCGCACGATCGCTCATTCCGATGGCGTCGCTCGTACTTATCGCACGATCGCTCACTCCGACCATCGGAGTCCAAAGCCGAAGGTCTTATTCTTTTAGGCCGCCACCTAAGAAACGTGCTTGCATTATAAAAATTGTTTGAAACTTGTTTCTGTTTGTCTCAGCGAGTCAGCATATGTGATTAACTTTGGTAAAAATTGTTTAAAACTTGTTTCTGTTTGTTTGGCTCTGCGTATGTGATTATCTTTGTTTGAACATAGGTTTGAAGTTCGAAAGTTTTATTTATTTCCGACTTCCGGCTCGTGTTTAAAGCCTTTCTTTACGCACATATTTTGATTTGCATAGAATTAGGCACATCAGTTTATATTAGGAGTTTAAAATCAAGAGCCATGTCTAAGCATCAGGCAGACAATTGTTCAGGAAATGTGAGTAAAAAGCGATGTTTGGAATTCAAGAAAGAATGGTTGACAGGTTGCTCAGTAGACGCAGACTTGCCACATGGCTCTGGACAACACGTGCAGCTGGGTGAAATTTTCGAGTACTTTGAAGCACGTGGTGTTATATGCAAAATTTGCGTGAAAGCTGGAGCCAACAGTGAATGGACGGCAGGAAAAACATGGACCAACTGGAAAGTTGATCATCTAAAAAAACATTTAGGTCAAAAATCTCATGTGGATTGTGTCACAAAACTTAAAAATCAAAGCAGAGGGATTTTAAAAAGCATGCTAACTGAATCAAAAGAAGATCGTGAAACCAGGAAAGAAATAACACAGCGAAAACAAGCAACCCAGGATGAGGTAAAGATTTTAATAGATAACATTTTGCTCGCTATTAGAATAAGGTCTTCAATGCTGTCAGTTCAGGATATTCATGATCACGTCGGAAAATATGTCAAAATCCCAGAGAGTTGGCATAGTAAGAACTATGCCTTTGAGTTTAGTGAGTGTATAAACTCAGCTATCAATACTGAAATGTATACCGAAATAAGGAAAGCAGCTTATCATACCTTGATAACTTGATAACTGACATTTCCGTTTCGAAGATGTTAATTTTATACATAAAGTGCAGGAATGAAAATGAATCCGTCTATAAAACTGTTTGCGGGAATCCTGAAGTTAATAGCATGCAATAATTCATCAATCTTTCAAGCTATTCAGAACGGGTTTGATTTAAACAAGATGGTTATGTTTACTTCTGACAGAGCCTCGGTCATTCTTGGGTAAAAGAAAAGGTGTAGCTGCACTATTGCGACAGTCAATTCCACATTTATCAGAGCAACATTGTATAGCCCATTGTGAGGATTTGGGTATAGATGATGCATGGAAGAATATACCCTTGATGAGAGAGATAGAAACTTTACTAAGGACTGCTTACACAATATTCTGCAGATCATCTGTTAAGAGGGCAAAGTTTGAAGAACTAGCTAAAGCTGCTGATGCAGATGTAATTGCATTTAGACCACTGAATGAGGTTAGGTGGCTATCCAGACATTTCGCAGTAAATGCTTTGGTAAAGAATTGTGATGTTTTGCTGCAATATTGCCAAGAAAAAGTGGAGGAAGACAATGATCCTGTTCACAAATATTGCTTGGACAAGTTACATAATCCAGAAAACCATGTAGCAATTGGAATACTTAATGATGTTCTAGCAGAACTAGCAGAATTAACTAAAATTCAAGCAAAAAACAAGCATTCTAATTTCTTCATTTCAAGTCCCAGTGAACACAACATCGATAATAAAATTTATCCAGCATATGTGTGAGTGACCATATGGACAGCCAATTTCCAGATGATGAATTAAAAGATTGGTCAATATTTGAAAAAGACTCTTTCTGTGCCACTGCAAATCAGGAGGAGTATTCATTTGGACATGAGCAGATGAAAAGCCTTGCAACCAGATTCTCCTACAGAAAGATGAAGATATTCTTAAAAGTGATCTTTGTAAACAGTATTCAGAATTCAAAATTCTTATTAATGAGAAGTTAAAATGTGGAGCATTAAAGACATTTTCAGATATTCTTACATTCACTCAACAACAGGATCACTTAAATGAACTCTTCTTAATCATGGATATTTGCGGCACATTCCAGGCCTCAAGTGCAGACTGTGAAAGAGGGTTTAGCCTGATGAACAGTATAAACACTAAAGCCAGAAACCGTTTAGAAGTTGAACATTTGGAACATTTAATGAGAATTAAACTCTTCTTGAATTCTGGAAAGGCTGTAGACGTAGATAAAGTTTATAACATCTGGAAAGCAGAAAAAAGAAGAAGAGAGACTATTTGAATTTGACCGAGGAACTAATTTAGTAAGTTTAACTTTTACTTAATATAAATATTTTGCTTATGTAAACCTGCTTCTTCAATTTTTAAGTATTTTTAAAATGTCAAGTAGAACTTTTCATTGTTCTGAAATAAACCCCATTTTTTGCTACGTGAAAATTGGTGCTCATAACTTTGGCTTAAACAAAATATCGCTCATAAACAATGTTTTTTGCTCACTATATGCTACTCCTTAGAGGAAACATTGGTAGTGACCAAACATGCACACCATACTTCAGATACAGTCTCACTAGCCCATTGTATTGTATAGTCTAAGCATAACATTACATACATTCAATCATTTTTACAACATAACGTAACATTTTATCAGCCTTTTTAATTGCTTCTGAACATTGCTCAGATGATGAAATGGGTTTTACCAACATAAACCCCTCTTCTCAGAGGTGGCTTCTTTTAGGACATTGTCTCCAATTTTGTATTTAGAACTGACATCGTAGAAAAGAAAATTCTTAGAAATTGATGATCTGCATATATTTAGAGAGAATCATAAGCACTGATGATTTGCATATATTCAGAAAGAATCATAAGCATGTATGAAAATAAGTATTATACCCTAATGCACACTAGTATAGTAAGGGTTAAACCATAAAAAGCCCTCGCCTGCATATTTAATTATTTCTCATTTCAGCTGCAAACCACCAATATCTCGTTGCTGAACTCAAAAACATCAGTCAAGGACACTGTGTGCTTTGAGAGGGTTAAGCAGATCACTGTTTTAGAAATGCAGCTGCTCAACACTTCAACCTTGAGAGATGCTTGGACGTCAAGTAACTGTCATTTCAACAGCACAGTGTCTCATATGTGGATATTCCTGGTTTCGACTTAAGATGTGTTCTTGATCAATAAATTAGTTTCGGACATCTGCATAGGGTATGAAGTAATGATGGCTGTTTCGGTCAAGTGATGGCCATTACGTAATGGTGTGTTTGGACATTAGGTAATGATGGGAAGAACCAAATAGAGAAGAGTATTTTGCATAAGTGATTAGAATTGTAATAAATGTAAGCTTGCTGAATTTGCCAATTGCTCATCTCACTTGATTTGAGTCCGTATATGCATCACGCAATAAAATTTGATTCTGCTATCGTCCTGAAACTCTGTGTGCCTTCTTTGAGCAGCATGTTTCTGCCACAACAACATTCATTTTGCTCACGTGTAGCACTCTGCACTTATCTATGTTGAACTGCATTGCCCAGTTCAGAATCTTGTCCAAGTCACCTTGTATTGTTTTTTGCAGTCTTCCAATTTTAGTGTCATTTATGAATCGTAGAGGTCTACTAAGTATTTATTAATATAAATCAGAAAAACTAACAGTCCAAAGACGGACACCTGGTGTACTTCACTGATGACTCCATTCCCTTTTATCTGCACTCTTTGTCTCTTGCCGGTTTACCAACTTGAGATCCAGGTTTTCAGGTTACCAATGATGCCTACAGGTTCTACTTTTTGAATTAGTCTTTGGTCTTGGACAACTGTGTCAAAGTCTTTTTGAAAGTTTAAGTAAATTATGATGAATGTTTTGCTTTTGTCAACTATTGCAGTTGCTTGTTCAAAAAAAAAATCTAAACATTTGGTTTGATAAGCACTTCCTCTCATAAGCCCATGCTGGTCATTATTTAGTATGCTATTTTCATGTAGGTAATTTAGCATAGTCTTGTGTTGCTTATGTGGCAGTTCTTAATAGTCTACTCTTTTCTAAATTTTGAAAGTTGTAGTGAATCACTGTAGCTGTGACTTGACTCTTATCATTTGCCACTATCTCTCTAATTCTATGCTCCTGACTGATATTTCATCCTTTTTTAAAGTGTTTTCACCTACATCTGGGACATGGTCTGGTTGCTGATGAGAACATCTGTGTCATTGTATTCAAATTCTAAACCTGGATCTGCTCTGTCATTTCATTTATTATCATTCTTGGACATCTAGAAAGACATCCTTCGCCTATTATATTTTTACAAGAAATATGGAAACTTTTTCCTACAGGTTTCAGCATCACACTGCCATTTTTTTGTTCTTAACCAAACCTTTAGCTAAATAAACTGATTTCACTTATATTTAAATATGTTTGGTAGTGTTCATACCCATTAATCCAGATTGGAGACACTGGGAGCTGAAGCACTTCTAATTCCCATACTTGGGACTCCTTTTATCCTTATTAATAACTAGCCAAAGTCACCAGGGCATAGAATGGGTTAAGCAAAGGTTTATGTGGTTTGTTAAATGGTGACCCTGTTGTTATTGCTAGCTGTCCCACTTATCATCCACACTGCCTCTCTATCAATTTCTCTGCTGTAATGAGTCGAGAATTTGTTCTTTTTGGTTCAAATTGGATTCCAGAATTGCAGTAACTCCTTGCATTGTTGTAACCATGAATGCTGCCATGTCTGACCATGTCCTTTTAGTTTAAGGTTGACTGTTTGTTGTGGTTATATTTTGAAGCCAACGAAGCAGAAGGCTGTACTTCCATTCTCGATCAAGCCTAACCCAACACCCCCCTGTAAAAGCACAATACTCTTTTTTATATTACAGTAGACAGAAACAGAATGCAACGTTTCCAGAATTTGTTCTGTTTTGGTCAGACTGGATTCCAGACTTGCGGTAACTCCTTACTGGTTGTAATTATGAAAGCTGTACTGTCTGCCTTGCACTTTTAGTTGAAGATGAACAGTTTGCAGTGCTTAAATTATGTAGAAAATCTGAAAAAGCAGGAGTTAAAGAACCGTTTTATTCTCGTTTTTGTTATGCTGTATTTCCCCTCTCTATCAGGCCTTACCCAACATTCTTATGCAAAAGCACATGATACTACTTTTCATATTACAGTAGATAGAAGCAGTACATACTGTTGCCCTGGTAAACAATTTAGGCGACTTTACATCCTTTGAGGCATTCATTTTAAATATTAAAACAGATTCCAACACAATTATAGTGCTAGTCTACAGACCACCAGGGCCATATTCACTGTTCATGACTGAATTTAGCAACCTTTTATCTGATTTGGCATAAATTATGATAACGTAGTATTGATGGGAGATTTTAAAGTACACACTGATGTGGAAACGGACACTTTTAGCAAATGTTTTACTTAGTTAAATTCAGTAGGATTTTTTAAGATTGTCAAAGGTCCAACTCATAATCATAACCACACATTAGATTTAATTATAACTTACAAAGTTGAAATTCAAAATTTAAATATTACTCCATTAAATAGTTATTTCTTATCAATTCTTAATTACATTTGATTTAGTTCTGCCTTTGCCAACGCACTCACAGATTAAAACAAAGACAGTGCGACATCTAGATTGTAATTCTGCTTCAAAATTTATAGATACTTTGAGTAAGTCGAGTGTAATTGTGGAAAACCATTTGGATCAGCTAACATCACATTATAATGTGACCTTGAGAGATGTCTCCCCTTAAAACAAAAGTGATCAAAGCACATAGAAACTCTCCCTGGTTTAATGAAAACACTCAAGCTCTTAAATTAGAGTGTCGAAAACTGGAGCACAGATGGAGAACAACAAAGCTCATGTTTTTCAAATTGCATGGACAGAGAGTGTTAAATATAAAAAAGCTTTCTTTAAAGCTCTCTCAGAATACTATTCTAAAATAATAGATAGCAATAATAAAAATTTTCAGGTACTGTTTAGAACAGCGGCTAAATTAACAAATGGGAATTCAGATCTATAGTGCAAAATACCAACAGATATTAGCAGTACAGAATTTATGAACTTCTTCAATGAGAAAATTAAAAATATAAGATCCCACATCTCATTATCACAGTCCAAACCACATACTAGCTTAGCAGACCCTGTCTCACATTGCATTCAGCACTTTAGTAATTTTAATCCTGAAAATGAGCAGGAAGTCTTAACTTTAATTTCTAAAATGAAACCCACTACTTGTTGCCTAGATCCAGTGCCAACAAAACTAGTAAAAAGTGCAATGGATGTTCTTGCAACACCTATTCTAACCATTATCAATAGTTCATTATTGCATGGCACAGTACCTGATGCACTAAAAGTGTCAGTTATTAAACCATTACTTAAAAAGTCAGACCTAGACCCACAAATACTTAATAATTATAGACCTATTTCAAATTTACCCTTTCTCTCTAAAATACTAGAAAAAGTAGCCACCAATCAGCTTCAGCCACACCTTACACATCACAATTTATTTGAGAAATTCCAGTCTGGTTTCTGCAATGGTAATATTTACAGAGACAGCACTAATGTGGCTTGTAAACAACATTCTGATATCCTCTGATGAAGGAAACTCCACGGTAATTATGTTGTTAGACTTAAGCACAGCATTTGACACCATTGACCATTCCATTTTACTGCACAGGCTAGAAAATGACGTTGGCCTTACAGGCACTGTGCTCACTTGCTTTAGTTCTTATTTATCAAATGAATTCCCATATGTACAGAAATGTGCTGACAGTACTCCATCATTATACACAGAAGTTCAATATGGTGTCCCGCAGGGCTCAGTACTGGTTCCTTTACTGTTTTCACTTTACATGCTTCCACTGGGATCTATAATTAGGAAACAATGTTAATTTTCACTCGTATGCAGATGACACCCAGTTATACCTTTCATTTAGATCAAATGAAGTTTCTCCGATGTTGTCTTTAATTAGTTGTGTTAGTGAATTAAAGGAGTGGATGGATAAGAACTACTTGCCTTTAAACACGATAAAACAGAGATATTAATTGTTGGAGTGAATGACACTGATCACAACAATATTTTGTCATCATTTAACTCAGTTGGAATCACCATTAATTTTACTAACTTGGCCCACAATCTAGGAGTTATCTTTGACTCTAGCATGTCATTTAAATCGCACATTACAAAGTTGTCCAACACATCATTCCAGTTCTTACATCCTTACACTGGCTCCCGGTTAAGTTTAGGGCAGATTTTTAAAATCCTCCTTTTAACATATAAAGCATTAAATGTCCACGGTCTGGCTTACTTGTCTGAACTTAACATGACTTACAAACCAGAGCACACATTAAGATCTTAAGATGCCGGTCTGCTTATGATTCCAAGAATTAATAAAATAACAGTGGGAGATCGAACCTTTAGTTACAGGGCCCCCAAACTGTGGAATGGTCTGCCTACTGCTATAACAGATGCCCCTTTGATCTCAGCTTTTAAATCCTGGCTGAAAACTCACTACTTCAGTTTAGCATAACCTGACTAGAGCTGCTGATTAACTGTACAGACTGCATCTCTGTTGTTAGTCATTAGCAATAAAACATAAGTAACATGATAGTTATAATTTGTTACTAACCCTCACCTATTCTGTTTATCTTCATGGTAACCAACTGTAGCACTTGGTGCCACTGCCCACCTGCCAAGTTGTTTTGCCTTCCTAAGGTAAAGTCATCCCTAATGGAGGATCGCAGGAATCGATGGGTAGAGGGGTCCTTTCATTGGATTGGCTGGCCCAGTGCTATCCCAACTGTGGATTGGCCAAATGGGGGAGGCAGCTTAATGGCTGAGGTCTCCAGGACTCTAAACAAATTCAAATTCATATTATGTGATATGATCTACTGTTAAATTCTACTCCGTATTTATAAAATTCTTATTTTTATACTGTATTGAGGATTTGTTGTGTCCTGTATATTGTTTTGTATTGACTTCCTTCTTTTTGACACCCACTGCACACCCAACCTACCTGGAACGGGGTCTCTTTTTGAACTGCCTTTCCCAAGATTTCTTCCATTTTTTCTCTACAAGGGTTTTGTGAGAGTTTTTCCTTGTCTTTTTAGAGAGTCAAGGCTGGGGTGTTGTCAAGAGGCAGGGCCTGTTAAAGCCCATTGTGAAACTTCTTGTGTGATTTTGGGCTTTACAAAAATAAATTGTATTGTATGTAATGTTAGGCACTGGTCATTCTGGCTACTAGTCTGGCTTCAGTCTGTTCAGTTGTTTAACTTGTGCTGAGCCTGCAGGTGACATTGTTGTTCAAACGGTAGCATAGTGTGGGAAAAAAAAAAACACTGGAAGCCCCAAGGTCCAAATTGTAGGTTCCAAAGTAGTCTATCTTGTCCGTAAAACCTGGTGCACATTCCTCTATTATACTAAAAAAGTTTTCCGTCGTGTCCGCATTATTTAACCTTGACCACTCCCTTCCACACCGCTCACCTAATCATTACTCCTACTGCACACACCCCGTGACAATCTCAGTGCTGCTAACTCGTCCTTCAACATGGTCAGTTATAATGTCAAGGCAGAAAAGCAAATTATATATTCAAGAAATTAGAATTTTAGATAGCAATAGAAAAACAGTGACAAGAGCTGATAATGAATGTCTAAAAGGTCCTAAAGAACCAGTGTGCAAAATATGTTAAAAAATTGGTCAAAGAGTACAGGATTGCATAATGAACAGGCAGACTGATACATATTCTGTTCTGTACGGTACATATATATTGTCACAAGCATGTGCTTGGGGAGCACCCTAAGGGATTAGGTAAGTGTAATATACTGCCGAGACACGAGGGGGCACTGTTTAATATAACACTCTCTCCTCTCCTTCCTCATCATTGACACCTCTTCCACTCTGAAGTCACTTCTGGGGTCAGGCCACATTGACACGCCTCTTCCTCCCAGAATTCTTCATAAAGGGAAACAACGCCATCTCAAGATAGATCAACCTGAGAATTAATGATATCTCAACATTGCGTAGTACCACACATTTTCTTTTATGCCTTTTGCATACCTCAATATACAAGGTTTGCCTTTGGGTGCCCAGACCCTTTATCTTGTGACTTTTGTCTTTTGACAAAATATATATGTTGTCAAATAAATGAGTCCAAGACATTATAAAGGTTTTGGGCAGCCACCCGTATATTGTTCTTTCCAGCTGCAAAAGGGTTTTCTGAATCACATACACGATGTGCATATCACAGAGTCCACAACAGAACTGGCTATAGTAGCCTAAGATGGAGACTTTAAAGTTCTTTAGAGGAACTGATGTCAAAGGGGCCGGAACCAGAAGTGATGTCATCAAAGGGACCGGCTTCGGAAGTGACGTCAAAGGGGCCGGCTTCGGAAGTAACGTCAAAGAGGCCGGCTTTGGAAGTAACGTCAAAGAGGCCGGTTTCGGAAGTGACGTCTTCAGAGGCACCGGAACCTTGCAGGATTTCCTGGGAAAGGTCTGTAGGGAACTGAGAAAGACAGTCAGCGCACTCCGCTGCCCCCTGGTCGGATGTTTTATTACAATTACTCGAGCCCTTTAGCTGCCTCCTACTCGCACGTGTGTGACAGTATATATAGTGGAAACCAGGGGCGCTCTAGCTGCCCCAACCCCAACACAGACAGGCAGAAACACAAGTTCACCACAACATGTTTATTTTCACACGTGGAGTGCGTCTTCCTCACTCCCCACAACTGCATAGTACATAAGAACCAAATACAGTCCTTCTTCCTTCTTGTCTCTCTTTGTTGTCCACCGCCACACTTCCTCTTGGTAAGCTTTGTTATTCTTCCTCCCAACACTGGCTGTCTGAATGGAGTTAGGCGGCTCCTTTTAAGCAGACCCTGGGAGTATTCCAGGTGGCTCATTAATCAGACCTGGAATTAGAACAATTAGAACAATTAGAACAATCTAGACGAGAACAGGCCATTCAGCCCAACAAAGCTCGCCAGTCCTATTCACTTGCTTCCTCCAAGAAAACATCAAGTCGAGTTTTGAAAGTCCCTAACGTCTTGCTGTCTACCACACTACTTGGTAACTTATTCCAAGTGTCTATCGTTCTTTGTGTAAAGAAAAACTTCCTAATGTTTGTGCGAAATTTACCCTTAACAAGTTTCCAACTGTGTCCCCGTGTTCTTGATGAGCTCATTTTAAAATACAAGTCTCGATCCACTGTACTAATTCCCTTCATAATTTTAAACACTTCAATCATGTCACCTCTTAATCTTCTTTTGCTTAAACTGTAAAGGCCCAGCTCTTTTAATCTTTCCTCATAATTCAACCCCTGTAGACCTGGAATCAGCCTAGTCGCTCTTCTCTGGACCTTTTCTAGTGCTGCTATGTCCTTTTTGTAGCCTGGAGACCAAAACTGCACACAGTACTCAAGATGAGGCCTCACCAGTGCATTATAAAGGTTGAGCATAACCTCCTTGGACTTGTACTCCACAGATCGTGCTATATAACCTAACATTCTGTTAGCCTTCTTAATGGCTTCTGAACACTGTTTGGAAGTTGATAGCTTGGAGTCCACTATGAATCACCCCCAGGTGTGGTGGAAGACCCCTGTAGGGGTCTGCAGCTCCCCCTGGTGGCACCTACAGAACCCAACAGGGCTTTGCCACAATTCAACTCCCTGCGTGCCCTGCAGGAATCCATGGTGCCACAGCAGGGAAGGTAGTGCTCTGCCGATACTTTCTTCCCCAGTCCTTCCTGGTGTCCCGGTTGGGTAATGGCCATGGCCAGCCATCATAATATATATTATATATATACAAATAGATAATGCTGTATTATGTAACTGTATTTTAGAATACCAATAACAATAAAATAATAGAATAACAATATTCTCAGGCCCACTTAATCCAATTTAGGGTCACAAGTGGTTTAACAAATTCATTTCTACTGTTGTGATGTTTGGTGTGGAGTATTGCAAGTGGAGTTTGTATTAAATCCACCAGTGGACAGCTGCTTAGAAGGATGACTCTGATTTGCTATAAGAGTGAAAAATTACCCCCAACCTCCTATATCCATCATTCAATAAGTGAATAAATCAATCTGTATTTTATTAAAGGCTTTATAAAATGATTTATCTAACAAATAATTATTTTTCCAGACAAAAGCCAATACATTGCTGAACAATAGAGACAGACCGAACAATAAAAAGAGAGCAGGTTAGTCTGCTAGAGGTGAGGCTTTTTGTGTTAGGTTTATCATAATATGTTTTAAAACTTTTCCATTTACCTTCTGGCTTCATAATTTGAATTATACAGGCCATGACCTTTACATTAGTGATGACATTTCTCACTGACTTCTTTGAATCTCAACTTAATAAGTAATAGTAGCTTTTAACTCAATAAAGATTGATCTATGTTAATGGTGCATGACCTTTTTTTGATACTTTACTTTTTCAAACATCCCAAAGACATGAAGTTTAGGTTAACTGGTAACACTAAATTGGCTCTATGAGGGAGTACCCAAAACCAGAATTGAGAAAAAGAAAATTGTTTTAATAATTTTTACTTACTGAAGCTTTAGTCTCCTTCAAAGTTCTCTCCATGTGAATGAATGCACTTGTCCCAATGGTTTTCCCACTGGTGGAAACATTTTTGGAAATGTTGAAGAGGATTGTTGTCCAATGCCTGCAACAATTTTTCTTTGATTTCCTCCATGTTAAAGAAAGGCTTTCCTTTGAATTCTTTTTTCATATGCAGGAACAAGAAAAAGTCACACAGAGAAGATCAAGTAACATTTCCCTTCGTATGAAATGCGAAAACCACTCGTAGACCTGTTTTACTTAATGCTTCCTCTTTAAAAGTAGTTTCAAGCATCACTACAGTTTCAGCCGACTCACTGTTCTTTATGATCACCCGTCACAAAAATCGCAGAACACATGTAAATAGCACCAAAAACACCTGACATGGAATGCCGTACGGATTATACAGAGTAACGCCACTTGGCTGACTGCCACAGAATACTTTAAGTATGCTACACCAAGCGGCAAAATTACAAATTAAGTCAAGATTGTGTGCCAGATACAGATTCCAGTTATTTTTGGGTACCCCCTCGTACATGTGTTTATTCGTGTAAATGAGTTCTGCATTGGGGGTGATTCCTGCTGTGAATGCCATAATGGATAGATTGGCATCCTGACTAGGATGGAGGGCAATTGCTTGCCAGGCCAGAAAGCCATAATGGAAGGTCAAAGTGGATGGGACGTAATTCGGCCAGGGTGGGGCTCAGTTCTTATCCCAGTCAGGGTGAAAAGATAATGGAAGGATGGGGGTAGAAAAGCTAATAGTTCAGCCCCTAGTATGAGAGATGGCAGTATTCCTCTGGCTTGGTCCCTGTCTGGACACCTACAAACTTACAGTTCAGAAGGGTGACTCTGTTGGGGTCCTTAGGAAGGCACTGCCAGAAGAAGACCACTCTCTATTGTGCAGCTTCCATATGGCCCAGAAGTGTTTCCATCATCCAATAATATGGCATTGGAAGTACTTGTGAGTTCTAATATAAGCAACAAAGTGAAAGGAGATGGCTAAAGCATCAAGGTGGTATTGTTCTGTGCTTGTAGCTGTTAAGGTAGTGTTGTAAAATAAAAAAACTTTATTTTAAACAGGAACAGTGTCGGTGGGATTTTTGGGTGTTTGGGGTGGTAGTTAAACTGCCTTATGTGCAAAAAAGCTCTGACCCCACGCAGCTAAAATGGGATGGATAGAGAATATTTAAAGTGAGTCTTATCCTACAAATATTTGAATACCTACACTGTAAAAAAACTAAATAAACACATTACATTAACTTTTCACAGCAATAAAACCTGTAATACAATAAATGCATGTAAATTTACATATAGGCAGTGTTTTAACTCTCAATATAATTTAATTGCTTCAATATTCCAGACTATTTTATGAATAATTGTATTGCCGCAACATCACAATGGCAAAAATTCCACATTTGCATAAAGTTAGTATATTTGCATAAGGAACGCCCCTCAAATTAAATGGAACCATTCATTCTCTTCCTGACGACCCAAAGTGCTTCCATTAAACATTCATTTCAGTGTATAAGTTGCTTAGTTGGCAGTCATTTAAATGTTAAATTGTGGTCAAATTTTTCAGAGTGTTGATTGAATGTACCCTGACCAAGGTTAGGAATTTGTATTAATATTCGATTAAGTAAAGCTGCAGAACTTCAGTATAAACATTTTATGAGCATATGATAGGAACAGCAGTTAATGCTCCTGTCTCATGGATTCAGCACTTGGTTTTGAATCCTGCTTATGGTTGTTTCCATAGATAGACTTTGTGTGATTAGACCTGTCTTCATGGCGTTTTCCTTTTTTACTCTTCATGTCTTTGGTGATGCAGGAGAAAAACCAGAGTAGGATAACTGATAATTCCAAATGGGTTCTCATAATTATTTGAATGTGTAATATATAATTTTTTTATGTTAAAAATATTAATTTCAAACATACAGTGGTGCCTTGGTTTAGGAGCATAATTTGTTCCGGAAACGCGCTTGTAATCCAAAGTACTCGTATATAAAAGTGAATTTCCCCATAAGAAATAATGGAAACTCAGATAATTCGTTCCACAGTCCAAAACTATTCATATAAAAATGATTACTACAAAATATAAAGTAAAAATACATAAAACAAGTTAACCTGCACTTTAATTTTGAAAAGAATCGTGGCTGGTGTGAGAGAGACAAAAGAGAGGAGAGGAGGAGGAAGGTTATTGTGTAGAACGACTTTCACTATAACTAACAGAATCCCTATTATCTGTTGGCTCACTGGAATCTTTTTCTTTTTTTGTGACTTTAACAAGGAACCTATCCAATGACAGTTGCTTTTGCCTCCTTTTGAGGATTTCACGAAAATGTGACATTGCATTGTCGTTAAACAGATTCATCGTTTGCACACAAAATACAAAAATGCTTTACGCACACACAGGTGATTACAATGCTATAGTAAACAGTATATGCTTGTACAGATGCTGACTATACAAGTGAGACACTCCGACTGAAATCGAGCATGTGAGACAATTACCCACAATCCTGCAGCGAGAAAGAGGGAAGAACCAATGGCTCAGTTGTGATCACGTGATGATCAGCAGACAAAGCGTATACATACTTCTCGTTTATTTAAATTTTAATTTGTTCGTCTTGCAAAACACTCGCAGACCAAGTTACTCACAATCCAAGGTTTTACTGTATATAATGTTTTTTCACTAAAATAGTGTTTTTCTTTCGATTTAAAATTTTCATCTCCCAAAAACTGAATGTGATTCTCTTCACCACCCTCAAATCCATAAAGCACAACTAAAAGAAATATTTGGAAGAACAGCGTTGTATGTTAAGGTAAATAGCAAATTATTTAGCTTTATTTCTTTAACAACTAAGGACACCATGTGAAGCTAGGGGTTTAACTTCAGGATGTGGGGTCTAACAAAAATGAAATTATGTAGCCAGGAATCAGAAAGGGAGAGATCCAATGTCCAATAGCCTCAATTGCCTTCACAACACTCAAGAGTGCCGCCTGAAAGAATGGCCAATATAAAGTAACTGTGGAACCAATTATCATACAGACATCTGCTGAAAGCTTGACAAAACCATCATATTAATTTACCTCTGAACTTCCCAGTGGACTAGCCTGTCATATTTAGCGTGAGTTCTGGCAGCCCATCTTCCTTTAGTTTGAATGACATATGCTTTGGAAAATGGATATTAACATAAGACAGTTCTGATGTGCTATCTGCAGAATTAAAATGTTTTTTTTTTTTTCATTTTTTGCATTTTGCCTTTCTTACTAATTTCTAAATAATAACATTTTAAAAATGCATTTACTGTTACTCAGTGTGATGAAAGGAAATGTTAAATGTCCTAATCTAAGACATTACAATTTTATGACTCACTGAGTCTGCGAAACAGACAATTTACTGCATAAACGTAATTTCTTCAATGAAGATTATAACTTGGTTCATCATTAAATATTATGTTTTTCATTACAGAATTTAAGAAGCCTTCTCTATCACATATTATCTCATTGTTTACAAAGACTTGTAACAGGTGGATAAAGGTGGATAATTTTCCCTCTTTGTTTAAAAATCTTTAAATCACTCTTTAATTCATAAAATAGAATAAAAAGTACATAATTGAAAATGATTTTATAAAAAAAATATATTTTGTTGCTTTGCAAATTGAATTAAAATGAATGTAATAACAAACCGCCACATACACAATCACATTACTCTATATAAAATGTAATCCAGCCAAAAATGTAATCAATTATAATATTTTCAAAAAGGAGTTAATTAATATATTGGCCAAAGAAAAAGAAGGAGAAGGGGGTAATGGGTACAAGAGGAAAGTAAAGAGAGTGGAGCTAAGGGTAGGAACTTTGCATGCTGGCAGTATGACTGGTAAGGGGAGAGCATCAGCAGATATGATGGAGAGAAGGAAGGATGATATATTGTGCATGCAAGAGACTAAATGGAAGGGGAGTAAGGCCAGGTGGATCGGAGGTGGATTGAAATTGTTCTATCATGGTGTGGATAGGAGGAGAAATGGAGAAGGGGTTATTCTGAAGGAACAGTATGTCAAGAGTGTTTTGGAGGTGAAAAGAGTGCCAGACAGAGTAATGATTATGAAGCTGGAAATTGGAGGTGTGATGATAAATGTTGTTAGTGCATATGAACCGCAAGTTGGGTGTGTAATGAGTGAGAAAGAAGTTTTTGAAGTGAGTTGAATGAAGTGATGAACAATGTACCCAAGGGACAGAAAGTGGTGATTGGAGCAGATTTCAAAGGGCATGTTGGTGAACACTGGAGACGAGGAGGTGATGGGTAGGTATGGTGTCAAGGAGAGGAATGAATAAGGTCAGAGGATAGTGGATTTTGTCAAAAGGATGGATATGGCTGTGGTGAATACATATTTTAGGAAGAGGGAGTAACTTAGGGTTATGTACAAGAGTGGAGGAAGATGCACACAGGTAGATTACATCCTATGCAGAAGAGTTGATCTGAAGGAGACTGAAGACTGCAAAGTGGTGGCAGGGTAAAGTGTAATTAAGCAGCATAGGATGGTGGTCTGTAGGATGACGTTGGAGATCAAGAAGAGGAAGAGAAAGATGAAAAAGATGGAAACGTACTCACAAGCGAGAAGAGTGTGTTGATCAGATGGAAAGAGTACTTTGAGAGAATGATGAATGAAGAGAACGAGAGAGAGAAGAGGTTGGATGATGTGGAGATAGTGAATCAGGAAGTGCAACAGATTAGCAAGGAGAAAGTAAGGACAGCTATGAAGAGGATGAAAAATGGAAAAGTCATTGGTCCAGATGACATACCTATGGAACCATGGGGGAGTTTAGGTGAGATGGCAGTGGCGTTTTTAACCAGATTGTTTATTGGAATCTTGGAAAGTGAGACGATACCTGAGGAGTGAAGAAGAAGTGTGACCCGTCATTTGCGCGATAGACATATGTGCAGCGACAAAATAGCACCGATTAAAGCGCGGCGTCAAAATCGCGCTGACAAAATGGCCCCGACAAAATCGCGAAAGTTTCATTAAATATGAATTAGTAGTTTAAAGCATATATAATAATGTTTATTGTCAATATTATGAGACGCGGCATGCCATCAGCACGGCACGCAGATAGTCCTTAAGATCACGCCCTGCATACGTAGGAAGGATTGCAGCAAGGGCCTCCCACTCTCTTGGCCTCTCTCGCGATTTTGTCGTGGCGATTTTGTAGGCGCTCATTTTTCGGTCGCGGTTTTGTCGGGGAGCATATGTCTATCACGATTTTGGCGGTGAACCAAGAAAAAGTGTACTGGTGCCGATATTTAACAATAAGGGGGATGTACAGGGCTACAGTAACTACAGGGGAATAAAATTGATGAGCCACAGCATGAAGTTATGGGAAAAAGTAGTGGAGGCTAGGTTAAGAAGTGAGGTGATGACTAGTGAGCAGCAGTATGGTTTCATGCCAAGAAAGAGCACCACAGATGCAATCTTTGCTCTGAGGATGTTGATGGAGAAGTTTAGAGAAGGCCAGAAGGAGCTGCATTGCGTCTTTGTGGACCTGGAGAAAACATATGACAGGGTGCCTCAAGAGGAGCTGTGGTATTGTATGAGGAAGTCGGGAGTGGCAGAGAAGTACGCAACAGTTGTATAGGATATGTACAAGGGAAGTGTGACAGTGGTGAAGTCTGTGGTAGGAGAGATGCTGGGTATATTGGGAAAAGGATGCTAAGGATAGAGCTGCCAGGGAAGAGGAAAAGAGGAAGGCCTAAGCGAAGGTTTATGGATGTGGTGAGAGAGGACATGCAGGTGATGGGTGTAACAGAACAAGATGCAGAGGACAGAAAGATATGGAAGAAGATGATCCGCTGTGGCGAACCCTAACGGGAGCAGCTGAAAGAAGAAGAATAAGAAGAAGTTAATTAACATATAAAACACCTCTCCTACCCAATATGGAGAACTATTTGAACAAAAGATTTATTAAAACAGTCTCTCATAAGTAAAAGAGAACAGAGTCAGAGACACAGCAAAATGATTTTCAAATAATGATAATAAATTCATGCCAGATTCTGAAAAAAACTTTCCACACAAGCAGAATATATTATTTTTTTCACTAGTTTTAGATATTGAGATAATATAAGGTGTTGCATTCTCGTTTATTATGGAATCACACCACAATCCATCACTGGTCCCACTGCAAAATAGCAACATCTCAATTACATAGACCCTCAGAAGTAATTTCTTTATAGCGAGAACAATAGAAGAACTTCCATTCTCATCCTTTTAGAGGTTGACTAAGCATTGTTAATTGGAGTGCTTTCTGGAGAAGTCAGCTGAGTGCTCTCTCTCTCTCTTTCTCTCTCTCTCTCTCTCTCTCTATTTATATATATATATATATATATATATATATATAGTCGCAGTAGGGGGCAGTAGTGCTCCCTTGAACCCTCAGGTACCACGCCAAACACCTGGTAAAATTGCCACAATGATTATATTTATTATAATAATGTGCACCAAGCACCCTCCACTCCACTATATTCATAAATCACAATTACAATAACCAATCAATAATAATCACAATCCTCCACTCCCAGACGCGTTGCCCTCCTACCACCCAGCTCAGCTCGCCGTCTGGGAGTTCCCTCAGTCCTTTTATATTCCCTGACCCAGAAGTGTTCCCAGTCCCCAGTCCATGTGATCTTGTATCACTTCCGGGTCAGGTAAAAAGTACTTTTCTTCATCCCGGAAGTCCGTCGCTCTTCCTATGACGAACTTCCGGGTCATAGTGTACAAATAAGTCTTTGGTCCTCCCTGCAGCTCCCTCTTGCGGCCCCTGTGGTATCCAGCAGGGCTGAGAATAAAAACTACATAGTCCATGACTCCCTGCTGGTCTTAGGGGCACATCCATACTGCAGGGAGGGCTCCATCTGGCGGCTTGGGGGACTTGGCCGGGATAAACTGCCCGGCACAGTCCACAATATATATATATATTTGACACTCTATACCTCTCTCTTACACACACTCTCAGCCCCGACCTTTCTTCACATTGTAGCCTCCAATCTGCCCCACTTAGTTACTGAAGGTACATTAGAAATCTTCAGGTTAAACATTAGAAGTAACTATCAGTTTATCCCTCCATAACCACAGTGTTACCTCAAACAATACCTTTAAAGGTTTAGCAATAACTTTAAGTCCTACAAGATCAGATACAAAAGTAAATATCTTTCAATTTAATGGTCTTAGTTTAGGATATTCCTAAAAAATATGACCTAGCAAGGCTGGTGTTAGAACTCACAGTGTGTTTTTAAAATGATGGTATTTTACAAAAGATACATATTTCACACAATTGTAAGATGAATCCCAGCATTTTTCACAGATTGATAAATGTAAAATGTTGATCCTTCAAAAAATTACATACTTACATACAGTGTAGCATTTGATGAGTGTTGCATTTACCTTCAGTGCTTGCACTCATAGTCTGCACTGTTATGGTACCACTGTCTAAAGTCCATTGGCATGCTTTACTATTGTTAATTTTTTTGATATCTCTGTTGTGCTTTTTTGTGTTATTTTAATATTTATTTTAGGTTTTCAAATTTCTGTTTTCAAATATATTTTGTATAGTTGAAATAGTTGTGTGTCCTTCTTCATTGCCATTTTGTTATTTTTTGCGGACACCACCATTTTTTGAGATGGTTGTCACTATGTTGCCAAAGAATGGCACAGCACGTGATGTCACTGGAGTGACGGGTTAAAAGGTTGGTTCAGAGCATTGTTGAATTAGTTTATAGAGACATATCTTTGAATGTTTAACAAAATTTGTGACTGATTTTCTGGCTTTTGAATTAAGTGCAACAGATTTGAACTTCAATTTGGGGATGTGAGTTTTGACTTGACTACAGATTATTTTGATTTCCCTGTTACGAACTTTTCTTGTATTTTGATTCCTTTTGATTGCTTGTTTAAAAAACAAACCTCTCCCACTTTCCATTCCGTTTGCATAAAAACTAATTGGTACATACAAGTAACAATTTTATTGTACTAGAGTAATGATTCTTAACCTTTTTTGAGTCACAGACCCCTTTAAGAATCTGATGAAAGCTATGGACCCCCTTCCCCAGATATATTCATATAAACACAACTTTGCATGCAATGAATTTAACATACTTTATTTATCAAGATTTGATTTCCTCATACATATAGGACATACACAAAGTAGTATTAGACTTTAACAATCTAAAAAAAGTAATGGCCACTCATTATACTGTAATTATGAAATACAATCCTCTTGTGCAAATTAAAAATACTACTATTACGTTTTCTACTACCCTAACTACTACTACTACTACAGCTACTCTAAATCAACAGAACCCGGCTGTATTTTCTTATATAATATGCTACCGCGGCTGTCCGTTTGTCTGTCCAGGATTTTAAATCACCTGTAACTCACAAACCGTTTGACCTATTGACCTGAAACTTGGTACACATATACTACATGATGTCTACTATCCACTTTCAGGTTGATGATTGACCTTCAAAGTTATTCCTCTTTTTATTTTTATTTTATTTTATTGTAGAATCAACTCTCTGTGCCATTCTCATTCCCTACACCCTTCGCCATCACTTCCCCTACTTCTTCATATCTTAAATCATTCTTGAGGCAGTTTGAAGACTTAAGTGCCAGCTTAAGTGAAATATTAAGGAAAAACATACTAAGTAATTGCAACACAAACACTGACTTAATCAGTTTTAATGTGAAAAGATGCCAACGAAAGAAGAGAAGAAGTGGGCTGTTAGGGAGGAGAAAAGAAGAGCTGCTCAGGAAGCAACAAGCACAGCAACCTCTGAGCAAACAAATACTAAACATACAAAGAAAGAGCATGAAAACTATGAATGCTCAAGTCAACGTGCAGTGTGCCGTTACTTATAGGGAATATAAATGTTCATTTTTATCTGACCCTCATGGAACCCCTGAAACCCATCCATGAACCTCAGGTTAAGAACCTCTGTACTAGAGCAACAATAAATTTGAACTTGATCTCAGAACTTTGAGTAAACTGCAATGTCAACGTAAATGGGGACATAGAACAGGTTATGATGTGAGATTGAATGTAAGGTAGAATGTGATTTCAGATGTGTCAGAAAAGAGGAAAAGTTTCTTTTTTAATGGCGTAATAACAGAAAATTAGAGCATCATTTGCAAAATGAATGACTTTGACATTTTGTACAAACCACCACATGGTGAAAATTGCTTCATTTATTACTGTATATGCGTTATTGATGTGCTAGATTTTTAAAGGAACATTGTTATGTCACAGCGCCAACTCTTTTTCTGATACGTTTAATAGAGGGCACGTTTAGTGAACGTCAATGAGATACTGCTGGGACATTTAAAAACTGTGATTATCTATCCTTTTTTAACTCACCTGGCGCATATTGATGCCAGGAATCAGGTCAGGCTCATCTCATTCTTTACCAGGAAAATCCCTTTATAGAAAATTAAACAGCACCAATCAAAGTTTAATTATTTAGACATGCTTTATAATACAAAGGATCTGTTGGAAATGTGCAGTGATTTTTCACAGACATGAATCTAAGAGTAGTCATCTCTGCTTAAAACTTTTAAAGAACAGTGCAATCTCTTTCAACTTTAAAGTTTACTTCAGATCATACACTTTCCTCAGTGGCACTCTTTAAAACCATGACTTCCTAATTTAATGGCTTGCCTTCAGAAAAAATACTTTTACAATTTCATGAATACTTCTTTGATTTTTTTTGAATCCCCAAAATTAATAATGGATGAAAGGTTGATAGACAGATATGAAGAACTGTGTTAGATAGTGTGAGCAAAACATGCAATCTAAACAAGCCCCCAACCAAAAACAAAACCAGGCAAGGCCAAGTTGAGAAAATAAAGTCAGCTTATTAAAGGATCTACACAGGAATATGCAGGTGGGTTATTGTAGGGAGATGGGTACACTGTCATAAACATATGAAATGAGACGTCACTCCATTCATAGTCTTGACTACATGTTTGAGTCCATTCTAGCTATCAATGTAGTCTTCACATATGCAATAAACACCTGCTACTCTCCCAAATGGAAATTTACCTAGCTGAGGAGTGGGAAATTTAAACCTTGACCCAAGAGATCTTCTGGTGTCACAGGGACTTAACTCGGAAGCATTTCTGGATCAACCAAATCCTCACAGAAATAATAGTGCTGCCTCCTGAGGGCTCCCCTAAGAAGTCTGAGTCATCTGTTGGCAGTGCCCTCTGTTCAAAATACAAAACCCAGGCAACCCTGCAGGAGTTCTTAGAGTCATAGATAGATAGATAGATCGATAGATAGATAGATCTTTATTCCTACCAAAAGGGAATTTTCATTAGAACTATTATAACAAACAAACAATACCCCATCAAATGCACACAAAGAAATGCAAAGAAGCCTGACTTGACTAAATATAAGAGAGCAGTTACAGTCAGAGTGAGACATTACAAAGGTGTATGGAGGTAGGTATAAAGGAGCCGCAGTAGCCTTTCTCTACACACTTATGCTATGTAATTTGTTGGCTGAAAGTGCTTAATGCTAGTGTGTCATAGAGAGGATATGCAGAATTGTTCATAACAGCTGTCAGTTGTGTCTTCATTGTCTCTTCTGCTACTACTTCCATTAGATTGAGAGTGCATCCCATAATTCAGCTGGCCTTCTTAATTAGCTTGGTGATTCTGTTTGACTATCTTGGTGAGATGGAATCAGCCCAACACTCCACAGCACAAAAATCACTCTGGCCATCAAAGACTAGTAGAGTATGTTAAAGATGGAACTACTCAAGCAATCTCAATGCAATCTTCTAAAAAGAAAGTAAAAAGAGGTGTGCTGCCCTCTAGTGAGATAAGGGAATACGATAACTCTGTTTGAAGTCCCAAGCTGTCCTTCCATTTCCATTGCTTCCTGTAGAATTATCTTTTGCAAGTACCATAAATTTACACAGGATGTTACAGACTCACATCTAGTGTATGTTTTTGTTATATCCATCCATTATCCAACCCGCTGTATCCTAACTACAGGGTTACGGGGGTCTGCTGGAGTCAATCCCAGCCAACACAGGGTGCAAGGCAGGAAACAAACCCCGGGCAGGGCGCCAGCCCACCGCAGGGCACGCACACACACACACACCAAGCACAAACTACGGACAATTTAGGATTGCCAATGCACCTAACCTGCATATCTTTGGACTGTGGGAGGAAACCAGAGTACCCGGAGAAAACCCACGCAGACACGGAGAGAACAGCTTTTGTTATATGATAATAATAATAATAATAATAATAATAGTAGCAGCTCACTACTCAAAGTGCAGGATTTTGAACCTATTACCTTACCATTGCTAAATGGTAGTTTATCTGCCACGCCATCTGCACAGATTCATGACTTATCAGCGTTAACACTATGATAACTAGTTGAAAATGAAATGTGCAAACACACATGTGAACGTCTTTTATTTTGTACTGGCTAATAGTTGGACTTCAGCAACATATCCATTGAGATATTTCTTTTTCTTCATTTTTTTTAAATAAAAGCATACTTGTTTTGTTACAGCTTTTGTGAAAGTGTTTCTTGGATATTTCAGGGCTTCAGATATCCTACACTTCACATCAAAATGATATTGTTATTACTATAACATATGAAAACATTTTCTGTTTTAGCCGTATGTTCAGCATTTCTTGCTTTGCATTTCCTCTATCTTTCTATATTTACACAGATCATTGTAGACACGGAACAAACATGACATGTATGCATTTCAAATCACGATATTTCATTACCTATATAATTCCTTACAAACGCGTCGCCAGATAAACACTTCAACAGATTTCAGCTGTGAGGATAGCAGCAGGGTGATGCCTTTATCTGGCTGAATGGGGGGTGGAGATTGTAGCAGGCTGTATTCTGCTAAATCACACATTTGCAAAATAAAAGCGAGCTATTAGTGTAATGACAAAGAGCTACAAGCTTCTTAACGTATGTCAGGAAAATTTCAGGAGGTCAGGGACAACAAAAAAATTGTAAACTTCAGGGAATCTAATGTTAAAACTTATTTGGTAAAAACTTCCAGTTCATTACGTATTGTTAAACATTCATTCATTCATTTTCCACCATTTATCCAAAGCCTTTGTAATGAGGTTCAAATGCCCTTTTCCCCAGCCACACTTGCCAACTCATATTGTTGATCCCATGGTGTTCCCAGGCTATCTAGGAGATATAATCCTCCCAGCGAGCCTTGGGTATTCCGCGGTGTTTCCTCCCAGCTAGTTGTGCCTGTAAAACTTCCACAGGGAGGCATTCAGGGGGCATCTGTATCAGATGCCTGAACCACTTCTATTGGGTTCTATCGCCTGAGTTACTGAAACCACTCCATTTGTGGCAATAACTCACCTCCCACTCAGACAATCTGCTTTATACCTACTGAGGACTATGGCCTCAGATTTACATGTGCTTATCCTCATCCCTGCCTCTTCACACTCAGCCACAAACTGTACCAATGCATGCTGGATTTCACAGTCCAATAAAGTCAACAGGACCACATCTGCTGCCAAAATCAGTGATGCAAAACTAGTTCTATTGTTAAACAGCAAAAATATATTTTACTTTTGATAGGATTTAAAGAAGAATACACACCCTGAATAGAGACAAATATCCACATACATCAATGCAAACTGAGCATATAATCTTCTAGACATGACACACTAGAATTTAGTCGTAGCATTTCAACACATAGTATAAATACAGGCCATAATGTTTCTCTAAACACAATTTGCTGTTGTTATGCTATATACTTAATCAATAGTCAAAATACCACAGGATATTGTAGCAGTCAGCAGACAAACACATTTCTCAGATGTGGGGCCAAGTACCTGAAGTACTACAGTAGGAAGACAACATGGGATTAGAGTGTGTGTGTGTGTTGGGTATTCTGTGAAGCATCAAGTATCTCTAAGCAATGAAATACAGTCAACGAGCTTTCAGCTTTGTCACCAGTGAAGCGATGCAATAATACCTCCATTCAAAAGTGCCATGATATTTACTTGATCACGTGTCCCTAAGATACAGTATCTCATTATGCATATGCAAATATTCCAAAATCTGAAAATATTTTTTGTTGATGGAGTGTCACAGCTTATGGTTAACAAAAGCAGTTTTATTCTTGTTAGGTGCCCTTATTGAAATATGAGTGCTCCGAATACGTTAGGAAAACCGGACACTTTTATGTATGTGCACTTACAACATACCAAAACTGGATGTCAGTCAGTCAATGGCTTCTAGCATGGCAGATACAATGGCATAAAGGCTGTCTGAGATATTCCTGACAGGTCGCTGATTTAAACTGAAAAAAAAACAAAAAAATTCTTCAGTGCAAACAGGCAGCATTTATCCTCTTAATTAAGGGAATTAAAACACAATCTGTACATTATGTTCATTACTTTTGAGATGTAATATGTCTGTCACCTCAAGCACATTATAATAATGGCTCAATGATATGAATTATTATTCACATGAGTTGATATTTAGCTGGTTTAGTTGCATTTCCGTACTTGATTATGTGTGTCCCTAAGATACAGTATCTCATTATGCATATACAAATATTCCAAAATCTGAAAATATCCAAAAATACAAATTACTTCAAATCCCGGGCATTTTGGATTAGGGATACTCAACTTATACTACATTTCCTTATAATTTTCCACATTTTCTCTTGTTTAAAAGAGTTAAAACTACCGTGATGCTAGCGGCACTAAAACTACACCTTTCTTCACAGTCACTGTTGTCATACAAGTGCACCTGAGGGACCCCTCAAAGACTCATCCCAAGTATGTAATACCTCGCTAGGGTGAGAGGGGGTCCTGAATTTGCATAAGTGTAAATTTACTTCCATATCTGAGATTTTTTTGAAAGGCTAATACTTGGAAATTAGGCAATGTGGGATTCCCCAGAATCTAACTGTGCATAGTCCTGGGTCATTTTCATTGTCAAATGAGAAAATCTGTAGAGATCTGTCATATATCAGACAATAATTGGGATGTGAAATAAATACTGCAAAAGCCTTCACATCTAATAGCGCCTTAAGTCGGCTGATGCAAGAACACATGGAGAAAAATTAATGATGCAGTCCATTAACATATGTCAGTTTAATTAAATACTGAAAAGTGATCAAATAGCCCATTTTTAAATTAACTTTTCAATTAAAGGATTGAGTGATACTGTCTTGTACCTTGTGCTTAGAACCTCCCCTCAAAATGCCCTTAAGATAGAAAATATACGTCTGAACTGAAGTAGTTAGGTATGCTTGAGTATTAAAACAATCCTTACAAGGAAAAAGTATTTCTTGACTGTTTAAAACTAAATCCAGTTACATAAAAAGACCATTTTCCTGTACATGGTGTTTAAATGTCAAGCCATCAGTTCTCACTTTATTTTGTTTCTACCATTTTATTAAAAGCATGGGCAAACAGATCAGACATGTTCACATACATTTTAAGCAATCTTGTTATTAACAATCACATCCAAAAATAAATGAATAAGCGTTACTTTTGATGCATTATTAAAACCCTTCATTTTAATTTATTATAATTTTAAATGCAGATATCTCATATATAAACGTCTACGCGTGGAAGTGTGTGTGTCTCTCCAGCCCAGAAGTAAGAGGTGGAGTCGGGGTAAATGGTTCACCTCCGAGGCCAGCATGTCGGCAAAACAAAACCTCCAAAGAAAGAGTCACTCGCTTAGCTGCTAATACAGAAGCGTGGTGAGCACATCGGCAAAACGGTATCCCTTTTACTTTTCCTCCCGCTAATACACAAGCGATGCAAGCATATCAGCAAAATGAAGCCTCCTAGGAGAGAGAGATGCCCAGGGTAGTTCCTTAAAATCACCTGACATCATTTCAGTTTTTTTTCTGACTTTTTCAATAGTTTCAAGGATCCCATGCTTTTTACAGCATGGGCTTACATAGCTAGTACTGTATAACATTATAAAGATTTTCAGCAAACATTAAAAAATAGGGGTACCATGTGCTCACCCTATTTATTACCTGCAGAAAAGTAGCTGCGGGAAGTAGAAAAGACTTCCTGTCTTGAAGTAACAACCATGGTTAGTCCCATTTAGTTAGTAAGTTCTGCTGGTAGAATGGGGTGTAATAAAGGCAGAAGGTTGGGTTATCTTCTGGTTGTAATGTTCCAGACTGTGGGTGGAAAAGGCAGATGGTTAGCAGACTATGTAACCACAAAATCCCTCCCTCATATACCCTTATATTCCGCAACACATATTTTTGACAATAACAACAAAAAATATTGAAATTTTTGCATAAGCCATGTATACTATGTATAGTATGCATTTATATTTGTGAATAAAGGTATCAAAATTCTCAGTTCAGATTATGTTCCAACGACCATCTACATACAGTACACTGCATTTTGCCTGTGTGTCTGCATTGAATTTTCTCTGAGTACTTTAATTTTCTTCCTACATTCCAAAGATTGTGTATGTACAAGTACTCTGTCCAGGATTTGGCTGCTGTATGGATAATGTAAACCAAAGTGACCCTGAATTGAATTAAATAGATTAAACAATGAAGGTATACATATATTTTATATATATATATATATATATATATATATATATATATATATATATATATATATATATATATATATATATATATATACTGTATAATAAAACACTATGTTCTGTGTGTGAGTTCAGTCCCTCAGAGCAATCTGATTGGTCAGTTAGGCTTTGGTGATGCAATCAAAAGAGAAAGTGAGAGTGTAAGACACACAAGGAGGAGAATAGGGCATAGGAGACACGCTGAGAGAGTTGCCTTCAGTGGCAGTGTGTAAACACACGAGAGAAAGTGAGCGCCAGTCAAGGGATGTTAACACACAGGCAGATACTGAAGAAAGATGCCAAAGGTTCATGTAGAGTAAGATAAAACATTTTTAAATGATTCTATTACCTGTCTACGACAGGAAGTGTGGCTAGTAATATATGAAAATGGAGTTAGTATATGGCTGTGTCAACATACTGTACATCTGCAAAGGAAAAAAATCTTAAAGGTTATTTATACACTGAAAAAGAAATAAGGTAAAAGACACAACGGTTTAGCTGATGAAGGCTATACAGCCAAAAAATTGTTTTTTACATGTTTTCCTATATTCATTTACATACATTGTAAGGTTTGTAAACTCTTTTGAGGCTACCTCCAAAAGGACGACATGCTGAAGAGTGTCCCAAAGCGCGATTGCCGCATCTGTGGCAGCTCCCCGTGAAAACAAATCCAAAAAGATCGCAGTCATGCTATGAGCACCTGCAGTCGATGAGTGATGCCGGAAACATTATAACTGCAGGGTACAGTATTACTTGTCCACTAACCTAGCCCCAACCTGGCCTGATTGTTGTGACTGTGTATAGGAGAGTGGTCAATCCCGCTACAATAAATAACCCTGCTGTTTCTGTCTCAAGCTGAAGAAAGCTGGTTTTGCTAAAGTACTCAGACTCAGCCATGTGTTTTGGGGTACAAGACAGGGACTCACACATCACAAAATAAATATTAGGCCTGGGAAAGTTAATGCATTAATTTGCAGTACTAGGGTGTTGTACCGTGTTAGCCATTATGAATGTAGTGAAAAGTCAAGCAAAATGACACCTTTTATTGGCTAACTAAAAACTAAAAAAGTTTTTAGTTAGCCAATAAAAGGTGTCATTTTGCTTGACTTTTCACTACATGCATTAATTTATGCAAATTATGTCGCCTGTTTAATGCATTAAAAAATATTGTTGCATCTTGGGCTGGCAATGAGGCGATGGCATCAGGCAGTGCTTTGTTCAAGGTGGCATTTTCATTTCTTTTAACATTAACATTCAATTTTTTTTTAACATTATGAAGCAATACTACTGTAATGATCAGGCTGGAGATGCAGAGGGCCATGTACCTGGACAGGTAATTTTTCCTTTGACACATCTGTGTCTGAGATGTTCTGGTAGTTTGATAATTAACACTTTGGCCTTGTTTTCTTTTGGCCTTCTTTTCAACTTGCCTTTTTGGAAAGCATTCCAATTCAGGTTGTACCCCCGTCATCATAAGTGTCTGTCCTACCAGGTGAATGTTGCCAAAGGATGCATCATCCACCCGAACGTGTTCAGCACCATGATCAGCTGGGGACCGATCAGCTGATGCTGATAACTCACTTTCGTTTTCAATTTACATCGTTTTAAATCACTTACATCAAAATTGGAGACTGATAAATCAGAGTCCGATACAGTAATAATACGAAAAAAGTCATCCACAGATTATTTTGCTTTAAGCATTCACTTTGGTATTTCTCCACATTTAGAAGCTGTTTGCTCTTCGCTACTCATGCACAGTAGGAAATCGAGGTCAAATCAACAAAGCTAACTTTTCTTCTAGCAAAATCGTATTAGATAGATAGATAGTGTGATGCATGGCTGGCTGTTTATCCCGGCCAATACCCCCACAACGCCAGATGGAGACCTCCCTGCAGTATGGAGGTGGCCCGAAGACCAGCAGGGCATTATGGACATTGGAGTCTTTATTTACAGCCCTGCTGGATACCATGAGGGCCGCCAGGAGTCGCTGCAGGGAGGCACAGAGACTATTTGCCTTACGCCCAGGAAGTACGTCATAGTCACATGGACAAAGAGAACGATGTGCTTCCTGGGTGAAGAAAAAATAATTTTTTATCTGACCCGGAAGTATTCCAGGTCATATGGACAGAGAGGGTGAAACGCTTCCGGGTCGAGGAATATGAAGGACTGTGGGAGATCCCAGACAGACAAGCTGAGTTGGGAGGCAGGGTGGCTAAGCGTCTGGGAGAGGAGGATTGTGATTTTGGAGTATTGTTTTATTGAGAATTGTGGAGAGGTGTGTGCTTTGTGCACTTATTTATAATAATAAATCAAGTATTTGAACTTTTACCTGGTGTCTGACGAGTGGTCTGAGGGTACAAGGGTGCGAGAAAGCCCTAATCTGTCACAATAGATACAGTAGATAGATAGATAGATAGATAATTTATTAATCCCAAGGGGAAATTCACATACTCCAGTAGCAGCATACTAATAAAGAACAATATCAAATTAAAGAGTGATAACAATAAAGATATAACAGACAGACAATAATTTTTTTATAATATTAACGTTTTCCCACCTGGGTGGGATTGAAGAGTCGCATAGTGTGGGGGAGGAACGATCTTTTCAGTCTGTCAGTGGAGCAGGACGGTGACAGCAGTCTGTCGCTGAAGCTGCTCCTCTGTCTGGAGATGATCCTGTTCAGTGGATGCAGTGGATTTTCCATGATTGACAGGAGGCTGCTCAGTGCCCGTTGCTCTGCCACGGATGTCAAACTGTCCAGCTCCATGTATACAATAGAGCCTGCCTTCCTCACCAGTTTGTCCAGGGGTTAGGTATCCCTCTTCTTTATGCTGCCTCCTCAGCACACCACCATGTAGAAGAGGGCGCTTGCCACAACTGTCTGATAGAACATTTGCAGCATTTTATTGCAGATGTTGAAGGACACCAGCCTTCTAAGGAAGTATAGTCGGCTCTGTGCTGTAATAAGAAGATCACTGATCTCTATCGATCACTTGCGAGACAGAGGCTTTCAAAATAATAATAATAATAATAATAATAATAAAATTAAAATAATAATAGGGTGGCTTGTTAGAGATAAGCACATGAGGCAATTGCTGGCTGTCTTGTTTCTTGTTCAACCCACAGCTCTAAGAAGACACATAATGAGGGCAACTGACTCCACCCCTTCTCTTCCACTGGCTTCCGGAAAGACACATCTCATTTGCGTATGAGCAACCTGTCAGACAGAGCTCCATCCTGAAGCTTTACTGCTCTTCAAAGCCTTATTACTGCTGCCAATGGCTGAGTCTGCCTTTGTGTTCCTTCTTTTGCCATTGTGCATCTGTTATTTTTGTCTAAACTTATCATTTAGTTAATGGGGTGGCATCTTAACATTTCATTTTGACTTATGCACTCCTCTCGGTGGATGACTATATATGTATACATACATATACACACATGTGTGTGACATACTGACCTAACAATTATTACCAGAAAAGGCCATTCTGCCCAACAAGCCTGCAGATGCTATTCACCTAGATACTCTAAAATAATATTGTGTTGAGATTTTTAGGTCCCTAAACTTTATTCTCTACTATATTACTTGGTAATTTGTTAAATGTGTCTGTGGTTCCTATTAACAAGTTTCGAGTGCCAGTGGATTGAGTGAACACACGCACACACACAAACCCAACCACACACCAGGGCCAATTTATCTTTACCAGTCTACCTAATCCACATGTCTTTGGACTGTGGAAGGAAACCGGAGCATCCAGAGGAAACCCACACAGCCATGGAGAGAACATGCAAACTCCACACAGGGAGGATTTGGGACTCAAACCCTGGTCTTCTTACTGCAGGGCTGCAGAGCTTACCTCTTATTCGCTGTTTCCTTAAACTGAAAAGATTCTTTCACAGCTCAAACCTCTTGGTCGCAGAGCAAGCCTAGTCATTTTTCTCTGGACTTTCTTTAGCACTGTTCTGTCTTTTTTGTAATATGGAGACCAAAACAGTACACAGTACTCCAGGTGAGGCCTTACTAATGTCTTGTACAATTAAAACAAACAAATCCCTTGACTTGTACTGTAGGCAACCTAACTTCCTATTAGTCGTCCTAATGACTTTTGCACACTGTCTTGATGTGCTGTTGCTAGTGATGAGACCACTATGACTCCGAGGCCATTCTAATAAGTTTCAGACCTAGATTTGCATGTGTATACAAATCTAACATTTTAAATTTAAACAATACTTTACATTTATTTACATTAAGTTTGGATTATTCATTTATATTTAAAAGAGTAGCAGTCCCAACACTAATTTTTTTCAATGTTCTGTTTTCTTTATATCCATTTTTATTTGTGCTTATGGGACACCTTCAAGGATCTTGCAAGATAAGTATTACCAGTCCGACCCAAGAGAGGGTGCTGTTGCTAACACCTACTCCCTTTCCTTCTGCAGTTCCAAATGGCAAATCCCAGAAGACACCTGACCTTATTTCCAAACGAAATCTGTCAGTAACTCTTTTCACAGATAACCTGCTGTGTATATTAGTCTCCCACTGACAGTGACAGTTCACATTCGGACCTAACAGAGCGGTGACAAGATCCCTGAGGGACACCACTTTTCATATCCCCTTATTATGAAAAAGTTTCTCTCAACAAAACCCTTTGTTCTTGGTGTTTAAGCTATTTTTGTGCCCACCTTATACACCACACCCTGAAGTCCCACTTTTTAGTCTGATGCCCAACCTTTACTGACATTTTAAAAGTCAAGATAAATAACATCACATGCACCTCTCTGATCGTATGTTTTTGTTTCCTCCTTATGGTATTCCAGAATATAGTAAAATAAAACTGAACCCATGCTCTTTGCCAATATCACATTTTATTTATTTAGTTCTTAAGGAAGGAACACGTGTTCAATAAATTTGAATACAGAACAGATTTGTATTCATTTCTATGTAGTAACTCAGCTAAACCTGAATGACAGCTAACAGAACACACCTGGGGAGACAAATTGAGATTCCTCAGCTTAAAGTGAAGGCACCATTGAGCATTCTTAATAAGAAGAACGGTGTGGTGTGTGAACACTAATGAATATTGCAAACCTTTTTGTAAAGCCTAACTAGAAACTGTAATACTGAGTTCCTTATCCCATTCATTTTTCAGGTGATTAACGGGCACCTTTTCGTGCAACCAATTAAAAAACAAAACTAACTAATCAAAACTAAATGTCATTGTAGGTGATGATAAAAGAAAACATTTCTTTTGAGGAACATTTTGTTTAAGAAAGTGAAAGCAATAAAGAAAAAAAAAACTGCAATTGTAAAAGGCAATTTAAGATTTATAACTAGGTAAGTAAAGTAAATTGTTGGTGTATAAATCAGTAATTAAATGTAATTGGTCATTTCCCTTCAATTCTCTAAATGCTTCTGTGATTACTTATTGTTTGTGAGCCCTGTAATATATTTTGTTTCATTTTATAGCATTAGTGAATTTATTTCTAGTAATTCTAGTTTTAATAGTTTATTTAATTAATCACTATTATAGGGATATAGTGCTATTTAGTGTTCTGGTTCTTTGAAAGCTGCTGTCATGTTTCAGCCAACTCTATGTGGCCACAGTAATGTTGTTTTTATGGCAATTCCTTGTCGTGTGACACTAACATTATGTGACACTTTTTTCATCACATGCTGCTTATTTAAGATGGCACCACTCAGTAAATCGTTTTCTGATTATTAGAACAACTTTATAACAAAATCTAAAGAAACAGCCTGATTAGTCTTCATTAGATGACAAGTTAGACCTAGCAACTCTCCTTCTCTTTTTGATTATCACAGTGTTAAGTTAGCCTGATTCTCAAACTATTCCTGTTTTTTTATACTTCAATGTAGCTTGAGGAGAAGCATCTACACCTAGATAGATAGATAGATAGATAAGACACTATATAATAGATAGATAGATAAGACACTATATAATAGATAGATAGATAGATAGATAGAACTTTTCCCCCTGGGCAAACTTCTTTAAATAAATAAATAGGTAGAAAAGTAAGTAAGTAAGTAAGCAAATAAATAAATAAATAAATAAATAAAAACACACACACACACACCTTGGTTTGAACAAAGAAGAAAATTAAAAAGAAAGAAAACTTCTGACTTGGTTGTCACAGTCATAGCGATGTATTATGGAGATGTATTGCTGTTGGTATGAAGGAGCCCCCTTCTGCTGAATAATTTGTTGGACGAAAAGTCCTCATTGTTAGTGTGTCAGAGAGTATGTGCAGCATTGTTCATAAATAAACCCAGTTTTGTTTTAATTCTCTGTTTTCCTACTATATCCTTAGGTTATAGAGCTTGCCATTTTAATTAGCTTGTTGATTTGTTGGGCTTCTCTTGAAATGATGTAACCAGCCCAGCACAGCACAGTGTTGAAAAATTGCACTGGACATCACAGTGTTGTGGAAGATGTGAAGGATGTCACTTCCCACATTAAAGGAACACAATTTCCCTAGGAAAAACAGCCTGCTCATGAAGATAATTCTATTTGCACCAAGAAACAAAGTTCTCCACCTGACTCTTTTCTTGTCTCATCCCATTTATTTATCAATACACACCATAAGTGCAGAATCACCTGAGAATTTCTGCAAGTGACATGCCCTGCTGTTATAGTTATAGTCTGAGGTCTGAGGAGACAGGACTGCTCCTTATGGTGTTCTAATGTTGCTCACAGAAACACAGTTCTTGAGTCTCTCAAACCGCGGGCTGCTGGACAGATGGTCCATTATCCAGCATAACACAGGCTCATCTACCACCTAGAACAGGTAACCATTATTCTTCCTGAAAGTCTTTTAGTATTCAAGATTTTATAAATATTTTAGAGGTCATATAATTTAACACCAACACACCAATTCCCCCCAAGGATAAATGTTGACATTTTGGGATTAAATTTTTAATAATAACTCCCAGAATGGTAAGAACAAAGGCAAAACTGATTGTTTCATTTATTTTTTTATTAAAAATTACACATTTAACAGAAAACACATGTAAACCAATTACCGTATATATATTCGCGGATACGTTCTCCAGCGGATAAGTCGGGAGTTAGTTTTATCGTATAATTTCTGGTATTTTATAATGTCAGTCGTATAAATTGAATGCGGAAAACTCATGCTATTGGTCCAAGAGATTATGATATGCTAACGCACACCTGAAAGAGTAATCATGGAGCACACTGCCTTATTTTTCTATATGGGTGCAGCAATGCGCTGTATCAGCGTGTGTTCCTAACCCCCCTTTCTCTCTCTATTGTGCCTGCGTGACCACACGGTAATACCTGAACTATTCCAAAGCAACGTTTGCACTGATTTGTGTTTTTTGTATCTCACACCCTCATACACCTTTATAGTAAGAACATCCCTTATCTATGATGAAGCATTCGATCAGAAGAAATTATGAAGCTGGTTTTAAATTAAAAGTCATTGAAGTGGCGAAAGAAATTGGTAACTGCGCTGCTGCAACAAACTTTGATGCGCCGGAGAAACTGATGCAAGATTGGAGCAGGCAAGAAGATGTAAAAAAAAAAAAAAAATTTAAGTGTCACATTTTTGAACAGGCGCATAAGTCGGGGCCTGATTTTATGATCAATTTTTTGGGTTTCAGTACCCGACTTATACGTGAGTATATATGGTAAACAAAAGCAGAAACTAAAACAAAGGCAATGAGTTAAACAGAAAACACCTTCCAAAACTCAGAAATAAACAGTATAAACAATGAACTAGGGATTGGCTAATTTTTAAAGGATGCATTTCTGGATATTTTAATATTCTTTGTATATTAAGAGTCCTCTTGGATAGGGGGATTATTATTATTATTTTATTAAGTTCTATTTTCTTTGTATCCATTGTCACACACATGTGCATATGGAACACCTTCAAGGCTCTTGCAAGGTAAGTACTACCGCTCCAGTGCTAACACCTACTCCGTTTCAAAAGGCAAATCCTAGATGACACTTGACTTCATTTCCAAAACAACTCCATAAGTCACTCTCCTTACAGATAACTCACTATGTACACTAGTCTCCCGCTAAAAGTGGCTGTTCACACTGAGACAGGTGAATGAGAGAGAAGGGGCTCTTGCTCAGCAGCAACAAGGGATCTTTTTAAACCATGGCCAAGGGCATTTTTTTGCATTGTCTCACTTTCATTTTTCAAACTATTAAATAGGGTTTATCTGGATAATACACCAACTCTTCCCATTGTCCTTATATCTATCCTTACATCACCCATTTCTTCTACTACAAGTATGCAAAGATTGGAGTGGAGGATGCAATTATCTGTCTGCTCCACAAGGCTTATTCTCACTTAGACAAAGCTGGATGAATGGTGAGGATGCAATTAGTAGAGTTGGCGAAGGTGGGTGAGTATAAATACTTGGGATCAACAGTACAGAGTAAAGGGGATTGTGGAAGAGAGGTGAAAAAGAGGGTGCAGGCAGGGTGGAATGGGTGGAGAAGAGTGTCAGGAGTGATTTGTGGCAGACGGGTATCAGCAAGAGTGAAAGGGAAGGTCTACAGGACGGTAGTGAGACCAGCTATGTAATATGGGCTTGAGACGGTGGCACTGACCAGAAAGCAGGAGACAGAGCTGCAGGCGGCAGAGATGCTAAGATTTGCATTGGATGTGACGAGGATGGACAGGATTAGAAATGAGTACAGTAATCCCTTGCTATATCGCGCTTCGACTTTCGCGGCTTCACTCCATCACAGATTTTAAATGTAAGCATATCTAAATATATATTAAGGATTTTTCGCTGGTTCGCGTATTTCTGCGGACAATGGGTGTTTTAATTTAAAGTACATGCGTCCTCAGTTTGTTTGCCCAGTTGATTTCATACAAGGGACGCTATTGGCGGGTGGCTTAGAAGCTACCCAATCAGAGCATGTATTATGTATTAAATAAAACTTCTCAATGATATACGATGTGCTTCCCGAGCGGTGCTTGATTGTTTGCTTTTCTCGGTCTCTCTCACTCTCTCTGACATGCTCTGCGCCTGACGGAGGGGTGTGAGTAGAGGGGCTGTTTGCACAGAGGCTGTTTGCCTAGAAGATACGGACGCTACTCTAAAAATGCTGAAAGACTACCTTCACATTGCTCCCTTCTTTGCGGCTGCTTTATCGCGGTGCACATACTTAAAAGCCCAACAGCACATATTGATTTTTTGATTGTTTGCTTTTCTGTCACGCTCTCTCTATCTCTCTGACATTCTCTGCTCCTGGTGGCGCTCCTTTGAAGAGAAGATATGTTTGCATTGTTTTAATTGTGAGAAAGAACTGCCATCTCTGTCTTGTCATGGAGCACAGTTTAAACTTTTGACTAAAGGGTGTTATTTCATGTCTAGAGGGCTCTAATAATGTTAACAGTGTGGGAGAGTTTATAAGGGCTTAAAATATATATAAAAATAACCATACAAACATATGCTTTCTACTTTGCGGATTTTCACCTATCGGGGGGGTTCTGGAACGCAACCACCGCGATCGAGGAGGGATTACTGTACATTAGATGGTCAGCTTAAGTTGAACGGTAGGGAGACAAAGTCAGAGAGGCAAGATCGCGATGGTCTGGACATGTGCAGAGGTAAGATGCTGAGTATATTGGGAGAAAGATGTTAAGAATAAAGAGCTGCCAGGCAAGAGAAAAAGAGCAAGGCCTAAGAGAAGGTTTATGGATATGGTGAGAGAGGACATGCAAGTGATGGGTGTAACAGAGCAAGATGTACAGGACAGAAAGATATGGAAGAAGATGATCCACTGTGGCAACCCATACAGGAGTAGCCGAATGAAAAAGAAGAAGACAAAACTGACAGCACTGTGAGAATTCTGTTTCTTGATTGCTCCAGTGCCTTGACTAATATCCAGCCATCCGTGTTAAGGGGTAAACTCAGAGATTATGCAGGTGAAAGAGATTGTGGTTCCCTGGATAATGTACTATCTGTTGGGCAGACCACAGTTTGTAAGACTCAAGGACTGTGTTTCTAATATGGATGTGAGCAACACTGGATGACTGTCTCCTTTTCTCCTCACTCTTCACCCCCAAATATAAATGTCATTTGCAGAAATTCTTAGATGATTCTGCAATTACGGGGTATATTAATAAGGAGGAATGGGACAGAGTATAGGAATCAGGTAAAGCACTTCAGCATTCCTCCTAAAGGTGATGTCCCAAATCGGGTTTAATTTTTAGTACTTGCGCAAAACTCTAGACTACATGTGAGGCCACCTTGTAGAAAATGTAAGATATCCTTAAAGTTTCAAGTTTGTTTCAGACATTTAACATTTGGAAAAACACTTAAAATAGTCTGCTTTTTTAAACCCCAAATACCTCTTCTGCATATTATGCATATTATTGACGTGTTAGGCACTGAAAATCTAAAATACAGTATAATATTTCAAGCACTTTATACAAGAGCATAAAGTGTAATGCAATAAAACTAAAGCAGAAAAATGCATTCAGGAAAAGACAGATAAAATTTCCTTAATAAATAAAATTTCCCTCTCTATTATGAGATGCAGTAGACTGTATTGTTTCCCTGGAATCACATTTGTGCTTATTTGTATGCATAGTGAAAACCTCAAGAGTGGGCTTAAAGAATACACTGCTTTCCAAGTAATCAGCTGTCAAAAAAAGTGAAAAAATGGAAGTAAAAATATTTAACAAATGCTCCTTGTGCAAAAGAAGAGTCAGATTTAAATTAACCCCCAGCAGTTCCCAGAATGCAGACTTTAGAATCGTCCAATTTACAAAGCTACTTTTTTACTACAGATGTTAAATTTTAGCTTACCTCATCAGAAAAATCTCTTTATTGCTTGTTTTAAGTGTGACATTCTAATTCTGGATAGCAGCCCAGTGTGCATATCACAAAGATCCTTTGCAAACTTTTTTTTTTATATATCATATTCACTTTGCCTAAAGTTGTGCTGCAATCAGGAAGAAAAACTAAAAATAGAAAAGCATTCTCCCTGATGTCAGTTCGTATCTGCAGTCCTCCAATGTTACGCATTAGAAATGATTTGGCCATTAGAAGATAGCAAGGTGGCATACAGTGTGCAGATCAATATGAATGAAATCAGAAAAATGTAAAAGAAAATGCAGGTGGCCTGCTGTCGTATCAGACAAAATGATGATTTTTCTCTCATAGGAAAGACTAACATTTTCTAAATGATCTGATTTCCTTTTGGGAGCTGAGCACAAATTCTTGTTGCTTTTCACCTGGAATATGATATAGAATTTATTGATAGTTTGGTGGCAGCACAGTGGCGTAGTGGTAGCGCTGCTGTCTCGCAGTAAGGAGACCTGGGTTCGCTTCCCGCATTCTCCCTGTGTGGAGTTTGCATGTGTTACCTGTGTCTGCATAGGTTTCTTCCGGGTGCTATGGTTTCCTCCCACAGTCCAAAGACATGCAGGTTAGGTGTATTGGCAATCCTAAATTGTCCCTGGTGTGTGTGTGGGCTGGCGCCCTGCCCAGGGATTTGCTCATGCCTGTGCTGGTTGGGATTGGTTCCAGCAGACCCCTGTGTTAGTATATAGCGGGTTGGATAATGGATGGATGGATGATAGTTTGGCTGCTGTTAAACATTTTTTTGCCCAATCTATTTAGTATATTATGGAGCTTTAACTTGCGTATCCATTGCCCAGTCAGGATTGCTACAATGTGGTTGTGCAAATATTGCAAATACTGATTGCAACATGGCTTATAACAGTGAACTTTACTAGTCTTGTTAGTGACTAAATTTGCAATTGTTTCCTGCAACTGTCAAATTTTGCAAGCCTAATAGCTGGTGGTGGATTTTAGGAGGGCCAGGCCCCTCCTGGACCCCGTGATTATCAGAGGTAACTGTGTGCAGAGGGTACAGACCTATAAATACCTGGGAGTGCAGCTGGATGATAAATTGGACTGGACTGCCAATACTTATGCTCTGTGCAAGAAAGGACAGAGCCGACTATACTTCCTTAGAAGACTGGTGTCCTTCAACATCTGCAATAAGATGCTGCAGATGTTCTATCAGACGGTTGTGGCGCCCTCTTCTACACGGTGGTGTGCTAGGGAGGCAGCATAACGAAGAAGGAAGCCTCACGCCTGGACAAACTGGTGAGGAAGGCAGGCTCTATTGTAGGTACGAAGCTGGACAGTTTGACATCCGTGGCAGAGCGACAGGCGCTGAGCAGGCTCTTGTCAATCATGTAAAATCCACTGTATCCACTAAACAGGATCATCTCCAGACAGAGGAGCAGCTTCAGCGACAGACTGCTGTCACCGTCCTGCTCCACTGACAGACTGAGGAGACCCCACACTATGCGACTCTTCAGTTCCACCTGGGGGGGTAAACGTTAACATTATACAAAGTTATTGTCTGTTTTACATTTTTATGACTCTTTAATTTAATATTGTTTTTTTATCAGTATGCTGCTGCTGGAGTATGTGAATTTCCTACTGGGATTAATAAAGTATCTATCATCATCATTATCATCATCAGACAAGCAAGGTGGTATAACTTAGAAAATCATATTTTGCAAAGAGTTGTCATCAAACAAAAATGAATTCATAATATTGCAACCGAAAGGGAATTAATTGAGTGTGGGAAAAAAACAGTCCATCGACTTGATTTAATAAGAATTAATCTTTTCACAAGAAAAACCTTTAATCACTCACATAAAAGTAGCCATGTTTTCCTTAACTATGATAGTGATGTATATTATATTGGGATATAATATGGACATTAAGACAGTTAAGAGGTTACAGATATCTGATGTACAGTATAGCTGGCTTTGACAATTCTTCCTATACCCCATTAAAAAAAGAACTTTTTTGTATCTTTTTCATTATGTGATCTGATAATACAATATGAAAACAAAAGTCAGCAAGTATGAAACGTAAAAATTTATAAACAATCACTTTTGTGTGTATATATATATATACTGTATATATATATTAGAAGTCCCCCCGCGGCTTCATCCGCATAGAAGTGAAACAGGACAGTGAGGAGGGCCCTGCTCCTGATGTCATGCATTTCCCTCCCCTCGGCCCACAGCCTCTGTCTCAGATTAGCGTGAATGTATTGCTTCTGCAAGCGAACTATGATTCTTAGCGAGATGAGAGAAGTCGCAAAATCAACCAGAATGTTCAAGCAAATTATAGAAAAAAAAACCAGATCTATATCTGATAAGTAGTTCTCTTGTTCACTAGCTAAGCAGATGTAAGATACGCCCTGAATCTGGCACAGTCCACTCGGCCTGCTGTGTGTCTCTTGGATTCACGCAAATAAATTGTTACTGAAAGCGAACTATGATAATTAGCGCGGTCAGAGAAGTCGCAAAATCAACCGGAATGTTCAAGTAAATTATAGAAACAAACCTGATCTAAATCTGTTAAGTAGTTCTCTCGTGAAAAGCGGACAGACATACAGACAGACAGACATTGGATTTTATAAATATATATGTATATGTGTGTGGGTGTGCCAACCATGCAAGCTTGTCGGTAAGTCACTCAAGATCTGGGTCATCTGATGTTACAGGGAAGCATTTAAATGTGACACTGCTACTAGCCCAATTTCTGTTTCCCCAAGAATTGAGGAGCACAATCTGGAGTAACAGTGATATCACTTCTGTCCGAGCCAACCAACTCTCTGTCCTTCTGCTCCAGCCTTTTGTCTTTTTTACTATATACTGTATACTTTTAGTCAGGTCCATAAGTATTTGACTTTCAACTTCAATTTAAGGGGTTTACTAAAAATATTATGTGAGCTGTTTAGGAATGATGTCCTTTTTTATACATGGTCCCCCTACTTTTTTGGGCTCAAAAATATGTATGGCACTCAAAAAAAAAGGAAATGAAGCAATTCATTTTGGTAGAATATATAAAACCCTTGAATTCCAATACTCTAAACCCCTGGACAATTCTAGTTAAGGAGGTGTTTATAACTGAGCATCACAAAGATGCTATATAAAGAAAATGTATACTATAATTATTATTAAGAAATGTAAAGGCCTACTTACAAAGATAGGTGCTTATTAGTTAAAGACCCTAAAAATAAAAGGGATTATTTGATGTAGCTAAGATGCACAGAAGTAGTATGAAGTGTCAGAAACTATGTTTTTATAGTCCATATTGAGCTTCTGTTGTTGAGAATGGTGGAGAGAAAGAGAACACCTGAGGATGGCGTGTTTAATTAAGCAGAAACAATTTTTACTTTTACTATTTCATGTCAGTATGAGATTTACGTCCATAATATGATGAGGCAATTCTACTTTGAGGCATTAATGTCAATACGGGATTGTAATTCATAGCAATTTGAAATCAAACTTGAATAATTTTTAATCATATTTATAACATTATGGAATACTACTACTACTACTACTTCTGGTACTGTCTTCTGTAATTTGGAGATTTGCAGCAATCTCTGTGTATTGCCACCCAACAGAACTCCAGGGTGCTGTATGTTCCCTCCATTGCAGATTACTTCCAAAGGCCATATGCTTTCTTCCTGGCCAAATTTTGTGTAGCTTTGGAGTGTATTATGATTTTTATGCAGATGATCCTTGCATCTATTGTGGATGTTCATCAGAGATCTCCCAGATTAAGACTTGTCTTGAAAAACACTGAATGCTGGATGAAGCACAATTCTTTAGCATTAAACTAAAACTAAACAGTAGTCATGCTAATCAGCACTAAGGCTTATCTTAGGAAAATTAGCTCCTTTTCATTCACCGTCAGTGACGATACTTTCATACTGTTGCTTTTTGCAAGGAATCTTGGCATCATTTTTAAATCCTCACTTTCTTTGTAACCCACATACTGTAAATCACACTAAGAAGTTTCTTATTTCCACCTCCATCATTTCCTGTGCTTTTCTGATACTGCAAAGCTTGTTCACGCTTTTATCACATCCCACCCTGACTACTAGAAGTCTTTGTTTACATAGAGTTTTATTTCTGTTTACTAAGCTCTAGCTGTTTCAAAAGTTTAACTCAAGAGTTCCCACTCAGACACAGAACAGTGTGTTCCACCTTTACAAGCTGCCTGCGTCTTACTGAGCGGGATTTAAAATTCAATTGATATCCTAGAAGGCTTTAAAGGGCCTTACAATGGACAGCAGCAATAACATACTGCAACATTACAGTCCTGTCTGTTCACTCTGGTCCACTGATGCCAGCAGTCTTGTCATTACCCAAACTAACCTATGATCTATGGGTGACACAGCCTTCAGCTCTAGTGCATTGGTTCTTCCCGATGTAATTTGATTGGCTGACTTAATACACATTTTTAAAAAGGCAACACATTTGTGTTCAACTGGCATTCTGACCCTTTCAGTCTGTTTCACCCGCTCAGTCCAGGTGCTCAAGATGATATGCGCCTCACAAATGATCTATTTGTTTACGGTTTTCTAGCATTTTGCATGTTGATTGTTTTTAATTCAAAATCAGAACTATGTATTCCATATATAGTGTTTATTTTTATTTTGGAGTCTAATGGCTGATATTAGCGTGTGTCTACCGTTGTTTATTTTCTGTGATTCTATTTCTGTTGTAGATTACTAAATATTTACGAAATGGTTTGAGCTTGGGAAAGGTGCTATATTAATTATAAGTGTTATTCTTACCGTGTTTCCCCGAAAATAAGACCTACTCCGAAAATAAGTCCTAGCATGATTTTCACGGTGCTCTGTAATATAAGCTATACCCCATAAATAAGCTCTAGTCAAGATCGTCAACTGAAAAGTAAGGCACCTATGGCCAGGTTTATACTTCACATAATGTGACACGTGTGCCTGAAACATCCATTAAATTCCGAGGACACCTTGCCACAATACCTCTGAAAAGGATGTTTAATGATTACATCCATCAATCCATGTATGTGACCAGTCCAGCAGCATCGGCGCAAAACAAACAAAATCCCTGATCAGGGCATCAGCTCATCACAAGGTGAACACAAGCACACACACACACTAACGTCACTGTAGCTTCACCAAATCCCCAAACCTTCATGTCTTTGGATGGAAAACTGAGCACACTATGGAAACCCACCAGGAAAACAAGAAAACTCCAGACAGAGATCACAAGGGACGTGACTCCATGCAAGACCGCAGCGCTAACACTCTGCCACACCAATATGTGTAACTATTAACAGTATTCATTATTTAAACAAAGTTAACGATTTATCTGTAAAATGTAACGTACATATTTTAATGCATTTCATCATGAAATTGATATCAAGTATACATCTAAGAATTCTAAATGTGCAGAGAGCTGGAATATTATAAATTTAATATGTTCTGTGTGGTGATCTGTTGCTGCTTGTCATTGCTGTCAGGTCAGGAGGAAGCCCCAGAACCACGTAGCGATTTAACAACTGGGTCGGTTTGAAGATGACGTTTACGATGGTCTGCTTTAATGATAAACTACAAGGTTAAAGTGGACATTTCGAGGTTAAAGCCGAAATTTCCGCTTTAATCACAAAATAGACATTTTCATTATGTTTTTATTTATTTTTCTCTGTGGCTCAAATACGCCGCCGTATATTCTCATGGTATTGTACAGGTGCAAAAAAAAAAAAAACAGCACAGAAGATGGTATGTGAGACTTTTAAAATGTATTGTGTCATTACTTTGGGGAATGTGCGATACTTGAATATAAAAGCAACATGAATGCATTTGCATGTCGGCTTTTTGCTTCACCACATTAAACCATTCATCAAACTTCGAAGCACGCACATCGATCCTGGAGGATCCTAAAAGCAGCTGGAGTAGCAAGAGATTCAGGCTAAAATTGAGGGTTTCAATATGGAGAGTTATGATGATATTCCAGAAGAAGATGACATGACTGCATTTGATAAATGTATATTGTTGTACATGAATAAATATAAGACATCCCCTGAAAATAAGCCCTACTGCATCTTTTGGAGCAAAAATTAATATAAGACCTGGTCTTATTTTCGGGGAAACATGTTAGTAGTAGAATTATGTGTAATCTGAAACAATAAATGGAAAAATAAAATTTGAGATAAGCAGTACATCATCTTAAAACTACACTCTTAATGTCTCAATCAATTATTTGTACTCAGGTTTGGAATGAGTGGACTATTATAATTAATATTTTATTGGGTGGAGGTAAATGACACAGTTAGCACTTCTCTGGTGATTTTGGGCCATATTTGGTAAACAAACAACATAAAATTGTGCAATGAAAATGTATGTAAAGTGCTGGCTTAACTGTATTTTAAACTATTTTATTTATTGATCGATTTTCTAAGATGAAAATACAAGTGTTTCCATTTTCACAAAGTATGTTTTCAATGTTTTAGAAAGCCAGAAAGCATTTTGTACTGTTTTTAATTAATTCAAATTTAGTCAGGCTAGATAAATTTGTACATTAACTTTATGAATATTGACTAGTTCATCGAAAGCCAAGGTTCAGTTTCCTTTTTTGAATTAGTTACAGTTTTAATATATACATTCTTACAGTTGATCCAGGCACATCACAATTGTTTTTACATTCATGCCTTGAGATGTAAAGGACGTGCTATCTCCTCATGCAAAATGAATAAATGTCTAGCTGTCAATTTGCAAAGGTTTCTTTCCTAATAAAACCTAACCAAAAGAAAATGTTATTAGCTTGTCAACATTAAGCCCAACTGAATTTATATTAAAATCTTATCTATGACTTTCCAGGTAAATATTTAGTAACTATTTCCAAGATAGAACACTTTAATTTAGAGTAACAAACATTGCTCTTCAAATTTTAATTTGTAGAAGTTATTATTCTAGTGATATTTAAAATTAGTAATACATCTTGTTTATGTCATTTGTTTTTTTTGGATTGTTGGTTTAGATAGATAAATAGCAAAAGCAATAAAAAAAACTGTAATTGTAAAAGGCAATTTGAGATTTATAACTAGATAAGTGATGTAAATTGTTGGTGTATAAACCAATATTTAAACTTAATTGGTCATTTCCCTTCAATTCTCTAAATGCTTCTGTGATTATTTATTGTTTGTGAGACCTGCAATATATTATGTTTCATTTTACAGCATTAGTACATTTATTTCTAGTAGTTTATTTATTTAACCATTATTATAGGGATATAGTGCTATAGCGCAACTTTCAAAGCTGCTGTCATTTTTCGACTATCTCTATGTGGCCACAGCCATGTTGTTTTCATGCCCATTGCTGGTCGTGCAACACAGACATCACGCAACACTTTTTTCATCACATACTGCTTATTACAGATGGCACCACTCAGTAAGTTGTTTTCTAAATATTAGAACAACTTCATAATGAAATCTTAAGAAACAACCTGATTAGTGTTCATTAGACAACAAGTTATACATAGCAACTCTCCTTCTCTTTATGATTGTGACAGTGTTAAGTTAGCCTCAAACTCCTCCCAGTTTATTACACTTCAACATAGTTTGAGGAGAAGGATCTACAGATAGATAGATAGATAGATAGATAGACTATATTTGTCCCCAAGGGGAAATTAGAACTTTAAAGAAGCTCAAGAGACAGAAAGAGAAATATATAAATAATACAGTATATAAATAGTAAAACAAACAACAACCCCCTAAACATACTTAACAACGTCTGGCTTGGATACTGAAGAACTGCTGCAATCAATAACAGGGCTATAGGTGGAGGAAAGATGGTCAGACCTGTCCAGATGTTCAGGTGTTAATATCTGAATAAAGGTTGTTCAGCTTGTTGTGTCTGAAAAAGGAATTTGTGCCATCAGACATTGGTTCAGAATTACTGATTGTTCTGTTGTCGAACTTCAAAATAAACATCAACAGGATGATGCAACCGCTCCTAGGCAGTAAAGTGGACAAATTCAGTCAGTTTTTAAAAGTCTGGATGACACTTATCAGCTTTACTTGTAATGTGCTCACATTAGGTACTGTAATTGGTTATTTGGAAGAGAAGTCTAGTTGCATTAATAACAAGCAGGTTGTGTAGTGTGGTGGTTAAGGCTTTGGACTTCAAACCCTGAGGCTGAGTTTAAATCCTGCTACTGACATTATGTGACCATAAGCAAGGCACTTGACCTGCCTGTGCTTCCTTTGGAAAAATAAAAGAAATGCAAGCAATTGTATCTGAAATGTTTTAAGTTGTCTCATAGTAATGACCAGGCAGTGTATCTACAGTATATACTTATTTTTTTGCTGGTTTACTACTGCATATGTTTGTTCCTAGTGCACTAATTTCCAAATTTTAATTGTGATTTTGAAAGTATATTTTATTTTAATTTCCAATTAAATATTTATAACCTAATACAAAATTGCATCTATTGTGACAGAGGAGTACTCAGATATTCACATTTCATTTGATATGTAACATAATGTGAATTTAACATATGTGGTCCCCGGCCGGGGCTAGAGCCCAGCCGGGACGCCCAGGAGGACCGGAGGAGGGCTTCTGCCTCTTCCAGACCACGAGGGGGTGTCCGCCCTGGTTATGTTGGGGGCCTCGGGTGAAGGGCTTGGAAGCCCAGCCCTGTAGGGACTCGTGGCCACCGCCAGGCGGCGCCCCAGTGCCTGAATATCCCGGGAGTGTGCTGGGGAGAAGACGACAGGGGACACCCGGACGGCTTCCGGGTGCACAGCCGGCACTTCCGCCACACTGGGGCGTGGCTACGGAGGAATGCCGGGAAGCAGCTGGAGCCCATCCGGGTTCCCATTTAAGGGCCCGCCTCCCTCCAGTCATCGCAGAAGTCGGGTGGAAGAGGACGGAGCTGGAGGGAGGACGAGAGGCGGCCAGGAGAAAGGCACTGGAACTGTGTGGCCTGGACATTGGGGGAATCGGTGCTGGAGGCACTGGGGTTTGTGAGAGCACGAAAACTGTAAATTGACTTGTAAATAAACGTGTGTTGGGTGAAATATGATGTTCGTCTGTGTGTGTCCGGGCCAGCATCCACACATAATACGGTTAATTCTCCTGGAAAAATAACCTTATTGTGTTCGACTTGTCAAGTCATTATTACCCTCATTATTACATACTAAATGTCAAGTTATTTTACATTTATATACTTATATATCCAACATATGTTCAATTACTTTGTCTCCTAATGGTAGTTTTGTAAAGTGTGTTCTAAAGTCTTTCAGGAAACAAGATGGAAGTGTCATGGTAAGGTAGTTATCTATATATATAAAAGTCAATGTGTGTATGTACAGTATGTATGTATGTATGTATGTTCCAGCATCATTTCCGAACAGCTGGATGGATTTTTATGAAAATTGGTACACATGTTTCTCATTGGTTGACTAAAAATACTGTGGGGTGAAATCAATCCTAACCCATCCCCTTCTGGGTAGGGTGGGGGGTGATCTTGTATGCATGTTATCATCCAGTTGACACTCGGAACGACCACCAGAGGGCGAACTGGAGGTAACTGCCAGCATTCATTATGTTTGAGTGCCAATGTGCCCCTGTTGCTTTTGAAATTAAATAGAGTTGGCTGGTTACGAGCGTCAACTGGATGATAACATACATAAAAGACCATATGACAAGCACATCAGTGTGTCTTCATTGTTTGTTAATTTATTTTTATTTTTAAAGTTGTGTGTTTTTTTAAATGATATTTTTCTCAAACAATTTAAAAAATAAAACACTGGTTATTTCTGCTAGTACTCAATAAATAAAGCACCAGAGAATTTCACTTTATTGTGTCCACATGATAATAATGACCCTATAAACTCTAGAATTGAGCTCTGTGACTTGATTTGGAAAGTGTAAACTGGTCCTGGGCATAACACTTTTCTTTGTTTATTTAAGACATTAGTTAGCTCATAAAGTGGAAATCCAGAATCTAGTAATCTTGTATACTAAAATGTAATGATAGCAATTTCACTACATTTTCTTAAGGGCAGCTCTGTGTCATGTTGCTTATTGCTGCTGTCTAATGTTCCTCTGTATATTCAGATTTCCTCCCACATCCCCAAAAAACAGCTGCTGGTGTTACTGGTGGAATCACATGAGTGACATGGGTATGTGCAAGTGTGTACGAGGATCGGTTCCTGCTTTGTAGGAAAATCTGCCAGGATAAGATTCAAAGCCAAGTGGCTTCAGGAATGAATCTGTGTATATTTTCTTTAGTAGACAAATCTCATTAGATTACAACATTCTAATTTCATGTTACCTTGCCTGTAAAAAGTACTCTCTTTGTTCTCGTCCATTTTGGGGGGTGGACGTCCAAGACTGACTGAACATTTTTTGTTTTATCATTCCAAGGTATCCTGTATTTACTCAACCTGAAGGGCTTTAATTACAGTATATGCAAGCATATATAAGCATGACTGGGAGAAAAAGGGCTAAGAGAGAATCAGGAAAGACAGCTAAAACTTCATCCAAGCTTAAACAGGCCTCAAGTTCAAGGTATGGCCTTTCAGAGTCTGACCTGGAAAAGATAGATAGATGAAAGCACAAATCTCTCGGGACCTGATGCTGCAGCCTCTCTGTGGTGTTACATATATATACATATATACACTAGCAAAATACCCGTGCTTCGCAGCGGCGAAGTACTGCCTTAAAACCTTTATTAAGAAGAAAATTAAACCTTTTTAAACTGAGGGAAAATATACCAATAATTATTTGTTAAGGATCTCTTTGTATACCACATTGTCATTTCGGCCCTCCAGTTGTAATATGACCAAGCTGTGCGCTGAGCTTACGCTGGAGCATGCAACGTACAGTTGGACAGGTGAAAAGTAATCTTGTTTCAAATCTCACAGCTTGGATTGCTGCTGTCATAATCGGTTTGAGATTCATGGTTTGTTTCAATTACGACGGTATTTGCAGGACTTGTGTTGAAGTGACATTCGGCATCTGTCAAGTGTTAGATAGATAGATAGATAGATACTTTATTAATCCCAAGGGGAAATTCACATAATCCAGCAGCAGTATACTGATACAAAGAAACAATATTAAATTAGTGTATTAAGCATACAACTGGTTTCATCGATAACTTCACATCCAGCTTTTGAGAGTTTAAACATTCATAAACATCAAAGTGTCCACTACTGAAATCGTCACCTGTCAATCTAAGATGTTTAAGAGGCATTGGCGGTTGTCTAAAGGTGTAAAATATTTGGCCATTTCAGTACACTTGAAAGCGACAACCGAACAATTCAGCGGCAGCCATCAACTCACATGCAGAACCATAGGTGAAGGGCTTAAGCATTTCACTTTTATAGTGCTCCTGTTTAGTATAATTATCTCCTGTAACGTCATTGGTCCACACCTTGAACCTGTCCCAGTCATTCAATACATAAGACACAATGTTCCTCCAGATATCAAGAGTAAGCCTGATATGGCCGTGCAATATGTAACAAAGAGAATGGAAAACGCAGGTGCCATCTCTGGGCATGGAAACCACTCAGTAAGTGACAGTTCTTTGATCGATGGTGATCACCTCGATAGACATGTTAATAGGGGTATGGTTGAAATGATAAAGGAAATGGGTACCTGAACAATGTAAAGTAAGTCTAAAATACCTACACAATAACTATAATCGTAATAAACGAACAATAAAACAGCTGAGAAGCCGTGGATTAAATAAAAAGGCTGTAATTATCAGCAGGGAGACGTGAATCCCGTGGTGAAGCAAGGAAGGGAATGTAGAGATCGGAGCGCCGGACGGCCTTATATAGGCAAGCAGCCAACAACGTGGGAGGCATTGGGATGGGGGACCCAACGGCGCCTCACACGGTGACCGAGCTGCAGGCTATGGACGTATATATGTATGTAAGTAGGATTCAGATAGCGATGGGAACCTGCGTACCAAATTTCTTGAAGATGGGCCCATAAGTAACAAAGACCGTTGGAAAGTTCAATATGGCGGCCGACAATGGCGTCATACCACCAAAATAAGTATGTATATTGGTTTTGGTTAGCGCAGGGAAGCCGCCTACCAAATTTCATGAAGATGGGGCCATAAATAAAAAAGTTCTACATGGCGGACGTTGTCAACCGTTATGACCGTTACGCGTAGAATTTCGAAATGAAACCTGCTTAACTTTTGTAAGTAAGCTGTAAGGGATGAGCCTGCCAAATTTCAGCCTTCTACCTCCACGGGAAGTTGGAGAATTAGTAACCCTGGAAAGTTCAATATGGCGGCTCACAGTGGCGTCAAACCACCGAAATAAGTACGAACATCGGATTCGGTTAGCGCAGGGAAGCCACCTACCAAATTTCGTGAAGATGGGGTCAGCCTTCTACTTACACAGGGAGTTGGAAAATTAGTGACATTGGAAAGTTCAATATGGCGGCTGACAGTGGCATCATACAACCGAAATAAGTACGTACATCGGTTACAGTTAGCGCAGGGAAGCCGCCTACCAAATTTCGTGAAGATGGGGCCATGAATAAGAAAGTTCAACATGGCGGACGTTGTCAACCATTATGACCGTTACGTGTAGAATTTCAAAATGAAACCTGCTTAACTTCTGTAAGTAAGCTGTAAGGAATAAGCCTGCCAAATTTCAGCCTTCTACCTACACAGGAAGTTGGAGAATTAGTGATGAGTGAGTGAGTGAGTGAGTGAGTGAGTCAGTCAGTGAGGGCTTTGCCTTTTATTAGTATAGATATATATATATATATATATATATATATATATATATATATATATATATATATATAATATATATATATATATATATATATATATATAGTGACAGACAGCTGGGGAAGAGGACATGTCAACAGCATTACATCCTCCGGGACACAAGAGGGCAGCCCCCTTGGGTTGCATCGGGGCCACAGGCTTGAAACTTAGAAGCTCAGCCGTGCTGGGGCCCATTGGCACCGACAGTGGGCACCTGGACAGCGCCAGAGCCTTGGCATGCAGCACTTCCGCCACACCCGGAAGTTGATTGGGGAGCACCTGGAGCACTTCCGGGCGCAGTATTAAAGAGACCGCTTCACTCCATTCGGGGAGCCGGAGTCGGGAGGCAGAGAACAGAGCTTGTGTGAGAGGAGTGGAGGCGGCAGGAAAAGAAAAAAGAAAAGAAGAGTAAATCACTGAGTCTTGTTGGGGATTTGGGCACTGTGTGTGCTGTGCAGGAAAAACAATAATGAGCGTGTGTGTTCTTGGACTTGTGAGTCTGTGTGTCTGTCTGGCTTATCTGACTTAACGGGGCTTCAAGGAAAATTAAGTGACTTGGATATTTTATTTTCTCCATCCACTAACTTGTGCATTTCAATCATCTTTTCACAAAGTTAAGTTTGAATGTCCTTTTGGATTCATTTTGTAGGTTAGATGCAAATGAAATGCCTAAAGAAGTTAAAACAATCTCCAAGTTTGTTAATTTTAAAATAGAAGAGTCTGATGTACTCCAAGCTCCTGATATGTTGAAGACTAATAAACCCTTTGGACAGAAGGGATTTTACCACTTGTACAGAAAGTTGTATATATACAGTTGTGCTTGAAAGTTTGTGAACCCTTTAGAATTTTCTATATTTCTGCATAAATATGACCTAAAATATCATCAGATTTTCACTCAGGTCCGAAAAGTAGATAAAGAGAAACCAGTTAAACAAATGAGGCCCAGAGGGGACTGGGCGGTCTCATGGTCTGGAATCCCTACAGATTTTATTTTTTCTCCAGCCGTCTGGAGTTTTTGTTTTCTGTCCCCTGGCCATTGAACCTTACTCTTATTCGATGTTAATTAATGTTGATTTATTTTGTTTTATAATTGTGTCTTTCATTTTTCTATTCTTTAATATGTAAAGCACTTTGAGCTACTGTTTGTATGAAAATGTGCTATATAAATAAATGTTGTTGTTGTTGTTGTTGTTGTTGATGAGACAAAAATATTATACTTATTCATTTATTTTGTAGCCGCCGATGTATAAAGGCAAAGTCAGGCACGGGTAAGACGCGTGTCAAAGAAATCTCTCAGTCCAAAAGTTCGTTTTTAAAATATTTAGTGAAAGTTAAAAGCAAATAATCCAAACAAGAATAAAAAGAAAAATAGTTACACACATAGAATAAAGGAAAAAAAAGGAAAAATGTATCTTCTATAGACTTAGTTTTTCTTAAGAAGCTTTGGTTATTTCTGTACTTAAAGGTTCTTAATTTCTTCTTCTGTATGCCTTAAACATACGGTTCAACACTTAAATCTTTTATTTTATGAGTTACTTCACACTCAAAAGGCCCATAGGCCATTGGCACATAGACATGCGCCCAGGCACGGTCACGTGCGCAAGCATGAACGCGAGCACAAATAAGGACACGGTTAAAAAACCATATGCCTCTGTACCTTACACAAGGCGAGGCTAGACACTAACTGGAGAACATTGTTTGCTCAAAACTGTTAGAAAATGACAGGTAAATACCAACTCAATTCTATTCACGGGGGTTATAGGAACCTCCCATATTTTATGCATTATCATCTAGTAAATATTCATACATTTTATAGAACTAGGAAAATGGCTCTTTCATATTTAAGGAAAAATTATTGAATATTACATATTTGTGAGTAGCAAAAGTATGTGAACCTTTGCTTTCAGTATCTGGTGTGACCCCCCCTTTACAGCAATAACTGCAACTAAACGTTTCCAGTAACTTTTGATCATTCCTACACACCCATTCTTTAGCCCATTCCTCCGTACAGAACAGCTTCAACTGTGGGATGTTGGTGGGTTTCCTCACTTTAACTGCTCACTTCAGGTCCTTCCACAACATTTTGATTGGATTAAGGTAGGGACTTTGACTTGGCCATTCCAAACCATTAACTTTATTCTTCTTTTACCATTCTTTGGTAGAACGACTTGTGTACGACTTATGTGCTTAGGGTCGTTGTCTTGCTGCATGACCCACCTTCTTTTGAGATTCAGTTCATGGACAGATGTCCTGACATTTTCCTTTAGAATTCTCTAATATAATTCAGAATTCATTGTTCCATCAATGAAGGCAAGCCATCCTGGCCCAGATGCAGCAAAACAGGCCCAAACCATGATACTACCACCACCATGTTTCACAGATGGGATAAGGTTCTTATGCTGGAATGCAGTGTTTTCCTTTCTCCAAACATAACGCTTTTCATTTAAACCAAAAAGTTCTATTTTGGTCTCATCCGTCCATAAAACATTCTTCAAATAGTCTTCTGGTTTGTCCATGTGATCTTTAGCAAACTGCAGATGAGCAGCAATGTGTTTTTTGGAGAGCAGTGGCTTTCTCCATGCAACCCTGCCATGCACACCATTGTTGTTCAGTTGTCTCCTGATGGTGGACTGATAAACATGAACTTTAGCCAATGTGAGAGAGGCCTTCAGTTGCTTTGAAGTTACCCTGAGGTCCTTTGTGAACTCGCCGACTATTACACGCCTTGCTCTTGGAGTGATCTTTGTTGGTCGACTACTCCTGGGGAGGGTAACAATGGTCTTGAATTTCCTCCATTTGTACGCAATCTCTCTGACTGTGGATTGGTGGAGTCCAGTCTCTTTAGAGATGGTTTTGTAACCTTTACCAGCCCGAGTAGCATCAACAATTCTTTTTCTGAAGTCCTCAGAAATCTCCTTTGTTCGTGCCATGATGCACTTCCACAAACATGTGTTGTGAAGAGCAGACTTTGATAGATCCTGTTCTCTAAATAAAACAGGGTGCCCACTCACACCTGATTGTCATCCCATTGAGTGAAAACACCTGACTTTAATTTCACCTTCAAACTAACTGCTAATCATAGAAGTTCACATACTTTTGCCACTCACAAATATGTAATATTCAATCATTTTCCGCAATAAATAAATGACCAAGTATAATACTTTTGTCTCATTTGTTTAACTGGTTTCTTTTTATCTACTTTTAGGAATTGATTGAAAATCTGATGATGTTTTAGGTCATATTTATGCAGAAATATAGAACATTCTAAATGGTTCACAAATTTTTAAGCACAACTGTATATATACAACTTTCTGTACAAGTGGTATGGGCTGTGTACATTTGGTCAGATCGTATTACTCATTTTTTTATTGCATTTGGTTTTTGGGGAGGATTGCCCTCCTTTTGCCACTAGAGCACACCTCACTACCTCTTAACTGGTGAGACTGGCCACCTTTCAGTTGGGTGGAAACTTTTTTTTTTATTTAACTGTGCAGAGGTTTTAAGGAAAGCTAAATGCAGTGGAATTTTTATGTCACATTGTATTTCACACAAATGAGTGACCATATTGGTTGCAGAAAAAAGTATTTTAAATTAATGAAATTAATTATTAAGGAAATTAATTAATACATGAAAGAAATTAGCATTTCTACACTCCATTCCGCATATAGAAATGCCAAAGCCATAAATAATTGTGACAAAAATCATTAAAATCATTAGCAGATTTTTTTTTAAGCTGCATTGAACAAGACATTCCAGTCCAAAGACATTCTGTCCAATTAATGGTGACCTGATGTTGGTGAATGCGAGTGTGGACATGAGTGTGCTGTAAAGAGACAGAGCACTAAATGAAGTTATTATTTTCAAAAACTCCATAATAGAGAAAGAATAAATTCAATATTTTTTTCTTTTATTGTCCAGTTACTAAAACCTTTACTTAGACATAAATTAAGCATTAAAAACCCAATTAAAACTCAAGCCCTTGATGGAAAATCAAGGGGTTTATGTCTTATTAAATGGATTACAAAGTGTGTAAATGAAAGTCCTGGGAAAATACATGAAGAGTCAACTTTTAAATTAAGTCTCTCAAGCTTTGGATTTCCCCTGAACAGGAACACATAACCCAAATAAAAATTGAAATGAGTTAAACAGCTACCTGGCGAAAATGTAGTTAAGATTATCCAATATTCAAAATACCCAGTTAGCTGCGAAATTTTAATCATCATTCGTAATTTTCACAGCTTTTTATTCAGACCAGGAACGCATTCAGTAATTAATAACCATTACAGGGGGTCCTCAGGTTACGGCATAGTTCCGTTCCTACAACAGTGATGTAACCTGAATTTTGGTGTAAGTCGAAACACACCCTAGCCTAAATCACTTACCTATCTTAACACATTTGCAAAATCATAATCTAGAACATAAAAAACACAACTAAACTACAGAAAAAGGAAAAGGACATAAATATACTGTACTGTACACTGTACTGTAGGAATAGAAAAAAATGAGTGTAAAAAATAATCCTTACCTTTATTCCTTCTCATGTCTCAATTTTTTAAAGTTTTTATGGAACTGAGTGTTGTAAACTCGAAACATTGTATGTCGAGATGTTGTAACCCGAGGACCCCACTGTATACTTTGAACCACGCATATCATTGTTGTCAGGGAAGTGGATTTTCCACACAATTGGGCTATTTTTAATCAGCATCTGTAGGAAAAAAATTGAATTTCATGGGTTGTGTTTTCTAAGCTACTTTTTTAAATTCAACAGGGTATTTTGGGCTATTTCTCAACCCCTTTTCCACCTCATTACTATTTTTTATTGATGTAAAATCTCCAAAAGGATTCCCCCCATTTCTTTTGTGTAATGGTATATACCCATTCTATCACTCTCGAATATCTCTGAGGGGGATTCCTCTCATGCTAACAAACCCGAGCTTGAAGGCATTTTCCCTAATGCTGCATTCTTGTGCTCTCTGACAGACGGTAAATATGAGATATCAAGTCAGAAATAACATGTGAATTCTCGACGAACTCGTAATAATAACTGAAATAATTCAGACAAAACAAATCTACACAAATTACCCGAGATGTGACACAACACTGACCTTTCACCTTATGCAATTGTATAAAGTAAAACATATAACCTGACCAGCCTGAAATGCCATTTTTTGTTAGGATTGCATTTGGAGCAAAGTGATATACATTTAATATGTTAATTTTGTTCTTTATTTCAACAAAAAAATGCAGTTTATCTTTAATTGCTCATTTTTTTGCAAATTGAGTAAGAAATCAACAGACCTCACATTTTTCCAAACAGTCTGACTGGAAACCCAAGTGAACGCACTGAAGTGGGAAGGTAAAAAGTCAAAACTTGCTGCTCTAAATAGTACAGAAGTACATAAACACAGTGTAATCCTTCGCAATCAACATTGCCCATCCCGACCGTCCTGTGTGTCACTTTGACTATTTCAGGTATTTGGCAAATTTTTGGACAATTATGCTATTATTAAGCTGTTCTTGGCCAATACATTTTTAAGGATCTGGCACATATGTTGCAAGTGCTTGATTGGGGTTGGGATGGTGCACAGATGCTCCTTTAGTACTACAAACAAAGGCTGCAGAGGAATGAGATCAGAAATCATGAAATAGAAGGCTCATAAGATGAGTCTTCTTCTCCCATAGGGCATGATCCTCTCTTGTTGAAAAGATCAAAAGACTACAAGCTTAATTTGGCAGCAACCAACCCTGGATCGGGCCTCAGCCCTTTGCCAATTACACTCACACAAACCCACATGAGTTCAATAATTACTGAAGCCAGTCAACCTAAGATTTATTTTTTTATATTGGGAAAAGAAAACCAAAGTACCTGGGTAAAGTTTCATGCAGATATCTAGAATTTATGTGAATTGCACATGATGATGCAGTCACACAGAGCTGTAAGGCACCAAAAGTTACCATTATTCAATTATGCAAATGATTACTAACAATTTTGACCTTTCAAATATATAACAAATATGACAAGGAACTTAAAACTAGCACCCACCTTGTCAAATACATCAAATTCCTGCATAATATCAAAGATTACACAACAGTGGTTGCCACAGAAAGGGAAATATCGTCAAAGTTGCCCATCCAAGACATGGCAGGTAGCGTTCCAAGAAGGTCTTACATCAACAAACCTTAACTGGAATGAAGTAGGCCACATGACAACATGAACAACAGATCTGGAGCCCGTAGCAGTGTCTACTTACTGTCTTTCAGGGAATTACTATATCCACCACTATCATACATTCAAGAGTGTTGTTATGAACACCTTGAAAGAAGCCTTGATCCTCAAATGATAAGCAAGGGAAATGAACCAGGAGATGAAAATCTGAAAAACGAGCAGACTTAATAGTGGTCAGTGGATGGGCCTGAGTCAAAGAAACTTCAGTAGAAGGGTAAAGAAATCACGATTATCAGAACAGAAACAAGATTGAAAAATCTCAGTCATGAGATGGAAAGAGTCATTAGCCATTAATTCCAATAATTTATCACAGAATAAAGCTGTATGTACGATTTATCTAAAATTTGAATGCCTTCATTACTACTCCAGCATCTTTTACTATGATCATGTAATGATGTCATATATCTCAACTAAAGGATTCACGTTGGCAGCAATAGACACAGTCATTATAAAGACTATAACCATAGCCATGAAAAACAAATTCAAAATGGTGACAACTGTAATAAATATTGTGAAGATAACCCAAGGCACGGTAATATACCACATGCTTGAACAATAAAATAAAGGATTTTATTCTCTCTAAAGGCACTTCTTTACAAACCTCTTAGACATAAGCCATAAGTATACAATAAATCAATCAAAAATCACACAATTCTTCCACCTTCTCTCCTCCACAGAGTATTGCCTGACGCCTCCCAACTCTGACCTGTTCATGTGTGGCAGCAGGCTCCTTTTTAAGCCAGATCTGGTAATGCTTCTAGTGCCATACTGTGTCTCCCTGGAAGCACTTCCAGGCCATGAAGAAAGTAGGGAGGTCCTTCCCTGACAGCACCCTTTATCGGTAAACAGGGACCCCCACAGGGCTGCATTTCCAGACTCTACCTCCCATGCACCCCTGCTGCTGTCCCAAGTGGGTTGCTGTATAAGGGCCACTGCCACCTGGCGTATGGGAGATGGAAAAGCTTCCTGCTCTCGGTTTCTGATGGTGCATTTATTAAATCATGCCAGCAGGGTACAAAAGTTTTCTCCTCCATCAATAGCCACTTTGTCTGCATCATCGTAGTGGTGTCCCAGCCAGGAAATAAAATGTCCCCCAATTTGGCCGGGATGCACATTCTCCTTGTACAATATCCATTCTCAAATGACTCTACAATTAAGTCACCATCACAATGCTAAACATAATAAACAGGAAAAATGAGTCTACTAAATATGAATATTAAAGAAAACTAAATTACAGAAGGTAGAAACCCAGAATTATGGCAAGTTGTCTCCAGTTCTCTGTCGTCGTTTATGGGGCTGACTGTAAATCTGCGTCCACACCATAGGGCTAGTAGTCTTTAGTACTTGCATTCTTTTGGTTTTACTTGAAGGTGCGATTTTGGCTTGTAGAATTCTAGTCAATGTCCATTTTTAATACTGAATATCACTCTTGTTTGCTTTAGAATAGAAAATGCTGTTATTGACCTTAAAGGTAGATAGGTAGATCGAATGATATGAAAGACACTATATGATAGATAGATAGATTGATTGATTAATTTACTGTTCAAGATCAACTCCAGTATTTAGGCCAGGTATCATAAATCAACAAAAAACTCTATTTTTAAAGGACTAAGAAGCCCTCCAAAATCTCATATATACATTTTCAAAAACTTTAATTTATTGTGAAATGCAATAAAAAAGCATATCACCTAGCAACCGTATAATGTTCTGTTAACTTTTCCTTGGATACAGACCATTAAGTAATACATATTATGTATAAAAAGAGTAAAATGGGGAGAGAAAGCATACATAAAACTTAGAGTGCATAATGGGTATTTTTTATTTATTTAGTAATTTATTCTAGCATATTAAAATATTACAGCTCTTCTGCAGAAAGACTTTATAACAGTCAATCTTTATTCAAGTAACTAATTTGAATTTCAAAATGTTACATTGTAGCTATTCCTGTACCAAGTCAAAAACTTTAATTTTAAATGATAAAAAGTGAAATTAAATCTGCCACCTTCATCAAGTAGGTAAATTTATACAGGACTGAAACATTTCTTTCTCCACTTTTACATTTATGTAAATTGCACCAGTTCTGTTTGTTGAAAATAGCAAACTAATAAATGGCAGGAACTTACAAAAACATCTTAATAAAAAATGGCAAAAAGTATTTTATCTGTAGAATATGCAACAAAATTAAAACAAAGATGGTTTGATAAGTAATGTAAATTAATATGTGAGTCCCAGCTTTACATTAAATGCTTTATTTATGGATTGAGAAAAGTATGAAATATAAGTTTATTTTTCCAAGCTATGAAACTGATTTTGCATATCATATTAAATGGGTGTTGTGTGTTATTTTTTAACAGATAATGTGCTTTGGTGTTGTATATGCTACATTTTTCAATGCTCGGATATTACTATTATAAGAACATTACGAATATTTTGGCAAGAATACACCATTCAACTCATATTGTTACCTTATCAATCATCATTTCAACTTTTGCAAAAGACCAATGTAGAAATGTAAAGGTTTCTAATGTACTGCTACCTGGTAACAAATGTAGCTACGGTTCAGTGTACTAAGAAATCTTATTGTTTGTGCCAAATGTACCCTTAACACTAGAATTACCAGAGCCTACGAAAAAACTCGTAATTCCGCCCCACCTTAAACTGCTTCTTAAATCCCTTCACACCTCTCCGCCAGCGCCCTTTGTCTTCTAAATGTGCTGATAAAGAGAAGCTAGGAGCAGCCGGCTATTCCATCCCCCCACCAATTTAGAACGTGCCAAACTTCTCTCAGCTCATGCCTTGATTGAGTATCTGGGAGTGAAGTGGAGTTTTAGAGTGAAATAATAGATCGTTGTTTGGAACACACGCATTTCATGTCTGTTCCGTGTCTACAGTAATCTGTGTCAACACATTGTTAAAACAGAAACTTTTTTTATATTCTAGTAGTAGATGACAAAATGTAGGCAAAAACTATATAATGTATAAAGCCTGAAGTCCAAATAGCAAAGAAACATTTTCACAAGAATAACACAATTGCACTTTTATTCAAACATATAACTGCAGAAACAAAAGCCGCCTTAACATGCGACATTGACACCAGTTTACTGTAACTGACTCCGTGGTTCAATAGATTCAGCCCCCGCTTGCGAATCAAGGGGTGACGGGTTCGATCCTGTGCCCCTCCGTTTTGAGAAGTAAACTGCTCTTAGTCTTACTGTTTTAGAATAAAAACATACATTTGATTTCAGTCTGTAACAGCCGGTGCAATTTATGATCTTTGTAAAGGTTAGCTTTTTTTTTTATTCACTTTTCACTCTCTCAGTCGCGTTCAGAATCAATCCATACAACCCCATCTGACACGGCTGTTTTCACTAAAGGCGCTATAGCTCTGCAGTGTACCACGATGCATACTAACGCCCCGGTTCTGACACACAAGCGCTGGCGAAGCTGCTTTCAGTATCTCACCGTCACTTGCTTTTCGTTTTATTGAGTGTTCCTGCCAGTCCCCGCATGTTGCTGTATGCTTTTTCTTTTGCACCCCAGGACATGCAGAAGAAAGAATGGTAAAGACCAGTAACTTCTGCGCTATATGCAAACATCAGACACTCCCCATCTGCCGTGTCGCTCAAAAAACAGGAACATATATTGGTGTAAAAGTATAACAAAAGTGCACTTTTATTCAAGTGCACTTTTTCCATCGCCTTTTCCTGTAAGAAGCAGTGTACACACTTCTCTCTATGCTGTGGTTTCTATTACACACCTGAAAGAAAGAGACAATACATGTGAAAATATCCAGCATACAGCAACATGCGGGGACTGGCAGGAACACTCAATAAAACTGAATAAAAAGAAAATCAAGTGACAGTGAGATACGAAGAAGACAGCTTCGCCAGCGTCTGTGTGTCAGAACCGGGTGGGGGCGTTAGTATGCATCGTGGTACAACGCAGAGCTATAGCGCGTCTGTATTCTGTTTCTTTTGTACTCCAGGGCACGCAGAGGAGAGAATAGTAAAGAGCAGTAAGTTCGGCGCTATATGCAATCATCAGACACTCTTCATCTGCCCGTTGTTTTGTTATACTTTTCAATACTTTTTATACTGCTCAAACGGGCATGCTCAAAAAATACACGTGTAATGCCACGAAAAGTGCACGCAGACACTTTTTGTTTCTGCAGTTATATGATTGAATAAAAGTGCAATTGTGTTATTCTTGTGAAAATGTTTCTTTGCTATTTGGACTTCAGGCTTCATACATTATATAGTTTATGCCTACATTTTGTCATCTACTACTAGAATATAAAAAAGTTTCTGTTTTAACAATGTGTTGACACAGATTACTGTAGAAACGGAACAGACATGAAATGCGTGTGTTCCAAACAACAATCTATTATTTCCACTCTAAAACTCCACTTCACTCCCAGATACTCAATCAAGGCTTGAGCTGAGAGAAGTTCATGCACGTTCTAAATTGGTGGGGGATGGAATAGCCGGCTGCTCCTAGCTTCTCTTTATCAGCACATTTAGAGAACAAAGGACGCTGGCGGAGAGGTGTGAAGGGATTTAAGAAGCAGTTTAAGGTGGGACGGAATTACGAGTTTTTTCGTAGGCTCTGGTAATTCTAGTGTTAATCATGTACCATGAGTGCCTCCATATTCTTGGCCTTCCATTTTTAAATGCATTTAGCTGATGTCACATTATATGACTTCTGGTCAAACTTGATGACTGGATTGCTGATCTTGTTGGCTGAGGATGTCAGATTACATGACTATATATTGCATCTCAAGTTGGATAACCGAGTAATGATTTTCTAGTACTGTTTCATATCTCCAAAGTTTTCTATGCTTTTTCTTTTTTCTGACAACCCATAATGTGCTGCCTTACAAAACCTGTACTGTATGAATGCCTTACAGGTTAGAGTTATTAACTTGTGCTCTTGTTCAGAGATTAATTTAAAAATAACAATAGGCATCTGTCCTAACTTTCATTTGCTGTTTAAGTTGGTGTTCATCAAGGATTGGCTTTCTTGCCTTTGCTTTTCAAACTACTGTATGTATGGATACGACCATGGTGGACATCCAGACACTGCACCCACTGCGATCTGAGATTATATTCTACATACAGCAGTGGAAGACATGGAATGTGGACCACAAATGGATGAATATATTTGCATTGATGGCCAACCCATCAACAGGTACTTTGGCTCATGTGTCTGCTCTCACAGTGACACTTCCCCGATACTAAAATATAATTCAATATCACTTTCCTTAACTGGTGGCAAATCACTGGTGTGCTCTGTGACTGGAGGATACTGGTGTACCTGATGATGAAAATCTATCAAACTTTTGTCCACCCAGTCTTCTTGTATGGAACAGAATATTGGCCTGGAAGCATGAACACCCCCTCTGTGCCAGATGAAAATGCTACACTGGAGTCTTGGCCTTACAAAGCTAGGCCGTGTCATGAACAAAAATGTGCAAAGAATCATGTGAGTGGTGCCTGTTAGATGTGTGAAGCCAGTGGTGCAGGCACAAGTTTAGCAGGAATGACCAAAATGTGGCAAAGACAGCCCCTAACCTTAGTCCAAGAGAAAAACGTACAGAAGAAACATTGGATGGACCACATGAAAGAGGATAGGTGGCAAGTGGATGTAACCCCTGAAGGTGCCCTCAACTGGAACAAGTGGATACTGGTGTGCCGAAAAGCAGACCATATGCAAATGCGGGATAAGCACTAAGACAACAGAGAGTAGGCATCTGCCTTATTAACTCCCTCCATAATGTTAAACACTTCTGTCACTTGGCCTAAACTGAAGAGATTCAACTAAGTATATTATGGAAACCAAATCTACACAAAACATTTCAAATGAAACCTCAGCACTGCATAACCTCTCTAGACTCAGCACAGCTATGTAGTCCAACATTTGTGTTAGCCTTTCTGATGCCTTCAGTGAACGTTGTTATGGATGATGGCAAGGAAAGTATGAATGTTACTTTTGTCTGATTCACTCTGTATTGTGTCCACTAGGGGCCACATGCTCCCTGGGAAAGTGTTCTTTTAGAAATGCTGCTCATACTTTGAACCTTTCTGTATATACAATATTTCTCTACAGTAACCATGGCGGAATGTTAAGACAATAGAAAAATGTTCAACAAAGGATATTTTAAAACATGGTTTAAACTGGAGCTTTTACTCCTTATATAAATTGCAGTTTATTTTTATACATACAATTACAGCTGAAAAGAACCCACTGGAACAGTGTAATTGTCTTTCAGTTCTTCAGTGGGGTCTTTGACGACTGCAGTTTCATCTTTTGGTGAAGCAGAGGCATAGTTTTTGGCACAAAGCTGATGTGACATCTGTGCTGTCGGGGCTTTGAGGCATCTTGAGAAGCCTTCTGTATACTTGTTTTCCACTGATCAATACCATGTATGGATTACTACCAAACTTAGCACATTCAGTGAGCTATTTGCAGGTGCTATGTATGGATTAGGCTCCCTAAGACCCCAATATAGCACATTCTTTCATTATCTGCAAACAGTGCATCTGGTCTAATCACTTAAGATCTCTGCCTGAAAGAATTGCCCTTGCTTCAGCTAGAAATATGTATGCAAGCTAAACAATACTTAGGCTCACAAATTACAGTGCCAAATAGTTATTTTTCAACTGTTTACAGTGTGCTGACATTGGTGTTTGGATCCTTGCATCTTGTGCTTAGCTCCACTATTTCCTCTTGTTTGGCATTTCTACTTTTCTTTTCCTCATATCTTGTTTTATTAATTGCTTTGTTAATTATAACCCCACCTTTAATGTGAGTTGTGACATCCTTCATATCTTCTACAACTCTGTAATGTCCACTACGATATTCAATGCTGTAGTGTGCTGGGCTGGTAACATCACTTCAAGAGAAGCCCACCAAATCAATAAACAAATTAAAAGAGTAGACTCGGTTATGGGATGCACTCTGGATCCCCTTGGAGAAGGTAAAGGAGAGTATTAAAACAAAACTGAGCACCATTATGAGCATTATGCTGCACATCCTATCTCTGACACACCAACACTGAGGACTTGCAGCCAATGACATTATCAGCAAAAGCGTCTCAAGAGGCACTATGGGGGCTCCTTTATACCAACAGCAATACACCTGCATAATGACTCACTGGGACTGGAATAGTCTAGTCATTCTTTCTTTTTAATTTTCATGGTTTTTGTAATTCTGATGTGTGTTCGGACCATAAAAAGTGTGTATATGTATATATGTATGTAATTATTTATTTATAGGGCTTCTGTAAAATATCAATTCCCCTGGAATCAAATAAAGTTTTAATAATCTATCTAAGTATCGGTCTACCTCTTTACATTCCACAGATGCAGTCACCTAAGAAACTATAAGGTCAAGCTCTTGCCTTGGCATAATTAGGCAGGTTCTTCTGAAATTTTTCTAAAATAAATATGTACTATTTACATATATATTTAGATTTAAGTTTCTGGATTTTGGCTAATGCTTTGGTTTGGTATTTAATCATTCAATTTTGTAGGTTTATATTCTGATAAATGCTTGTTTAGAGGATTGAAGAAGTTGGGATTTTTTTTAGTATTCTTTTGTTTCTCTCCTTTTTGTTTTTTAGTTTATGCCCCTTTTTTGCTGGCTTTCGTTAACTTCACTATTCTGGTTTTCTTGTGTTTAGCTGAACTCTGTATTAGAAGTTTGCTTTTCCTTTATTGTGTGTTCTGTATTGTGTGTTTTTGTTAGAACCTTGTCTCAAGTTTGACTTAACTTATTTGTTATTTTTTAAGTTGATAATTGGGTGGGGGTACTCATGAATAATTATAGGACTGATGAATAAAACAATGCAAAGAAAGACTTTTTGTAATAAAAAAGGAATGCATACAAATTTTAATTGAATTAAAATAAAACCATACCTATACTGTACAAAGCAGATAGTCCATTCAAATTTTACATTAAATAACATTCACAAAAGGCACTCCTGCAAGAAAGATATGCCAATCTTTAACTGATGTGGCCGTAACTGTTGGGCCATAATTTAAATTGAGATTGTGATCAAATGTATGGTGCATTGAAAGAAAAAGGTAAACAATGGTGTGAACAGGCAAGTTAGAATTTTCTTTTAGAGTAATTTCCAAAGGTTGGTAGATAATGGAGTAGTCCCTGAGCTCTGGAAAAGATCACTGACAATTCCAGTGACTAAGAATAACAGAACAATGGAACAAAGCAAATGAATGCTAAACAACTAGTTTCTCTAATGTTCACGATCTGTAAAGTATTAGGAGCAGATTGTATTAAAACATTTTCTGCTGGATGTTACATATCACGTCTAGACCAAAATCAGTATGCCAATCAAGCAGTAAATTGTGTTAAAATGTCCTAATAATAAGTTTAGTCAACATCTTTGAACTTCTAGAGCACAATCAAAATATAGATAGTTACAGAGTTATATAGACAGTATTTATTTCTCCCAAAGGGGAAACAGATTTTTATAGAAACGTTAGAAAAATTATACTAAACAACAACCCCCTTCAGTTACACCAGTGGTTCTCAACCTGTCAGGCAGGGCCACCCTAGGGGGGTGCGAAGTAACAAAAAGGGGGGTGTGAAGATGTGAAAAAAAGAAAACAAGAATCGAAAATATGAAAAATACATCTATTGAAACCAAAACAAATTAACTTAAACTACATTCTGATACTAGAAAAATAAATATGAAGTTAAATAAATGTCGATAAAAGTTAAGTAGGTATAATAAAATATGCATCTATGATATATCATTAATTAAAAAAGAACAAATTGGTATTAGTGGGCTCCTTTGAAAAAAATGTTAGGGGGGCACGATTAAAACCGTTATAAAAACTCGGGTCGTGAATATTTAAAGGTTGAGAAACGCTGAGTTACACACAAAAATTAAGAAGAAGAAAGAAGAAAACTTCTAAATTGGCTAAAGATAAAAGAGCAGCCACACTGAGTCACTACAAGGTGTGGTAACATAGCTATAAAGGAGCCCCTATAGTGTTTCTTCATACACTTTTGTTGAATAATTTGATGGGTACAAGTCCTCAGTGTTAGTGTGTCAGATGGGCAGCACTGTTCATAACAGCCACCAATTTTATTTTCATTCTTTCCCTCACTACTACTACCACCACCACGGGGGTCCGATATCTGTGTCTGCCCTTTTAAATATCTTGTTGATTTTGTGGGCTTCTCTTGAAAAGATGTTACCAGTCTAGCATTCTACACTATAGAAAACTGCACTGTCAGTACCCACATTAATGGAATACTTCACCTAAAATGTTTTTATATGTTACTTGCATGAGATTGCCTTTTATAAAGGACTATAAGACTCTTGACTAATGAATAAGGGGGACACGCAGATCTTCAAATCAGAAAAATCAGAGGGTCTCTCTAGACCTTTTCGTATACTCAAATATGGAGATGGAAATTTGAGGAGTAAACCACAAGACAATGATTATATTTTTATATTATGTCCATTAAAGAACCATTAGCAACAAATCAAATCAAATTAATAATGTATTGGACAATTTATTAGAAAAGTAAAGTTGAATAAATCAGACTCTGCAGCTGCGTGAATAAAAAAGTTCCACTTCCGGTTAGTGGAAATAGTTCAAAAGTTGATAGAAATCTACGTTTTGTACCTAATACTTGTATGCAAAATTTGGTTGACCTAAGTGAAAGCATACTCAAGTTATTGTGTTTACATACACACACACACACACACACAGACATAATTCCAAAAATTGTATTTTTGGAGGTCTAAAACGTCGAGATTCATTAAAATCTCGAAATCGAATTTTTGGATGATTACAATATTTTCTGTACAAGAAATTAAATCGGACTCAGGGCTGTCTAAAATGTTGAGATTCATCAAAATCTCAAGGTTACATTTTTGGACGATTACAATACTCTCCCTATACTTTGTATACGAGAAAGTAAATAGCAGTTGAAAAAAGCATTTTGTGAATATGACTGGATAACTGACATGTTGATTATATGACACGAGTAACAAAGTTTTTATTCCTTTTTTACATGACTGTTTTTCACATCATTTGGTTTTGTACAGAATAGGTCAGCATTACCTTGAAGTATATCATAAACATTTTGTCTTCATTCTACTTGACATGTGACTAAAATGTTTTCTCAGCCTTGACTAAAAAAAATATTGTGAAAGTAACATATTTATAAAAATATGAATTTCTTTAAAGGATGCATTTAGCATTTTTTGACCCCTATTTATAGCTACTTTACCATGAACAGTGATGACGGAAGGAGTGGAATTTATTCACTAATTGTTCTACAATTTGATTGTTCAACCACCTAATCATTTTATGTAAGAGTGTCCATTTAAAAATATTTGCTACCTCCTGCCCGCCCTATGTGTCCCTTCAGCATTTTTCTTGCTCTCCTTGTGTGTCTAAACCTCATTTAAGTGGAGCTCCCCTTCTCAAGCACATGCCAGTAATGCCCGCTACTCAGACTCTGTCATTTTGAAGCATCTTGCTTGCCTCTTGTCCGCTTTAACACTTCTCACTCATTCTCACTTCTCACTCCTCAATGTTGCTGGTCAAAATAAAAACATATTTTTGAGAGTTAATGTTGATTATAAAATGGTTGTGTTCTAATACATTTCTTTACACACATTTCAATGGAGTTCATTATTTATAAGATATGTATTGCAGCGTCCTGTTAATAAATAGTCCAGCAATCAATGTTTTAATGAACTTTCCAAAAGACACTGTATAGAAATGGAAATACAGCAATTAGACTTTAATGTTATAGCAGTTATCTGAAACACATTTTATCCACAACTCCACATCTAATGTACTAAATGAATCGAATGAAGTCTGATACAATATCTCTAATACGTTACAAGCTTAGAATAATCATGTGATATTACAAAGTTTAAATTTATTTTAAAACTTGGCAAAATCGAATGTCAGAACAAACAAGTAACAAATAAACTTGATTTCTTAAGAGCTAAGGATCCATACAGATTGTATCATGTAAACTATGTGCTTCTAACTGACTTCCCATCCAAGTAAAAAAGGAGTCCAAGAAAACATCAGGAAACTTCAAAATAACAGCCTCACACATCAGCACCAACAAACAAACAACAAAACAGTAGTCAACTGTGAGGGAAAGCAATAATCCAAGCCCAGTCTTTGTCTTTGTTCATCCTTATGTTGCCTTACATTACTTACTATTGTGTTTCAAATTTGTTCATCTCCTCTCTGCTGGTGACCCCAACAAACATTTTTCTTTTGAGTTAAATGGTACACAAGCATTGTTTGGGTAATTTTTAATTGTCTTTACTTGCTCATTCACAGAACCATACCTATGTAAACATCTTTGCTCCAAAGGTATTTTTAATTCTGCCATTGACAATGTGCCAATAGGCCTTGACTGCTGCAGGAGAACCCCTTCTAAAGTATAAATATTTTAGATTAGGCTGATAGATAGTTATAAGTGGGATCATATCACATGACAAGTGTCCAGTAACCCTTTTGAAAGATAAGCATTAGCAATGCTACCATTGCATCAAATAAGATTGGCACTGCTGTAGTTGTTGCACTTGACGCTCTACATTATATCTAGTAGATAGTCATCTAAAGTGCAGAGAACAGAAGCTATCGTGATTAACAATGTCTAGAGCTTCCAGTTTGACTTCAGATACTAGTTCATAAATAACAGTAGGATCAACTAGGGTATCAGAAGACAGAGCAATGGAAATAACAAAAACTCTGATGTACTGTACTATATTCCTCATTGCAAAGAGTAAATGCTAACCACTTACTGTACTGTCATTTGGACAGGACTTTGTTGCCTTATAAGACAGGTCAGAGTTCTGCTACGTTTCCCGAGAGGTCTGCACTAGTAAAATCATGTAATTTTGTATCCAAAGCTAATTTCCTTTCTGGTTAGCCAGATTTCTGAATGGCTGGCTCAACTGAACTGCCCGTGCTTCCGAAATATATTGTGGCTATATATTTGTGAAAAGAACCTTGAATACATGAAGATCCTGTAGAAAATACTGAAAATTTTCAAACTCAGAACCACAGCCTTGGAGTCAAATCCAGGTCTTGGAAGACTTGCTGTAACAGGTTAAAAATGTATTACATAGATTAAATTAATACAATTAACACTATTGGGGTGTTTACTCAACAAGTAAAAAAGCAAAAAAAAACAATTTTACTTCCAGCCATTATTCTTGCTGATAATCAATATACCATAAGAAGAGTGAACCTTAAACACTTCTGCTGTCTCTCATGAAGTACAGTATATTTGGTGACACCATTCTAATTGATATCTGCTTCACCTTTGGTGTTTAATACGTCTCGGAGCAAACTGTGCAGCAAACACACAATCAACTTAAGTAGCTAAGCCAAAGCAAAGCTGTAGTAGCTCTCTTGGCTTTAAACTACAGGGGAAAGGCTGTCACTTCACTGTTTAGAACATTAATAGATGAAGACAAGAATTATTTAATTTTGTTTTTTGTTAACTAGTAGTCTGATGATATGAATCAAAAACAGAATTAAAAATGTATGCTAAAATATAATTTAGTTATAGGAAAAATGAGAAAATGAAAACATGAAGGTCAAATCTATATCAGAAAACAGATGTCTTTTTTCTCTATATTACATTTTAAGGAGCCATATTTTATCCTTAAAATTCTGGATACAAAAATCGTCTTTGCGCTTAAACAAATAGTACTTTTTTTTTCTTTATTAATTTTATTACAATCCATACAAATCAATCAAGTTCTTACAAAAATAAAAACTGAGTTAAGGACAGATCGATCCCCACCACTGAGAGAGAGAGCAAGCCAAACGCATGAAATTTAAGGCTTGTAAACATACCTAAATTAATAAATTCTCTGTGCTTTATGAGCTTATTTTAAAATATTACAGATTAGATCCTGCCATGTTTTGAAAAAAGTCTGTACGGATCCTCTAACTGAGTATTTGATTTTTTCCAATTTCAAATAGTATATATCGGTTTCCCACTGACTTAAAAGAGGAGAGTTTGGGTTCTTCCAGTTTATCAGAATAAGTCTGCGTGCCAAAAGTGTGGTGAATGCAATCACAATTTGTTTGTGTTTCTCCACTTTAAACCCCTCTGGAAGAACCCCAAACACAGCTGTTAATGGGTTAGGAGGGATTGTGAGTCCAAGGCTGTCTGAAAGGTAATTAAAAATTTTTGTCCAGAATAATGTTAATTTGGTGCAGGGCCAGAACATGTGACCCAGTGAGGCTGGGACTATGTTGAAGCGTTCACAGGTTGGATCATGCCCTGGAAACATTTTGGAGAGTTTTAGGCGAGACAGATGTGCTCGATATATCATTTTGAGTTGTATAATTGTATGCTTTGCGCATATGGAGCTCAAACGAATTCTCTGCATTGCTGCTTTCCACTCCTTTTCTGATATATTAATTGAGAGATCTTTTTCCCAGTGTCCTCTTGGATCTTTTAAAGGGAGGGATTGTAAAATGATTTTATATATTTTAGAGTTGGTGTCTAAGTACTTGAGATTGAGCAATATTTTTTCCAGCATGGATGAGGGTGCAAGATGAGGAAAATATGGAAGGTTCTGTTTAACAAAGTTCCTGATTTGAAGATAGTGAAAGAAATGTGTAGCTGGAATGTTAAATTTGGAATGTAATTGTTCATAGGATGCAAAGACGTTGTCTATATAAAGATCTCTAAGCAAGTTAATTCCAAATTTTTCCAGATATTAAAACTGCATATGTTTGCGAAGGTTGAAAGAGGTGGTTCTCTTGCAGAGGTGCCACAGATAGAAGTTTCTCTGTCTTAAAATGCTTTCTACATTGGTTCCAGATTCTAAGTGAGTGGAGCACAATTGGGTTATTAGTATTTTGCCGATAACATGTGTTTATTGGAGAACAGAGCAAGGAATATAAAAAAGTACTGCAGGATTTTACTTCTGTTGCGGACCAAGCTTGTGTATGTTCTTCTATTTGTGTCCAGGTTCTTATCGCCTGTATATTTGCTGCCCTGTAATAAAACTGGAAGTTAGGTAGAGCCATGCCGCCTTCTGCCTTTTGTCTTTGTAGGGTCGGTCTTTTGATGCGAGGATGATTTGAATTCCAAATAAATGAGGTTATTGTTGAATCTAATTGCATAAAGAATGATTTATTAATGTATATTGGAATGTTTTGAAATAAAAAAAGGAGCTTAGGAAGAATATTCATCTTAACAGTGTTAATTCTTCCAGCTAGTGTGAGATGAAGGGTTGACCATCTATGCAAGTCTTATTTAATTTTTTCCATGCAGATGGCGAAATTTTGTTGATAAACAGCTTTATGTTTACTTGTGATGTTTACCCCTAGGTATTGAAACTGTTCTGCAATGATAAAAGGTAGGGTATCTAATCTACTATGCTCGAGAATTCACTGGAAAGAGTACACTTTTATTCAGATTAATTCTGAGAGCAGAGATCTTTTGACATTCTGTGAGTGCTGTTAAGACTGCAGGCACAGGATTTTCTGGGTCTGATATATACAGTACTATATCATCTGCATATAATGAAATTTTCTGTTCCAGTACTTCTCTGCTAATCCCCTTTATCTGATCAGTATTTCGACAATGTATTGCCAGTGGTTCAATGGCAATTGCAAACAGCAGCGGTGACAAGGGGCATCCTTGTCTAGTACCATGTTCTAGTTTAAAGTAGTCTGAGCAAATGTTGATGCAAACTGAAGCTTCTGGGTTAATATACAGTAATTTAATCCATGCACAAATGTTAGGACCAAACCTAAACTTCTGCAATGTAGTAAAAAGATATTTCCATTCAATCATGTCGAATGCTTTTTCTGCATCTGATGATAATAATATTTCTGGGGTGTTTGATTTAGTTGGTGAGTATATTACATTAAACAGGCGTTGAAGATTTGACGATAAGTTTCGGCCCCTAATAAATCCAGTTTGGTCTTGTGATATTACCGAGGGGAGCACTTTCTCCATCCTTCTATCTATGATTTTAGAGAGTAGTTTAACAAATAGTACTTTTAAAGGCTTTTGACAATAGTGAATTGATAATTTTTTTATTTTAAAAAAATTACTTATCATGTGGCTAAGGATCTGCACTGGTATATACAAGGTTGATGGTTCAAATCCCATTAATTCCAGAAGGGATCCTACCCTGTTGAGCCCTTGAGCAAGGCCCTTCACCTGAAAATTGCTCCATGGGCAGTGTATAACGGCTGACCCTGCTCTCTGACTCTCAAAGGTCATGTGAAAAGACAATTTCCTCTTGGGGATTAACAAAGTATATCAAAATCAAAAATCATTGTCCAACTGTTCCAGAGACATCATTTCCAGAACTCAATCACCATCTGTGTGGTTAAACAAAACGTTTCACCCCGAGAGTTCATTGCTTTTCTCAACCTGAGTCGTTCAGTCGCTTCACCAAAGGTTCTTTCTTGATTTGTACCGTATTCTGTTATGCCAAGATTGCCTCTACCTTCCTATATACTATATGTGGTTCAACAATGGACTTGCAGATGCTTTACATAGAGGTTAAGGTCAGTCAGTGCTCTTTGCTTTAGTTAGGAACAGCAGTACTCCATTGAATGGACCCCCACCTTTCAACTTTCCTTTGAAATGTCTACATTTATTAATGTTAAATATACAGTATAATATAATTATTCACTACCTGTTATTTCTTAAAGTGTTGTAAAACTACTATGTAAGGTTCCAGTACAGGAAAGAACTGATATGTAAAGCAAATGATGACCAATAGAAAAAACAGAGAGGTGACAGGTACTCCAAGCCATAAATAAAGAAAAGAAAAGGATTAAATATGTATTATCTATTGACTATGAACTAAATCATAAAGAAGTGAACAACATCTGAAACACAAAGCTTACGTCTGTATAATAATTAATAAAAGACTTTTTTACAACCTTAACAAGTAAAGTATAGGAATTTATGAAAGAAGATGCTTATCATATTTTCTAAAAATGTATAGCCAGAAAGAGGGGGCTGAAGTGTAGTATAACATTTATTTAACATTGCTTAAGGGGTTTTGATGAAAATGGCATGAAATGGGGCAACATTAAGAGTAATGGGATGTACAATCATATTTTCATTACACTAAAATTATAACATTAATGTCTATTTTCCCATACCTGTCGAATTCTCTTATGGGTCATTAGGGCAAACTAGAGTTATTCCTAACAACAGTTCAGATCAAAAACAATTTTTTTTAATTCTTAATATTTCTAGCTTTTGCTGCTTTTTCACATTCTTATGTATTATTTGCTTCAAATATAAATATAGTTCATCTATTGGCCACAGAGGTTATCTGTTTCTTTTAAATACAACTGTATAACTCTCATTTTGGAAATATTTCAAGCATCAGTGCTTATTTGCAAAGACATGGGACTGTTTGAAAAGACAAACTTTTGTTAAGCTCAGATCATCCTCAACCCCAGAATTGTTGAAAGGCTATAACGCCAGGAATGGTTAATACTGATTTTCATGGGAATCAAGTAAATGCAGATACACATCAGCAAAGCCATTTAAGTTGCCTTTTAGTTCAGGGTAAGGATGTACAGCATGCCATAGTTGTGTCTCAGCTATTCATTTCATCACATCCCATGTTCTTGCTGTTTAAATAGATTCCTCTTTAGTTTTTGCCATTATTCGGACCCCTTAAGTGAAAATGTTGAGAAAGAAAATAGAGAAAGATTATTTTTTAAATTGTAAATGTGTCACATTGCCATTTTAGAAGAGACTACAGTTGGATAATGGGTTACTAGTGGAGTGGCTGCTAGGGACCTCCACCTTCACTCATTTTCAGAGATATGGATTTCATGAGTGATCAAACTCAGTGTTTCATTGGACAACAAGGAAATACACAACATCACAATTCGTACACTCCTAGTCATTCTGTCTAGCAACGACAAAGAAACAAAATGATGGCACTCATATGAAAATAATAATGTTGCAATGGGAGGACATAATTTGTTTTTAATGTTTTTTAAAATAAATTAAAACAAAAAGAAATATAACCATGGAATTCATGCCCTCAGAAACCCCAAAACAAGAGTAAGGAATGACCGGGAAAAAGGTCAGACAAAACCAAGATTCTGACAATGATTCACATTCACACAGGATCGAGCTTTTGAATTGAAGACCCACCTACCCCCCGGCTTCATTAGTCAAGAGTCCTGTCATGTCACTCTCATGCGAACTCGTTTATACTGCATGTGCTGCTCTTATTTTCTGGAAGTATGTATTTAACAATATTTTAGTAAAAAGTGCCAGTGTTTTGCCTGTTGTGAACCTATGACTTGTCATGTGTATAATATCAATAATGTGAGATTTTTACATGGACATTTTTATATTGCTTTCTGTTGTCCACTGTTGGTTTCCATAGATGCTTATTCTACCAAAATGTTTTATTTTTATCTCCATGAAAACATTCATCCATCCATCCATCCATTTTGCAACCTGCTGAATCCGAACACAGGGTCCCGGGGGTCTGCTGGAGCCAATCCCAGCCAACACAGGGCACAAGGCAGGAACCAGTCCTGGGCAGGGCGCCAACCCACCACAGGACACACACAAACACACCCACACACCAAGCACACACTAGGGCCAATTTAGAATTGCCAATCCACCTAACTGGCATGTCTTTGGACTATGGGAGGAAACCGGAGTGCCCGGAGGAAACCCACGCAGACACGGGGAGAACATGCAAACTCCACGCACGGAGGACCCGGGAAATGAACCCAGGTCTCCTAACTGCGAGGCAGCAGCGCCACCGTGCCGTCCCCATGAAAACATAAGACCGTAAAAACAGTAGTTCCAAGCGTCACTCGAGCAACTGTATACAGGTAGGTGCGTCTCATGTAAGCATCGGACCTGAGGATTACTCAAGCTGTAAAATTGCCAACAGCGTTAGTGACAAGAGCTGCTCAGGAAATTATATAGGTGGGTCTGGCGTAAGCAACAGACCCGAGTGTTACCCAGGTAACAGTGCAGACATGTCTTCTCCTAGCCTCATAATGGCATCCCATAAGAAATGCTTTTTATCACACACTCTCGACTGTGATACGAGCACTGATGACAAAACAGACAGAGAAATTGAAAGTGTCTATCGCACACATGCAGTGTGCTGTTCAAAAGCTGATCAGTCTAGAAAGAGAATCCATAAGGAATCATGCTACTACTGTCTCTACTGTGACGTTGAATTGTGTATTTCGCCATGCTTCAGGATATACCACACAAAGGACACATTTGAATAGTGTATACGGTATTAGTATTACTTATATTATTATTATTATTATTTGTATCACTATTATACCTTCTACACTTATGACTTTGTACTTTTAATGTTTTGCACGTTTTACAGTATAAAGATCAGATTTAATAAATATATAACTTTTTAAGCCAAAAAATGCAATGCTTTTACATGTTTTTTTGAGAAAAAATGTAATGCTAAGGAGGTTAAATACAACTATCACTACAAAGTACATGGTGTAAGTAACATATAGATGAAGATTATTTTTATTCCTTTAAGTCTTTACAATGGTTTTCAGTTAAACTTAGAGCTGATTTTAAAATCCTCCTTATTATATATGAAGCCTAAATGGCCAAGGTCCTTGTTACTTATCTAAACTTATCATTACTTACAAACTAGAGAACACAAGAGGCCAGCCTATTTAAGATCCCAATGATTGATACAATGACAGTGAGATATTGAGTTTTCAGCTATAGGGTTCCAAAGCAGTGGATTGATCTGCCTGCTAATATCAGAGATGCCCTTCCAGTCTCAGCTTTTACATTCAGGCTGAAAGCTCACATACTTTAGCCTGGAACACCCTGACTAGAGCTGCTGATTAACTTTGCATAATGCGTCTCTGTTAATCATCTGAACAAAAATATTAACATAATAATTATGAACGATTATTAACCCTCCTTTCTGTTTCATTTCTCGGTATCCTACTCTGGCTGAGGTAATCAAGAACATGAATGTGTTTGATTTGTCTTTTGTCTGTTATAACTGAATGTGGACCTCCCAGAGATTCACTTTCCTCAGGGATACTGCTGACTGGAGTTTTTGTTTTCCACTCCTCTGCTGTCAACTGGCCACATTCAACAACTAATTTATGGACAACTGTTTAATATTACTGTGTCTTTAAACAAATTTGTGTCTTTTTGTCTACAAATTATGTAATTTGTAAACTTTATATTTGTACCTATCTATGAAGTTGTAACAGTGCTATTTGCCTGCAGTCTGTGAAGAGCACTATATAAAACAAAAATGAACTGAATGTTAGATTTTAATAGGTTCTCTTTACTTGCAACTTTGAATTTAGTATGATTACACTAGTGACAGAAGATTTATTGGAACAGGAAAAAGGAAATTTAATATTATAATTTTATATAAATAAGGAGAAGTATACACACTAATTTGTTTGTCTTTTCTTTCTGCAATATCAGATTTTTATTAATCTTCCATTGCTGGATCAGACAGTTCATAGAACAGAGCATCAATCTACACTGCAGTTACATAAATATTTATAAAAGATGAAGAAATTGTACTGAGTGTGAAGCACAGTGTAAAGTTTCCAATCTAAAAGAAAGACAATTCTGATTGTTCACAACAGGGCTTTTGATGGTTCCCCTTACATCAAAGTGACTAAAACTCTCAATAAATGTGAAACAGGTATATTATTGTATTTTTGAAGGCAGCCTTGCAACAGCATCTACTCATCAAATAGGTATCTAATCCTTCCATTGTTTAATCTCCTCTTGAATAAACTCAAAAGGAAATGAATTTCTTGCATCAAAAGAAAAATAAAAGCAACATGTACAAGAAGATTGCAGACTGTATGAATTTTAAACCTTGAAAGCAGAACTGAGGTTTATCACCTTTGATTTGTGATGGAGAAAGAACACTTAATTTCAGGGTTGATAAGTTACTGCATAACAATTAAGGAAAGTTTCCAAACATTCCCTTCACCCTAAACTTGACATGGTTATCAATCCTGAGTGCTTAACAGTCATGGATAAACTCTTTGTTTGATAATTTTCAACAACTAAATGTTTGCAAAATAGAAAAAAACAAGTCAACTAAAAAAACATACCTCTTTTTCTGTGAATCCTGAATTATATATTATATATAAGTTGCAATAAAACACACCAAATACCTTAAAACTCAAATTCCTTCAGCAATTAGAGCTTAATTCCTTTATTTGTTACACCCTTTTCATACAGGAAGTCTGAAGAATTTAATGGTCCGTGAGGTAAGGACATGTCTGATCAAAGCTACAGTTGAGAACCCTAGAAAGTTTGCAATTTCTCAGGACAGATAGAATATAATTCTTGGAAATGCACTGGGTTTTGCACAGATTTAGCAGAAGTCTTTATTGGATGAAATGAGACTATTCTCTTAAAATAGTTTTCTATGTGTTAGTCATCTTGAAAACTCAACGACTTCCGTTCAAAGATACAAATTCCAACACTATAGATAGATAGATAGATAGATAGATACTTTATTAATCCCAAGGGGAAATTCACATAATCCAGCAGCAGTATACTGATACAAAGAAACAATATTAAATTAAATAGTAATAAAAATGAAAAGAATTAAAATAAAATTAATGTTCGATTTACTCCCGGTGGAATTGAAGAGTCGCATAGTGTGGGGGAGGAATGATCTCCTCAGTCTGTCAGTGGAGCAGGACAGTGACAAAAGTCTGTCACTGAAGCTACTCCTCTGTCTGGAGATGACACTGTTAAGTGGATGCAGTGGATTCTTCATGATTGACAGGAGTTTGCTTAGTGCCCGTCGCTCTGCCACAGATGTTAAACTGTCCAACTTTAATCCTACAATGGAGCCTGCCTTCTTAACAAGTTTGTCCAGGCGTGAGGCGTCTTTCATCTTTATGCTGCCACCCCAGCACACCACCGCATAGAAGAGGGCACTCGCCACAACCGTCTGGTAGAACATCTGCAGCATCTTACTGCAGATGTTGAAGGATGCCAACCTTCTCAGAAAGTATATTCTGCTCTGAGCTTTCTTACATAGAGCATCAGTATTGGCAGTCCAGTCCAATTTGTCATCCAGCTGCACTCCCAGATATTTATAGGTATGCACCCTCTGCACACAGTCACCTCTGATGATCACAGGGTCCATGAGGGGCCTGGGCCTCCTAAAATCCACCACCAGCTCCTTGGTCTTGCTGGTGTTAAGGTGTAAGTGGTTTGAGTCGCACCATTTACAAAAGTCCTTGATTAGTTTCCTATACTCCTCCTCCTGCCCACTCCTGATGCAGCCCACAATAGCAGTGTCATCAGCGAACTTTTGCACGTGGCAGGACTCCGAGTCATATTGGAAGTCTGATGTATATAGAATATCCATCACCATTTTTGACCAATATAAATTGTGAGATCCTTCACTCCACTTATGCAGACTTCTTCATTTTCATAGAACACAGTCCTCATTTATTTCTCACTTGGGTTTCATACAATCTTCTTATATAATATGCTACCGTGGCTGTCCATTTGTCTGTACAGGATTTTAAATCACCTGTAGCTCGCAAACAGTTTAAACTATTGACCAAAAATTTGGTACACATATACTATGTGATGTCAGCTATCCGCTTTCGGGGTGATAATTGACCACCTCTTTTTATTTTATTTTAAGAATCATCTCTTGGCAGCAGTCAGCAGGGCGGCCATGTGACACATGTGTACGGGCGCCGTTCTCATCCCTACCACCTTCGCCGTCACTTCCCCTACCTCTTCATATCTTAAATCATTCTTGAGGCAGACTGAAGACTTAAGTGTCAGCTTAAGTGAAAAATTAAGGAAAACGTACAAAGTAATTGCAACACAAACACTGACTTAATCAGTTTTCACATGAAAAGATGCCGACTAAAGAAGAGAAGATGCAGGCCGCTAGGGTGGAGAAAAGAAGAGCTGCTCAGGAAGCAGCAAGCAGATCAACCTCTAAATGCTTAACATACAGAGAAAGAGTATGAAAACTATGAATGTTCGTGTAGTGCGCCGTTACTGGTCTGTTATAATCTGAATTCAGGAGCACAGCAAAATAGGATTGAGGCCTCTAAAAACACCCATAAACAAATCAGAGCCCTCCCTAGGCTGATCAGAAAAGGCTTCACCAAAACCAACCTGACCTGCCTACTCCACAGGTAGGCTTCAAGCCTGTCCTGGTACCAGAAGTGGAGAACAGGCTTTTGACACTGGAATTGCCAAAGCCTACGAAAAAACTCGTAAATCCCTCCCACCTTAAATCCCTTTGCACCTCTCCATCAGTCTTTTGTCCTGTAAATGTGTCGATAAGCAGCAAGCAGCCTGCTATCACATCCCACCACTGCCGCACAGTCTTCTCAGCTAAAGTCTGTTTACCTGCGTGTCAGTTGCTTAGAGTTGTATAGAGTGAGAAGTCAAGCAAAATTAAACCTTTTATAAATATTGTTATTTGGAACACATGCATTTCATGCGTGTTCCGTGTCTACAACAATCTATGTATACACATCGTTAAAACAGAAACATTTTTTCATTTTTTAGTAATAATTGACAAAATGTAGACATGAAGTGTATAATGTGTGAAGCCTGAAGTCCAAATATTAAATAAACACTTTCACAAAAGGTACAAATGTAACAGAACAAGTGCGCTTCTATTCAAGAATATAACTGCAGAAAAAGAACCTGCGTTAGGATGCAACTTTGATACCCCATTGACACAACCACTTCGGTGGTGCAACGGAATCAACTGTTGACTGGTAATCAAAACTTCACGGTTTCGACTCCGGACGACTCCATTTTGAGAAGTGAGCTGCTCTTGTATTTACTATTTTAGAATAAATACAAGTATCATAAATTCAGCTGTTACAGACTCAAATCAAATGTATGTATTTATGATACTTGCTTTTATTCTAAAACAAAACATAACTCGCAATACTTTTCTAAAGGGCATATAGTGAACCGCCATGGAACTCAGTTTCCAAGCCTGTCTTTATAGGCTGAAAGGCAGTCATCTAACAGTTAAGCAAAGTGGGGTCCTGCCTCTTGGAGATTCAACTACAAAAAACAAGGAATATGGCACAACATAATTGCACACATACAAACTAAATAATTAATAAATACTGTAGAACAAAAATAACAGGAAATAGACAAATATTTAAATAAAACAACAATATTAACAGAATCTTTGAAACATTCTAATTTTTCATTCCATGGACAAGCATAATAGTCTGCCAAAGCAGCAGTGACTAAAGAAAAAGAATTATAATAGAAGAGAGTAGTAACTATTAAAAATTATTTCTCTACCTCTGTCTTCTGCTTACGGTCATCCCTTACACTAGTAGGAAAAAGACATTTCTAACAGTAGTGTTATTTACCTTTTAATTTTGAAGGCTGCTTCTTTCAAACACAGCATATAATTAAGAGCGTTTGCATTAATGCATAATTTTAAGTAAATAAGACCAAAGCAAGTTAAACCTTTATATATTATATGATGAAAGTTTTTAAATTATCCAACATCATAACTGGAAGGCCTGCTGCCGTTAACTTAAAAATAGAACAGGCTTTGGATTGTGTAGTAATGTAAATAGTAAATTATTGACTGTTGTCAAAAATAAGACCTAACCAACCCTTTTCCTTTTTAGTTGCATTCTCATATAATGTGCAAAGCACCTTATTCAGATAGCCATGTCTGCTCTGTCTGCATGGAACAACTTGGCTCCCCATTGACCAATTTTGTTGAAATGTGGCAGTTCAATTTTCATTGAAATATTTTGAAAAGACTGCGCTGTACAGTTTCAAAATTTCCAAATCTCCTATGGAAAAGCATTTATGAATTTGTGAACTTATCTATCTTAAACTAGAGAAACATTCTTCAATTTTAGCTTGACAGCAGTTATACCCATTTGTGTATTTTGTGTGTTTCACTCTTTTTCACCTGTAGTAGATGCTACTGACAGCAAAAAGATCCCCAATACAAGTTAATGAAAAACCGGCAGACAGCATGCATAAGAAGAAAGTTACTTACTGTCACTTGCAATCCTCTATCAGCAAGTCCAAATCTAACATTTGGTGTTATGGAATTGCTAGTGGTAAATACTTTAATATTCTTTACATCATAAGCTGTTCAGTGCTGAGTCTAAGTATCTGTTAAGGGCTCAGTTTGATGATCTGGGCACCCATTTATTCAGCACATTTGGAGACTTTAAAAGAATATTGCTAGCAAAAGACATAATGGAGGGATTCCAGAAAAGTTACTTAGATTGGAAGTGCAATATGCATTTTTTAACCCCCATGTTCAGTCAAACCGGCCTCCAAAAGGCACTCACCAGAGTGACACGTGTGACAGTGTTTTATTGGGGTTTAAGGAATGGTTGGTCTTGAAACAAGGAGAGCCTATCCTAAAATGGATGATGTAAGTCAGGAGATAAATGAACGGATCAGCACATATTTTTATTGATTACATCTATGTGGTTGTGGCTTATGTTGTCAGCGGTAATAATTCAGAATTTTATATTGTTCTAAATTATTGTTCTACAGACTGCCATACATTGTTTTTATGAACATGACCAGGATATACCTGCCACAGCTTCGAATGAATGGCCAGTTTTTAATAAGTTATCTGTTTGGCCATGTCAGTCTCCATGGGCGCACTCGCACAACCGTGGGGAGTTGATGAGGTAATTGTCGTCCTCAGTTGCTTCATTGGCTTCCTGTGGTGCGTGATTAAGACGCTGCACGCACAGAGCTGTATAAGTATGGGCTGACATAGGAACAAGGGAGAAAAGAAACAAAAGAGGAAATATGAAAGAGAGAAAAAGGCTTGCAAATTGAGAGTAAGGCATGGGACAGAGAAAGAGGATGAGCCAGCCAGCTAGAGAAAGAGAGAAGGCAGTGCAGTCAGAGGTCTAGTGAAGGAGGGATGGATTGGCACTCTAGAGACGGATCATACCTACTGATTGTGCTGAGGAGTGGGTGCGATTGAGGTGGCATGCTCTCCAAGGATTCTAGGGATGATTGTATGGGCATGAAGGATGATGAGAGGACAACTGACCCTGAGCCATCTGGCAGACGCCGACGGAGGCAGCCAAAATGGGGGTCGGGATTGAGAGGTCTCTCCAGCTGAACGAGCAATGGGTGAGCTGGAAGACTTGAAAGGAGTTGGGCTCAGGTCATATAACCCATTTTTTTATTCTTGTTTTTAGCCTGGTTTTAAACATCTGGATTTTTCATTGTTCTTATGGATTATTTATGAACTTTGAGATCTGCACTTTAGGACACAAACTGTTTTGATTTTTTTTTGGTTTAATAAAAGCATGTGTTTTGTCCCCCATCTGTCAGCTCATTCGGTTACGTTATCAATGGTGTTGGGTTCAAGAGGCTCCCAAAACAGGAAGAGAGAGCTTGGAGCAGGACCCACACCATCAAAATACCTTCATTGCAATTTGATTCAATGACACCCAGATTTTAAAAACACCATATAAGGTGATTTCAAAACACATGTGACCACAAACCAGCTGCTTACCATCTTTCTGTATTGCAGAAGGAAGCATTCTGGTAAACACGTAACAAATTGCAGCCTTCAGTCAGCACTGGAGAAAACAAACAAATCAGACACTTGATTAAATGTGACCTTCAGGTAGAAATCTACAATGTGGGTAATAATTTCCGTGTAAACTGTATAACAAGCAGCTTGTACCTGCATACATCAATGAGTAATATGCTTACTTTTCAGTCACACTGATTTATTTTTCTTCTAATTACATTCTGCAGGTGTGCCATACCAGTGGGCAGTACGTTCGATGGCAGAGGAAGCAAAATGTTTTTCTTTAGAGATATTTCACACATCTGTCACTGTTCTAATACTTTATTATGTTAGCAACTTGAGCTATGTGCTTAATGAAAGGCTTGCTTAAAAGAAAGCAAAAAGGATTAACACTTCTAACACAACTAATTGCAAAACATGCATTGATGTATCTAAAAAATACTTCACATTAGCCAGTTTTCCTTGATGTTTTGCTTCCACTCTTTATTCCTGGGACATAAGCCAATTCATGTTTGCCAAAATCTACTAAATTAAGCCAACACATTTGATCTCATTCCAGTTTCTAGCCAAGACTGTCAATTTTTACTACAAAGCAGCGACTCAGCCTTTTTCAGTCCAATATTGCATATTGCAGTCCACATCTGGCAGGATCAGTTCCAGTCCAACAGTCCATATTCTGGTCCGGCAGGAAAACTTTCCTCATAAAAATAGAGTGCTCTATTAATATAACTCTATTCTGGTAAAGCCAGAGATGTTGCCCTATAACTGAGAAACAAGACTCCTAATCTGACAAACAAATGATCATCTTTTCGATCTTGAATTACTTATTTTATGTGAAAGAAATGTGTTTCAAGATTCTTAGAAAAGATAATAAAGATATCCAAAACACTGGCAAAAGTATTGTTAACAAATATATGTCCTGTGGTCATAATAAAATCAGTTTTCTCTCACATCTCCTTTTCTATGAAATAAATTATGAACTATAAACAGCCAATGTCTTGAGTCAATAGTGAGGATATTAGGGGAAGAACATAATTATTTTTCACTGCAATTTTATTTAATTCAGTATTGTCGATACACTTGCTCACAGATTCCTCTAACAAACGCCTCTTAATCTGCCCTCAGAGCCCTTGTAGCCGTCCTTCTCAGCTCCTGGTACAGACCAGAGTTGCCATTGAGCTGTGCGCTGTGACTCCTCTCGATAATATCCAGGGTGCCCTGCGAGATGAAACACCTCCTTCTGGAAACACCAGTAACACCAACAAAACCCCCAGCAACCTTTAGGGTCTTGTCACGGAAGGTCTCCCACATCACATTAGGATTGGCAGTCATACCCAAATCTGAATGTTCCTCACACAAACTGCGTGCAAACTCATTAGAAACAGCCTGGTCTTGGAGTCTGGCCAAGTCCAGGCTCAGTTTCCTAGAAGGTGATAACCTATTGGACCAAAGCTGGATCCTAAGAGTAGCAACAACAAATCTATGGTCAGAATTCACAAACTGGGCACTTCTGTAGACCCTGCAGTTTTGCAAGAGCCTCCAGCGTCTGCCCACGAGGATGTGATCGATCTCCTTCACCGCACCACCAGTATTGGAGTACCAAGTCCAACTATGCGGTTCAGGGTGCTGGAACCAGGATCCAGCGATTCGCAGCCCCTGACGATTTTGCAAAGTCAAGGAACATGGAGCCACTTTCACCACAGTCACCAGACCCATGGGGACCGAGACAATCCTGATAGCCAGCCCTGTCACCCATCAACCACCGAGCGAAGCTGTAAATAAAATGTCTCCCTCGCCAAGGCATCACTCACCGTGGTCAGAGCATACACTGAGACAACAGACAAGGCACCCAGGGAGTGCCGTAATCTAAGTCCCATAATACGTTCATTGAAAGGAGTGACAACGGACACCATCGGAAGAAGCCAATCTGCTACAGTAACAGCTACAGTATGACAGCCATCAGACTGACCAGACCAATAAAAGGTGTATCTACCTAGAGAGATTTGGCCAGTTCCCGATCTACGCACCTCAGAGAGTGCTGCCACTGAAAACGCGGAGTTTACGCAGCTCCTCAGAAGGCAGAGGAAGATGAACATCTTGCCGGAAAGACAAGACATTCCATTAGCCCACCCGTATGGGCCACCTCAAATTGTGACCCGAGTGCTGCTGTGCAGCAGGTGATGCCTCAGCACCACACCAGTTCTGATCTTCAACAAACCTGACCCTATTGGCTCTGCAATGGTTTCGACTCTTCCGGGGATGGGGCTCCCAAGGGCTCTCCCCCATCCCCTTCATGATTCGAGCAGCCTTTCTATGGGCGGCTGCAACAGAGCTACTCCCGTAGAGAGCAAAAAGGAGTCCTTTCTGTAGTCTTGGAGCTTTGTGAAGTTTTTTTTTACAAAGACACAAAGACACACCATCTGTGGTCTAGCGACCTAGGTCCTGCTTACGGAGGAATCAAAGCATTGCGCACATCTGAATCTGTTCCTCGGAGAGTCGCAGTCAGGGCAGCTGATGGAACGGTCCTTACGGATGACACTGCAATTGTGACCCGCTAGACAGGTTAATTTGAGCAGTTGTTCAAAGCTGATCCTACAGCTAGGACGTTGGATATCTATCTCTGGGTCCACAGTTCTTGAGGCTGATCCTCCAATTAGCTGTGAACCACCCAATCTCACTGAGATTGCACAGGTGGTGAACCAGCTGAGGGGGGAAAGGCTGCAGGGATCTGTGCTATCCGGGGTGAACTTCTTCAGGCTGGTGGTAAGGCTATCCTCCTGGCATTGCAAGCATCATCCCAACTCACTGGAAAATGGGACTTGTCATCCCTATCTGGAAAAGGAAGGGTGATCGCCTGGATTGCAGCAACTACAGGGGGATAACACTGCTCTCGGTGCTGGATAAGGTCCTTTCTAGGGTCGTCCTCAATAGGATCCGTGATGACCTGCTCACCTACCAGCGACCGGAACACTCTGGTTTTATGCCTAAGAAGAAGGGTAGGACTAGACCGCATGTTTGCCTGGGGGGTTGCCAACTGGGAACCCGAGTTGTTTCGCCGTGTATTGGGTGCGGCAACGCACTGTACCAGTGCATGCTCCCCAACTTGACTTGACTTGTCAATACAGGGTAACAGCTCTACTTCCCTTTTGTCCACAACCAAACAGCCCACAGGACTATCAGAAGATCTAATAGCCTAAAATCTGAATTTTTCTTTAAATATTTTTCCATTGCCTTACTTTCAGAACAAGAACATGTATAGATTTTATGTTTGTATAGAGGTACACCTGGAAAAAGTTCAGTTGCTCAATCATACTCCTGGTGAAGGTGAAGTTCTGTAGACAAGGAAGTCTGAAGACTTTCCATATTATTATTCTTCCTCAATAGTCTTCGCAGTAAGAAGGCAGTACCTGAACTAACCAACATTGAATCAAGGGTGGGAAAACTGAGCAGACAATTATCTTTACTGAACTTGCTTCTCTTTTTGAGGTTATTAGTTTTCCGGTCAATTATAGCTTTATGTGTTTCTAACCAGCGAATACCCACTATTATTCAAGGTTCTGAATTTGGGAAAACAAAGAAAATTCACGTTTTGTGAGGTAAGGCACCAACTTTAATTGAAGCAGGGGTGTTAGACTTTCTAAATCCCAGCACCTACAGGTTTACTATCACTTGGCACAGTCTGTGGTTTGATGTTTAATGGCAGCAGTGTAATTTGCAGATCTGTAATAAAGTTATGTGCTTTACCTAAGTCTACTAGAACTTGCACTTTAGACAGACAGACAGATAGATAGATAGATAGATAGATAGATAGATAGATAGATAGATAGATAGATAGATAGATAGATAGATAGATAGATAGATAGATAGATAGATTTGTCCCCTTAGGGGTATTCGGCTTTTTACAGAAGCTCTTTAAGTAAATAAATCGTTAGATAAATAAGTAAATAAATATATATATATACACACACATTGGTCTGAACATATAATGGAATTATTATAAAGCAATAAAAATTTGTCCCAGTCCCAGTGAGACATTATGTAGATTTATTGCTGTTGGTATAAAGGAGTCCTAGTCATGTTACTTGACAGACTTTTGTTGAATGATAATTTGGCTAAATTTCCTCAGTGTTTGTGTGTCAGAGAGAGGATGTGCAGCATTGTTCACAATCGCACTTCACTTTGTTTTCATTCTCTCCTTTGCTATGACCTCAAGGGGCGTCCAGAGTGTGTCCCATAGCTGAGCGTGTCCTTTTAATCATCTTGTTGATTCAGTGGTCCTCTCTTAAAGTGATGTCACCAGCCCAGCACATCACGGCACAGAAAAATGCACTGGCCATCACCAAGTCATAGAAGATGTGAAGGATGTCACTTCCCACTTTAAAGGAACAGTCTCCTAAGAAAAAAATGTATTGTAATACATGTATTGATTACAAAATAGGACCAAAATTAAATGGTTTAACAAGGATTGGCTGCCAACACCTGCTAGTCTTAGTCTTAGAGATAATGTAGGGCAGGTAATACAATTATGGCTAAAACTGCCATACTACAAACAGCTACCCTATTTCAAATATTCATTACGTTCTTCCAGATTTATATTTTTACCAGTAACGATAACGTGCAGTGAATACACTTGACTTGAGCATTCCTAGTTTTTCTCCTCTTTCTCTGTCTGATGTGCTTGCTGCTTCCTGAGCAGCTCTTCTTTTCTCCACCCTAACAGCCTGCTACTTCACTTCTTTCATCGGCCTCTTTTCGTGTTAAAACTGATTAATTTAGTTTTTGTGTTGCAATTACTTAGTAACTTTTCTTTAATTTTTCACCTAAGATGGCACTTAAGTCTTCAATCTGCCTCAAGAATGATTAGCGAAGGTGGTAGGGAATGAGAACGGCGCCCATACGCATGCGCTGCACGGCCGCCCTGCTGTGCGCTGCCAAGAGTTGATTCAAAATCAAGACCCCGAAAGAGACAGTAAACGTCACGTAGTATATGTGTACCGAATTTCAAGTCAATAGGTGAAACGGTTTGCGAGCTACAGGTGTTGTAAAATCCTGGACAGACAAACGAACAGCCACGTTAGCATATTATATAAGAAGATGCTTCAAAAGACTAATTAAAGATACACTCCTTCCCTTGACTATCTTTAGCAACACTCTTAGTTAACTCCAATATATTTTCAGCATCCCCATGACCTTGTAGTTAAGATATAGCTGATTGGATAATGGATGGATGGATATTTTCAGCATGAAATGATGTATACAAATTTTAGTCCTTTAATTCTTTCTAAATGTTTCCAAGACATTTATTCTTTCACATACTGTAGTTTCTCCATCCCAGAATGTCTCATTTCAAATGGAACTGATGGGCGAGACGCAAAGTCAAGAAATTGTGAAAAGGTCCAGATGAGTGCAGAATCAATGCCTAGAGACAGGTTAGGGTCATATAGTGCAAAGTCATAACAATCATGCACCTAAAGTAATTTATAAACTTGAACTGAAATCAAAAAAATGTGCTAAAGTGTGTTACCAAATAATCAAAAGAAAACTCTCAAAATCACTCACAATGCTGAGATGTGCAGAGTTGATCTTTATTTTATATAGCAGGGCAGTCAAAACCAAAATTACTTGGCCCCTAATCTCCCAACACCATTGCAGCTGTTATTATCTTGGGAGTCCAGAATCCTGGAAGCCAGGAAGTATGCCCTTCTTGTTATATATCTCTCAGATTTGAAGTAACAACTTACAACTTACTGGCCTCATGTGATGGCAAAAGGAACGTATGCTATCAGTAAGATGGTCACCAAAGCCAAAACAATAGAATAAAATGTTACAAGCAATCAATCAACATTTATTTATATAGCACATTTTCATACAAAAAAAATGTAGCTCAAAGTGCTTTACAAAATGAAAATTTTACAACCAAGAGGAAATACAATGAGTGGCTAAATTTTATAAAGTTATAAACACACCAAATACCAAATATTAATAAGAGGTCTAAATAGAAAATAATACAATAGAATCAAATCATCAAATACCCTAGCACATTAATTCCAAAATCCCACATTCTGGTTATCTCTTAATATTTTATTATATGGCTCAAAAAAGAGAGCATCTCTCTGTACAGGTAAAGTTGGGAACCAGTTCTATTGTAATTCAGTACCCCATAGTGTAATCTCACTACTGCAAAATTCAACAAATTTATCTCAAAGCAATGATCCAAACCCATTTTGATCCAAAATTCAGTATTCTAGTTCAGCCCCACTCTTCTTCAAATCAGCAGTCTTTGTCCAGTTTAAGTCCAATGAGTGGAGAGTCAACTGCTCTTGTCTCCATGAAAGAACTGGATTGAAAATGCAGGTTATGTTTCACTATACAGTCAGAAGAGATTTTGTTTGAGTTTTTATACGTTGTGCATCGGCACTTTTGAAAGTTAGCATTATATTACATTCTCTTTAATTACTTCTTTCTGCCAATGTTGGAGAACATTTTTTTTTAAAGGTAACATAATTACGTTACTCATTACTTAAAAAAAAGTAACTAAACATGTAACATTGTTACTTATTATCAAGTGTAATGTGTTACAAATCGTACGTTACTTTTTCTACTTTTATTATGAAAAACTACCCATTTTACAGGCCAGCATTTGTTTTTAAATCCTAAACCCATGAATCTTAATTAAACTGATCAGAAACACGGCAAAGTTTGACCATTTTGTTGTTGTTGTTGATTTAAATATTCTATAATACCAAGAATACCAGGAGAAGCCAGCTGTTTAAAGCAGCCCCCTGAGCAGTGTTGGGGTGTCGCAGACACAGCACTTGGAGAGCTCAATGACTCCCCTAAGAATGTGCAGGATTAAGTGTATACTTATCACCTTTGTTCAGTTCTCTTCACTCGATTGCATGCTAGGCACATGTTTAACCTCTTTCTTACTAGCTGTCATCGTGCACATACAGAATGCTCACTCCAGCAGCAGGCAACGTCTTTGTGAAAAAGGCAATACTTCTGCAAAAATGTGAAAGTAGCACAGGGTACTTTGACTTCAAGAAAATACGTATTTCATTACATTATTCATTAGTTTAAAAAGTAACCTGGCTATATAATGCATGTTAATGCAACTGCAAAAATGCATATGGAAAAACTAAGAAAAAAACTTAAATCAGGAGGTGTTTTGCTATTACTTATCAAAAATATCTGCCAATGGGGTGAGAAAAATTTTGTTGACAAGAAAAATAAGCCAACTATTCCTAAATACACATTTCTTGTTAAGTCAATAAATCATACAATAAGGAACACAGGATTAAATGGCTTGATATATAATCTTTTCACTTGTTCAGAAATTATATTTTGGCAGTTTTGGAGCTACTGTACCTGATTTAGGCAGTCTCTCTCATTTGGCCACAAAGGATCAGTAGGCTGAATTGATCCATAAGGTGTTTGTTTTTAGCTCATTTTATCAGCATTACAGTAGCGTCTGTTTTCTATTTTCGCATGGTGTGCTGTTTTATTTGATTTTATTGCTCTGTTACTCGTAATAGACCGGCAACTCCGTGCCAAGTTTGGTTTTCTTCTCCTAAATACTTATCTTTCTAACATTTTTCATGCTGTTAGGGTCCTGTCATTAGTCATTGTTCCTTTCTTGGCCCTGCTTTTTCATTATAAAGTTATGAATGGCCATAGCATTTCCTAGTAGAATACAGAACAAAGCAGGAACCTGTTCTCCAAAGAACACAAGTTCATCTCATGGCACACTTGGGCACAAACATCACCCAATCACACTATTTAACCAACATTCCATGCAATGTGATGACAATCTTGCAGTATTAAATACATCTATGTAGTGTTGAATTATTATTTCTTTTAAGTAAAATTTGGCAAAATATGTTTTTCTCTGTGGCCCCTCCTTATAAAAGGATACTTAGCATGAAAACTTCCATATAATGAGTCAAAGAATGGTATTTTTGTCTCTAAGGTATAGCACTGCCTCAGACTGTGTGATTGACAGAATATATATCTCAGTGAATCATATCATTACCCATGAAGAACTGCTCTACTGAATTGGGTAGATGCCACAATATACAGCATAAAGTTTTCAGAGTAATGAGGGTCAAGACAACATTCGTATTAAGTGTGGAATTGTGCCCCCATGAAACATTTATCCTGGAAATTTAGCAAAATAATATTTTGTTTTTCTTCTTTGTTAAAAGAAATTTTTGTACATTTGATGAGAAAAAATTAAGCTGGTTATGATGGATGAATATGATATGGAATGGCATCAGATTCATGAATTTGTAAATTATATACATTTTTAATCTCCCTTTATCTTATGATAAAATAATGCTTTCTGTGGATGGTGTGAACTCTTGCCTCCTGAGAGAATTGCTTCAAACTAGAAATCAATTTTGGACTTAATCTAAATGGAAAACTGGCTAAAAACCCAGGAGTAGAAAAGGATAAAATTGCTTTCATGCATAAAGGTATGTGCCAGCATGAAAAATGCTAGACAGGTGTGTTAATTGCTTTATTATATATGTGACAGTTTGTCCATTGTGGTACTTGTATAATTTCAAGTTTGTAATACTAGAACAAAATAGAAAGTTTAACATAACTTAAAGATTTTAGAGGATTAAAGCAAACAAAATAATTTCAAACCAGGCATCAGAGAAAGAAAAGAACAAAGGCAGTTCAACAGTTTGAATCAAAGCCTGCAAGGTAGTTGACTGACAGATATACAAAATATGTTCAGACTCCTGTGGAGCAGCTTATCGAACGGCAGGCATCCTACAAAATTCCAAAAAAAGAGTAGGAGCCTTAAGAAAACAAATATTGTGACTTGACATTTTGCACTTTAATCAGTGGGTCCTGATTTTTTATTTTTAAATGAGTGGCTGCCCCAGTACCATTTTGATTATAAAGACTATGTTGGCATTTCCCTCACACAGCAAGAAATTATTGTAAAAATGCATATATGTTAAGCAATATAGCATGATATTCCTATAAATGATAGCATTACACTCCTGCAAAAGTTCAAAACAGAACAAAACATGTTGGGTTTGGGGAGCTGAATAGTGTTCAGTTGTGTTAAGAGAAACCACTTAATAGGACATACAGAGGCAAAAAAAGATAAAACAGCCATTCTCGCCCCCACATCACACAGGAACATGGTCTGCAGTCTGCATTACAGCTGTCAAGCTCTTGTTTCACCTAACCACCTCTAGAAAGACTAAAAATATGCATCTAGCTTATGAAAACAATAAAAAAATAAGACCACAAGCATCAGCAAACTAAATAAATACTGGAATTAAAATATCCGCCAGAAGGAACAAGAGCATACTAAAGAAAGGTTCTGTTAATTGCATAATTTTATTTTTTTTACCTTACTAGTGTTGTTAATCAAAGTCAAAAATATAAAGACGACAAGGCGACAAGACCCTAAACTTCTATATACATAGACCTAGTAAGAGGGAACTTACTTTTAAATTTCAAAATATCACAAATGTCTCAAAATATGCAACAAGAGAAAGAAATCATAAAAACTCTGGCTTGTAAAGGAAAAAGTAATGAGGGGTCTTAAATTGAGAGTTCATAAAAATAGCAAAATGAAATACAAAATAGAAAGACAAGGGCATAAAGGATTTGTCCAAAAGGCACTCCAAGAAAACACATCTCAATACACAATCCAAAGGTAGATTTCCAAGACAGAAGCAATATACTGTAAATCCAATAAACTAGAAAATTCAAACAAAATAAATCAATACTCACAGAAAACTCAAATCGCAACTCAATGCTCTACTGTTGGAACTCACTTCTGACAGAAAATATATAGTCAAAAGGAGGACCCAGCAGCAGTGACATTAGGGTGGCACCATCTCCTGAGGTATCACCCACAAACCACATACTTTTAAAGAGGCAGAATACAAATAACAAAAATTAAACAAATCTAACTTCAAACAGTGGACCATTGGCACATGGAATAAGTTACCAAGTAATTTGGAAGAGAGTAGGACTTTAGGGTCCTTTAAACCACGACTTGATGATATTTGGGAGGAATTAAGTAGATAGACCTGGCGAGCTTTGTTGGGCTGAATAGTCTGTTCTCATCTAAATTTTTCAAATGTTCCAAAAAAAAAATGATATAAAAACATAAATAGAAAATAAAAATTAGCCAAGGAAAAAAACATAGTGGTAACACAACAAACAGAAGTTTAATTTTGGCTACTGCATTTTTTTTCTGATACAATGGTTGTTAATAATTGCATTGCTAGTGTTTTATTTTTGTCGTACTATTATTATCTACCATCTTCATTGAGATTCTATGATGCTTTCCCATGGTGGGGACTATGTTGTTTATCATTATTAAGCGGATTGTTAGTCATGTGATATGTGATGTCACCATCCCTCAGGTACTTAAGACAGTGGGCATGCACCTGTTGTGTTTCAGCCAGGGTTGGGCTTCAAATTTATTTTTAATGTCTGTTTTGTGCACTTTTGATTCTTTTGTTTACATTAATGATATTTTATTTGATTTCTGTGTGAATCTTTGTTTTTGATTGTGTCTTTGTATGTAAACTAACTGGGTTATGTTTCATCTGTTTTTCAGGTGGTCCACCTACCAATCACCACCAGGAACTGCCCTCCACTCTATAACTCCTAGAATTTCATTTTGAATTTGTTGAGTTTTTGCTATGCTTTGTATTATTATGTTTAGTTTTGGATTTTTGACATTTGCTCTGTTTTTGACAGATTTTTGATTCACCGTATTAGGACTTATTTGCTTTGGATTGCCTTGTTTCTCGGGTAATTCCACTTTGTCTTTCTGCACCATGGAACTTCTTTGCTATTACAGTACTGCTTTGTAAAGAATAAATCTTTTATTTTTGTAATGTTTCTGTGTTTGCCCATTTTTCTAGTTGGATTTTCATGTTATATCCTCTAGTGGTTATTGTTGGAAGTGTTTTTGTAACTTATTTAGGATTCACATGCTTCAACACTCCTAGTTCACAACATAAGTGACCTGTGTCCAAGATTTTGGATAAACCCATTTAAAATATGTATGATGTAAAGATTTTAATTAGGATTTCTCATTATAGATTTTGCTAAGAAATGTTATTTTTAAGATGACAACTTTGTGCTTTTTTAATTATCTCATAACATCTTTAGCCTGATTCCTGATTTTTAATTTGGATAGGCCCTAAATGTTTTCTCTCCATCTCCCAGTCCAGTTATTTCTTTTCCTTAGTCCTTTTGGAATATTCTTTCTTTCCTTTTAAGCATAATACCTAAAAAGAAACAAACAGAAATAATTGTTGAGGACTGTAGAAGTCTCTAGCTTACATAAAATTAGCATTCTTATTTAATAAAAAAGCCACGATCTAAACAAAAGCCAGAGGTGTGAATTTAAATGAATACCAGGGAATGGCAACATATTACAGTTTTTCTCGATTGCTAAGACACATTCCTGGAAAGCTGCTCTCCTTTTCCCTAAACTGTGAACACAAAACCCAATTTTCAAGCTACATTCACAAAACCTCAGACTCTTCTTGCAAAACCAAACTTTCACCCCAAAACAGTTCAATCTGTGCTCAAAACTGAACTATGCTGTCAAATCATGCCTCAAGTCAATCTAAATTAAATACTCTACTGAGTAGTCACTAAACACTACATAGAAAAAAGTAAAACACAATGCTCAGGACATGAAGCGGTAGAAATAAATGTTTATTTAGGCTAAATGCATGTTGCAAAACAAAATACCTGGGCATTTTTAACACTTGTACATAGAAAAAAGAATTTGCAAAAAAACAGAAATTCTGTGCATTTACATGTAGCACTTGTATACGTAAAAATAAAGCACAAAAATATACAAATGAAGTACAAAGAAAAGAAGTGCATTACTCCGCCACAGCATCATTTCTCTGTACTGGGTCAGGCCACAGGACTTCATCTACATCACAGGCCACATTTTCTCTGGCCAGGCAACGGGGGAAAAAACCCCTGGCATGCCGTATCCAGGCTTGACATGCCACCACACCCATGTCACCACAGGCCAGTTCCATGGCTTGCAGGAGATTTACCCTGGTATAAATAAGGCTGGCATTCATATACCTTCCACCGCCATGAGGAGAAGAATTCTTCAATGGGGTTCAGGAAAGGGGAGTTCGGTGGAAGGCAAAGATTGATAAAACCTTGGTTCATATTGAACCACTCTCTAACCTGGAGGCCTCTGTGAAAACTCACATTGTCCCAAACAACGACATAGATGGGCTGCTCATCCTGCTGCCCTAACAGAGCATCTTGCATGTGATTGAGGAAAATGAGGAGCTGGTGAGTGTTGTAGGGCCCTAGGTTGGCCTGATGGTGGACAACACCATGATTGTTGATGGCAGCACACAGTGTGACATTGCCACCACGCTGCCCAGGGACACCAACAATGGCCCATTGGCCAATCACACTACGGCCTTTCCTTCTGCTTTTGGTGAGATTAAACCCAGCTTCATCCATGCAGATGTATTCATGGAGTTTTTCCATTGCATCCAGTTCAAAAACTCTCTGTAGGAATAGATATATATTTTTGTAAGTGATGTAGGCCAACAACAGTAAATCACTACTTACAGTAACCAACATTTATGTGTCTAGATATATACCAACCTGTACATACTGGAATCTTTGCTCTTTGACTCTATCAGAGTTGCGTTCAAAGGGCACTCTGTACAGCTGTTTCATGCGCAGTCTGTTGCGCTTGAGGACACGTTCAACAGTAGAGAGGCTGACACTGTCAATACCCTCAAAATGCACATGGTCCTCAATGATCCTCAGCTGAATTTCACGCAATTTAATGGTGTTGTTCTCACGGACCATGTCGACAATTAGGGTCTCTTGGTGTGGGGAGAACATAGATGTCCTACCACCCCCATGTGGCAGTCTTTAAATTCTACAAAAAGAGAACATGCACTTACAAAAATACATACATGGAATAGGCCTACAAACAGTCAGACTAACCCTCCATTACAATACTACAGTACACTGGCACAGTAATGTACTGAAACATGTTTACTGTGGTACAGTATATAGTACAGTCATTGTACATATGTAATTGTTGTCAACATTTACATACTATAATATCAAAAAAGGTAACTACCTGTTCTCTTCTCTAAATCTTCGGATTATGGTGTACTGATGTTTGCTTGTACCCTTAGTCCAGCCTCCTTCATTGTCATACCATGGACAAGAACATGGTCAATCACAGTAGCTCTGAATTCATCAGATATTACTGTTCTTTGTCCTTGCTGACCACCTCGACCACCTTGACCTGCTCGACCTCCTCTCACACGAACTCCTCTTCTTAGATTTCTATCCATTGTAGTGCCTCACCAACCAGTGCTCTGGCTTATATGTACCCTCACATCATTAGCCACAAGTGTGATAAATTTTGAGTTGTTGTGTTCAACCGGTGACAACTGAGCTTTAATTGTGTTTGACTTTTGCCACCTGTGCTCACCATTATGCAGCACAGGTGCATCACAATGACAATGTGTTGACAAGATGTGTCTAAACAGGTGAAAAGTGCTTATGGTTTTGCCAAAAGTGTGACTGATTCAATAAGTGGGTTCAGGCAACTGAGAATTTGGTTCAGACCATAGGGTTTAGTGTTTTAGCAATCGAGAAAAACTGTAAGATGCTAAAATTGTGGAAACGATGCAAGAATAACATAGCTAATTGTGCATTGGGAAAACCAAAGAAATTCTACAAACACTAAAAAAAAATCTTATCAAGAACATTATACACCCCTAGAATTCACCACAAAATATATTTTTTACAATTTGGTTATGGCAGGTTAATTGTCCTGGTTTAAACAGAAAGGCAGATACAGGACTTGAACCAGCATCCTTAGATTACCTCAGTCACGACAACTCATTACCTCCACACTTTAAGTTATTTAGCACTGAAAATTGTCATTGTGCAAGCTAAGCTATCAACATCAGGAACCAAAAAAAAAAAAAACTTGGAGAGTGCTCAGTGATGAACTGTGAGCAAGAGGGCGTCTATGTGTGTGTGACTTTGTCCTGATATGGACTGTCCAGGGATTCAAAGGCAGAAAAAAATATTTTATTTCCATGTCCTTTGCAGGTCTAATTAACATTTAGAGAGATATTCCAGTTCAGCTTTTCAAACATCTGAAACTCAATTCAAGATACCTCGTAAGCAGTCCTACCAAGTGCACTTCAGAACAGGCAATCCCCCTGAATATACGCATGTTTTACCCGCCAGTACTCGGATGGAAGACTAGGAAATCTAGGAAAAGCTTGGGTTGCTGCTTGAAGAGGTGTTGGTGAGGTCAGAAGGGATCACTTACCGTCTGGATTCTAATGCCCCATTGCACTGTGCTTTAAAAACGGGCACCGTCCTTTGAATGTGTGGCAGAGTTGTGTTCCTCGCTTTCCGAGTTCATTAAAGATCCTTGACTGGGGTGTTTCCTGGTGTTCTGGCTAAATTGCTCTAACGGCCTGATTATTTCAGCCCCCAAAAAAACGCTGTCCCTATTGCTAACTATCTCTCTCATCCCTTCACCACCTGATAGCTAATGTGTGGATAGCGTAGTGACAAAAAAATGCCTACATTCACATCATCCATTTGAATTGTGCACATTGGTGGTGGTTGAAGCACTTTGAATGTCTCGAAAAGCACTGTATAAATGCAATGTCTTCTTCTTCTTATAACTCAAATTAAACATGTATGCATTTTAAGATTTTATTAGTTTTGTTTTCAAACCCGATGGTTTCCCTTGGCAAAATTTAACGTCAACAGTCTTTCTGTGTACAGTAGGTAGCATTTTATAGAGAAGCTCAGTTAGGGATCTGAGGAAAAAACACCTTGGTGAATGTTTCTTAAATGTCTACTTTTAAGTCAGAACCTGACAGTTATTCTTCTAATTGGCATTTGGAAATTTAAACAGTCAAGTATTAGAGGTATTTATTAGAAGGTTATCACTGTTTTTAAAGTGCATATTTTCTGATATTCAAAATATTAATCTGTGACCTCAACACCACCTTATGAAAGATGAAAATCTATGGCATTCGAAAGGAGCAAAATAAGTTTTACATTGTTTGTTATGAATACAGCTTCTGGCTTGCTTAAAGGAAGAACGTCTATATATTTTTTTAAGTTCATACAGTGGATGTTATGTCATTCAAAAATAAAATTCTAACATGGGCTAAGTAATGCATATTTGTACTTACAAAGTGATTCTTTTCTAATTTCCTCTATTATTGCAAATTTTTGACGTCAAAAATCTATTATTAGATTATTAGTGATTTTTACTCAACCAAAATCCACGTAGTGAGTGAACAAATACAACCAATTTCACTTTGATAATATATTGAATCAACAAACTTGATTTTTTTTACATAAAGTTTGAAAAATTTTCAATAACAATGAAAATTAGGAATAATATAGACATAAATAAATTTCGTTTTAGGAAACAGAATAATTCATTCTAGAAATATGATATATATTGATGTAAAAGATGGAAGATAAAATATATAACGTTTTGTGGTTTGTTATGTTGTTTTTTGGGTTTTCTCGAGTTCCTTCATTTTTACAAGCTTTTTTATTTAGTATCTAACTATTAAAATTTTCACGTGATTTCACAGCTATTTTGCCCTTGTTCTAATTCCCAGCCATGAGTGAGGAAGGGTTACATCATTAGGGTACAACTGCAGGCTTTTTGTCCCTAATTTATTCAAAATCTAGTAAAAGTGTTTAATCGTGAGCTTGATACCTTGTAACAATTGAACATGAGAAAGCAGATCTTTAGCTTCAGAGAGCAAGATGACCAAATATTTGCTCATTTAATGGCAATCTAGGATGCAGGTGGGGGAACTGCAGGTGTGCTTTTGCATCTTCGTCAAGTCTGTTTTATTTGTGGAGAAACGGTATAATGGTATGTTAAGTGAACCAGCACGAAAATGGATTTGATTTTGCCAAGTGGACATGTCTGGTTTTAGCACAGGTAAATCTGATTGTGTCACTGTTCAGAAACAATTGAGATTTTTACAAATTTTTCTTCTAAATGTTATGAATGTTTATTTATTTCCCCCCACACTCTTTTATTTGAATATTCCAAAAAATGATGTAATAGCATTTAAGGAAAGGTTACTTCTTGCTTAACATTTATATTCAGAACAAACAAGTGATTTTGTTTAAAGTAAGTAGTGTTCTAAGCATTTCAATACTGTAAAGTGAGTACCAAATTTATTGCAAAAAGTTGTAAGTCTAGTGAAAAACTCAAGTCTTCTATTATAAAGTGTGGCGAGTGACTGGGGGTGGTGCCCAGCCGGGACGCCCAGGAGGACCGGAGGAGGACTTGCGCCTTCTCCAAACCACGAGGGAGTGGCTGCCCTGGTTGCTTTGGGGGCCACGGGTACAGAGCTTTGAAGCTCAACCCTCTAGGGGCCCGTGGTCACCGCCAGGGGGCGCCCTGCTGCCTTTGGAGCCCTGGACCTCAGCACTTCCGCCACACCCGGAAGTGCTGGGGGGAAAAGGACCAGAGACACCCGGAGTTCTTCCAGGTGCACAGCCAGCACTTCCGCCACATAGGGGAGTGCCGGCGGAAGAGTGTCGGGAAGCACCTGGAGCACATCCGGGTGTGTATATAAGCTGCCGCCTACCTTCGTATAATGGCTGGAGTCGGGAGAGGAGAAAGACAGAGCTTGGAAGTGAGGAGTGAAGGCGGTCAGGAGAAGAAGAAAGGCATTGTTGAGGGCCTGGACTTAAGGGTGATTGGTGCTGTGGCACTGGGGTGTGCGTGTTGATCACTTTATTATTGTAAATAAACATGAGTTGTGGTGCAAAACATCATGTCTACCTGTCTGTGTCTGGGCTGTTCCCCACAAGGGGAAAGTAGAAAATATATTAAACAGGATTTTAGCATGAAGACCATAATTATATTCCACTGCTAACACTATGATAGAATAAACTACAATTTTTATGACATTTATAATGTCTAGGTTTATTTGTATTGGCTAAATATGTGTACTAGCTGTATTACCCATAAAAAAGACAGATGGAAATTTGGATGTTTTGAAGGGGTTACGTGACTGACTGCTGTGTTTCTGGCACAATAAACACCTCCAGAGTCTAATTCTGTTACTTGTATAAATGGATTGCAGAAAATCAAGGAACAATTTTTATTAAATTGGTGCAAGGACTCTGCTGTGTCTAAGTCTACAGCTTCATTTGATATGCTTGTTTTCTTTCATTTTCCTCGACAAATTTTTTCTTCTAATTGGGTTTTATTTGCTTTTTTTACATTGCTTAGCAGAACAAGTTTTAATTAGTATTTTTTTGTATAAAATAAAAGTGTTAAATAAATCTGATGACCGTTTCCTTTCCCTCAAGTGCATTCTCATTAGCTTCAAGGTTGTTTGTTACATCACATTAAATGATAATATACTGTATTCATTCAAGTAACAGTTTGCACAATGATAAGACGGTAAATTCCTATGGCAGACACTGAATTCAAACAGATTGATTAATATGCAGGCCTATATAGCTGAACACGTCGGAAGATATTTGAAGACTTTGACCTCACGCTATTATATTTATTAGGGGACACACATGAGAAATACAGTGTTAAGCGCTTTTATAATTAAAACATTGCAGTGTACAATGGATTGTTGTAACTCTTTCATTTCCTGTGTTATTTAGAGTATTGTAGTGCATTCTGAAAGGTTAGAAATCATTACAATACATGTACTGAGGCATCAGAAAGAAAATGAAAGGTGCAGATGTTTCATGAATTTTGGACAATCAAACGGAATTACTTTAACCTTCTCAGTTTTCTTAGTCAGCTTACAGAGTAATATTTTGCACTTGAAATTCGTAAGGATGAGACATGCATTTGTCCTAAAGGTGCTAAAATATATTTAATAGCTAACCTGTGATCTTCTGGATTTCTCAAATGGTTGATGAAAAGAATATACTGACTCAGCTTAAAAAATGAAGGTAACAATTTGCATGCATTTTTAAGTAACTCCAACTCAGCCATTACTGTGTAATTCCCATGAGTCTTTTATAGTTACACTAACCCAATTTGATTAGTACAACCAACATGATTTGATTTGACCTCTAAAAGCTTAATTAAGTTTAACTAACTTAATTTTAATTATAAAGTTTTCAGTGGTCAACTTACTTAATTTAATCTGTTCTAACTTCTTTATTTTGCTTCCATTCAATTAAAAAAATATCCATGCAAACTGTTACCTTACTTTTTTTGAGCATTGGTAACTTGTTTTCACATCAGTCAGAATAAGTAACACATGCTATGATCAGATTGGTCACCTTATGTTTTTACCAAAACTAACAGGAGCACCACATGAATACAGCAAGTCAAATATTTGCAGGCTTTTACCAGAAAGTTCTCTTTAAACAAGAAAAAACAAACACAACATATTCAAAATATTAATGTGGATTTTGAATCCAGTGCTTAGCAGTATAAAATATATTAGAAAAATAAGACTACTTTATGCAAAAAGGAATGCATAAACTTAGCATTGCGGGTGTTGGCAAAAACCTATCAAGTAGCTACGTGTATTCTCCCTGAGGAATATAGAAAGCATGTTTTACAAGTTACTTTGTAAGTACTTATTTATTTTACTGCCAAAAAAGAACGCAGAAAACATCCAAAATGGATTACAACAACAAACTCATTGACCAGGTTATTGCTCTGCCTAGCTAAAACTAATGTAGTTTATTTAACAGTAATGCTTAAATCGTAAACTGGCACACTTCTGTTTAGTCCACCCCATTTATTTCATTCAGGGAAGACTAAGTCTCAAAAACCTCAATACCACACAACACAGCTGAACATCACACAATAAAGTTGACCTAACAACCCTGTGAAATTGTCTCAGAAACACTGAACATTGTCACATTCATGCCAGTAATATATATTGCATGGCTGTTGCTGCAATATAATAATTTTAGCTAGGTGTACCTAATAGGCTGCCAGCTGTCAACAGTGCTGCTGCTTCTGCGTAACCTAACTTTCCATAACAGTGCAGCTTTCCTGATGAATTTGATGACAGCAGCCTAATTCAAGTGACATTACCTTCTGGCTAGTTTTCAGACCATCCAGGTCAAGGAGTATCTTTTTAAAGCAACCTCAAAAGTATTTTTCAGTCCTCTTGGGTAGCTGAAGTGGAGTGCGTATATCAGCCCCTTTAACAAGGCACAAGCTCTGTGTATGTCCAGGACTTCTGTTCCCTCAATCACAATCCTTGCGCAGGCTGAATCAGATGTTGCGTCACCTCCTGCTACGATAATCCTCCTCACTTCATTAGTAATATCCCCATCATCCTCAGTGTTTTAAATAATCACATTTAATAATCAGAATAACACAAAGTATAGTGTGTCTGAACTTAAGCCTCTGATTTACTTACCAAGTGTTCTTTAAAGAGATCTTCCTCCTTTTCAGATACACCACTAAGCAACAGATAGCAGTCTCTCTCCTCCTTTCCACAGAATCATCCTGTGAAGAAAGGAAGTTGTTAAACTGCTCCTGTGTATTGATTTTTTTTAATAATTATTACTATTCACTAGCAAAAAAGACTGAAGGATGAATGTAGCTACTGGTAAGGCAGGATCAAGCACGGGTCAAATGTGTGCTGAAAGAAATCTCTTAGTCCAAAAGTTTGTTGTAAAAGATTTAGTGAAAAGAAGAATAAAAGGTAAAAAACTAGAACATATATCTCTTCTCTAAACGTAGCTTTTGTTGTCCAAAAAATCAATTGCAACTAATGCAAAAATGCAGCTGCTAGAATCTTAACTTGGAAAAGAAAGTCTGAGCACATCTCTCCAGTTCTGCTGTCACTACATTGGTTACCTGTGTCATTTAGAATTGACTTTAAAATACTGCTTATGCTTTACAAAGCTTTAAATAATCTCGCTCCATCCTATATTTCAGAATGTGTTTCACCTTATACTCCAAATCATAACCTTAGATCTGCAAATCTGCTAAGAATTCCAAGAGCTAAACTTAAAAGAAGTGGTGAGACGGCCTTCTGCTGTAATGCACCTAAAATCTGGAATAGTTTATTGATAGAAATTTGCCAGGCTAATACAGTGGAGCACTTTAAAAAAACTGCTAAAAACTCTGTATATCCAATTAATTATCATTACCATCCATGGTGGCTCAGAAATCCGTACTAACCCCTACTTTCTCTGGTGTTCTTTTTCTGGTTTTCCGTGTGGTGATCTGCGCCACCACCACCCGATCAAAGCACTGTGCTATCCCTACATTGATGGATTGAAGGCCAGAAGTCCACATGACCGTCATCATCAAGTTCTTCCATGTGAACCCTGAATACCATGAGGACTGATTGAGATCACTGATGTAAGGTAGAATGCCTAGAGGGGGCTGGGTGGTCTTGTGGCCTCGGAACCCCTGCAGAATTTTTTTTTTCTCCAGCCATCTGGAGTTTTTTTCTGTCCTCCCTGGCCATTCGGACCTTACTTTTATTCTATGTTAATTAGTCTTTCCTAATTATATTTTCTTATTTATTTTGTCTTTTTTCTTCATCATGTAAAACACTTTGAGCTACATTATTTGTATAAAAGTGAGCTATATAAATTAATATCATTGTTGTTAAACTTTAGTTGTTTCTATACTTAAAGATGCTTTATTTTGCCTTCTTTGCACTCTAAATGTACAGCACTGCACTTTCAATAGAGCATGTTAACTTTCATATTTTACGTATATTAAGGCAGGTTTAAAACCGTGTACCCTCCATGCCTCACATTCGGCAAAGCAGGTCACTAACTGAGACTAATCTATAGTCAGAGGAGCAAGAAATAGTTAGAATATACCAATTCAATTCACTTTGAGTGGGTTATAAGAACCTCCCATAGACTATGCACTAATATATAAGCAAATGTTTAATATAACTTAGATAACTAGCAAATGGCTCATACAATGAGGTTTATGACTGGTGTAGTGGGGGGAATGATGATGCAGGGCAAAAGACAAATGCTTGTGGTGCCAACAGGGCCAAAAGGGTTTTTAATTCCAGCAAAAAAAAGAAAAACGTTAAATAAAACCCACTCTTGATGGCACTCTCTGGCTGGGACATTTCCCCTGAAATAGTGCACTTTTTTAGGGACGCACGTTTTTCTCTCTCGATCAATCTTTATGGCAGTCAGGTCCAAAATGTGATGCCATCTTCCGTAAGTGTCTCCCTTTTATACTGAGAATAATGGGGGGGGGTTTGGAGTTCCTTGGCTATTGTTACCCTCAAGAGGCAGCTTCTCACAGTGGTGAGGCAAAAAGGAGACAAGTCTGTTAGCGACAGCACCCAGTCTCGTCCAGGAGTGGTACCACATACCTTAGGTGAGCCTAGAAGGTGACCCTCTGGTGCATATTTGAGAAACTGGCTTATACTAAATACTGGTTTCTTTATGGAGAGGATTTCATGTCATGTTGAAATGCAAATGCAACTTTGAGATGAGAGGAAAAACAGTCACCATGGCGCATTGTTGTTAGTGAGCAGCATGCAGAAGCTATGCCATATGGATATGCAATGCATAGCAGTCAGTCATTTTTTTCATTGTGTAACATGAAGAGAACGTGCCTCAGTGAAAAAAAAAATCATCATTTCATTGTTTTGTGCCTTGTTCTAATGCTAACCAGTAAAGCAATGTCAATCAATCAATCAATCAACATTTATTTATATAGCACATATTCATACAAAAAAATGTAGCTCAAAGTGCTTTACAAAATGAATAGAGAAACAGAAGACACAATAAAAAATAAACATAAGTCAACATTAATTAACATAGAATAAAAGTAAGGTCCGATGGCCAGGGTGGACAGAAAAACAAAAAAACTCCAAAGGCTGGAGAAAAAAATAAAATCTGTAGGGGTTCCAGACCAAGAGACCGCCCAGTACCCTCTGGGCAATCTACCTAACATAAATCAAACAGTCCTCTTTGTATTTAGGGTTTTCATGGAAAGACCTGATGATGATGGTCACGTAGACTTCTGGCTTTCAGTCCATCAATGCTGGTGCATCATGATGCTTTGAGTAGAAGAGAGAGTTGGGGTCAGTATGGATTTTGGAGCCACTGTGAATAGTTATTATGAAGAATTGAACATACAGAGTATCAGGATTAAGTTAAAGTGAAGTTATAAAAAGGCCATGTTAAAGTAATGTGTTTTCAGCAGTGTTTTAAAGTGCTCTACTGTATCAGCCTGGCGAATTCCTATTGGCAGGCTATTCCAGATTTTAGGTGCATAACAGCAGAAGGCCACCTCACCACTTCTTTTAAGTTTAGCTTTTGGAATTATAAGGAGACACTCATTTGAAGATCTAAGGTTACGATTTGGAATATAACGTGTCAGGCATTCCGATATATAAGATGGAGCGAGATTATTTAAGGCTTTATAAACCATAAGCAGTATTTTAAAGTCAATCCTGAATGACACAGGCAACCAGTGTAGTGACATCAAAACTGGAGAAATGTGTTCGGATTTTCTTTTCCCAGTTAGGATTCTAGCAGCTGCATTCTGCACTCGTTGCAAATGATTGATGTCTTTTTTGGGTAGTCCTGAGAGGAGTGCGTTACAGTAATCTAGTCTACTGAAAACAAAAGCGTGAACTAATTTCTCAGCATCTTTCAGTGATATAAGAGGTCTAACTTTAGCTATGTTTCTTAAGTGAAAAAATGCTGTCCTAGTGGTCTGATGAATATGCGATTTAAAATTCAGATTACAGTCAAGTTACCCCTAAATTTTTTACTTCCGTCTTAACTTTTAATCCTAGTGCATCAAGTTTATTTCTGATAACCTCATTGAATCCATTATTGCCAATTACTAAAATTTCAGTTTTCTCTTTATTTAGTTTGAGAAAATTACTATTCATCCATTCAGAAATACCAGTAAGACATTGTGTTAGTGAATCAAGAAGAGGGTCATCAGGTGCTATTGATAAGTACAGCTGTGTGTCATCAGCATAGCTGTGGTAGCTCACGTTGTAACCTGAGATAATCTGACCTAACGGAAGCATGTAGATTGAGAATAACAGCGGACCCAGGATAGAGCCTTGTGGAACACCATATCGGATATCATGTGTCTTTGAGATTTGATTACCACAACTCACAAAGAATTTTCTCCCTGCCAGGTAGGATTCAAACCAATTTAAGACACTGCCAGAGAGGCCCACCCATTGACTAAGGCGATTTCTAAGAATATTATGATCAATGGTGTCAAATGCAGCACTCAGATCTAAGAGGATGAGAACAGATAAATGGCCTCTGTCTGCATTTACCGCAAGTCATTTACTACTTTAACGAGTGCAGTTTCTGTGCTGTGATTTGTTCTGAAGCCTGACTGAAATTTATCAAGAATAGCATGTTTATTGAGGTGGTCATTTAACTGCATAATGACTGCCTTCTCTAGAATTTTACTTAAGAAGGGCAGGTTAGAAATGGGTCTAAAATTTTCAAAGGCAGAGGGGTCAAGATTATTTTCTTGAGCAGGGGTTTAACTACAGCAGTCTTAAGACAGTCTGGAAAGACCCCGTATCTAATGACAATTTACTATGTCCAGAATATTGTCAATTAGCACGCCTGATATTTCTTTGAAAAACCTGGTTGGTATTGGGTCAAGGACGCAGGTGGAGGGTTTCAGTTGAGAGATTATACTATGTAATTCAGGTAAATCTATCCTGGTGAAAGCATTTAATTTGTTTATAATGGAGTACCGGGGCTTTGGAGGTTCTGCAGTGTTGGGGAGATATACTATGTTATCTCTAATATCATTAATTTTTTGATTGAAAAATACAGCAATGTTCTCACAGGTTTCACTGGAAGTATTCTGGGGCATTCCTTTGTGTTACCTGGGTTTAACAGACGATCAATTGTTGAAAATAAGACTCTGGGATTACTAGCATTGTTATTTATAATATTAGAGAAATAGCAGCCTCTCAAGACGGACAGTGTTATTGTATTCTGTTATTTTAACCTTCAATATCTCATAATGGATAGTTAGTTTAGTTTTCCTCCATTTACGCTCAGCTCTACGACATGTTCTTTTAAATCAGACACTCTTTGGGTCTTCCATGGAATAACAATACTAGAAGATTTTTAACTGTCTTTTCAGGTGCAACTATGTCAACAGCAGTTCTTACTTTAGAATTAAAGTTTTCCACTTTACTATTTACATTATCCTCGCTATTATAGTTGGCATTATAAACGGACTGATTGCTTAGAATAGTTGTAAGCTTTAAAGCTGCTGATGAGTCAAAGAAGCGTTTTTTAACAAAATGCTTCTCATGAGCGTTTTCTATCTTTATTTCTATATTAAATAGTAGAAGGAAATGGTCTGATAGACCAATATCAATGACCTGCTTTATATCAACTTTAAGTCCTTTAGTAATCACTAAGTCTAACGTATGACCTGCTTTATGTGTAGGCTGATTAACGAGCTGCCTCAAATCAAAAGAGTCCAGGAGGTTCATGAATTCCTTTACTTTTGGTCACACTGATTGTCGACATGAAAGTTAAAGTCGCCGACTATTAAGAGTGTCATAGTTTGTAACTAAAATTGACATTAAGTCAGAGAATTCCTCAAGGAAAGACGCGTTATATTTAGGAGGTCTATACACGGATAATACGAGCGTGAGAATCTCCATGAATAACAACGGCGAGATACTCAAAGGACTTAAATTTACCAAAACTAACATCTTTACATTTTAATCGCTCGAGTAAATGTTTGCCAATCCGCCCCTTTTCCCTGGCGGTCTGACGAGTAAAACTGTAATCCGGGCGCAGATTCGATTAAAACTGCCGCCCATTGAATTAAGCCATGTTTCATTTAGCGCAATAAAATCAATTTTTATCACTAATAAGATCGTTTATAAAAAATTGTCTTGTTAGTTAAAGCTCTAACATTTAATAGTGCCATATTTAATGTTTCTGAAGGGCAGAGCTGAATTTTATGCGTGTTATTGGTAATCGGAACAAAAATTAAGTTATTTTTGTTAACGCGCTCTGTGTGTACTTTTTATGTAATCTACAATCCGTTTTTATAGTCTTAATGCAGTGTTGATCTGAAGTAGTAATTTCAATTAAATTATTGGTGTTTATGCCGCACTGCCTAGATTTTTACGTGCATTAAGATTTGTTATTAGATTATTAATGATGTGCACTTTAACGGAAGACTCTGCTAAGCCATTATGTCTTATCAAAGCAGTAGCATTACGTAAGGGGTTAACAGTAGAAGTAGACAGTCAAGATAGACGAATTACCTTAGCGATGTTTCCGGAGAGGACCCGGGCGCCAAAACTATTCGGATGCAGTCCATCCCGCTTGAAGAAGCGCGGCCTTTCCCAAAAAAGATCCCAGTTGTCTATAAACCCGATGTCTTGATTCTCGCAGAAGCCTCTCAGCCAGTTGTTTAAACCCAGCAGACGACTGTAGTATTCATTCGATCGTCTGACGAGAGGTAGTGGACCCGAGATGAAGATTTTTGCGGATGGGGTCCTCTCCTTCGTGTCTTCAACTAGTGCTGCGAAGTCAGCCTTGAGAACCTCCGACTCTCGGTGCCTTATGTCGTTTACGCCGGCATGTAGAATGATGGATCCGATTGCCCTCTTGTGCTTCTGGTAGAAGGTCGGCGCCCGCCTCATCACATCTCGAACTCGAGCACCGGGAAAACAAGAAACAAAGGATTTTCGATTAGGGCACGTGATATTCAGGTTTCGTACAATCGAATCACCTACCACGATTACATCACCCGGGGTTGAAGGCAGACTGGGGACGCGGAGAGGGTCGAATTGGTTCTGAATCTGAATGCTCGCCTGTGCCGATGGAGGTGTTCTAGCCTTGAACCCCCGCCTGCAAAGCTGAAACCCGTCGAGGGGATTACATTATCCACACAATAATTAGCCATCTTAACTGTGTCCTTGTTTTTAATACTTCAACAACTGAAGTAAGAGAAAAAGATTCCTCTCTAAAATCAGTATCCTTATAATGCAAATTAATGTTTCCATCAAACCAAATGTCACTCTTGACTCAAGCTCACCCACAGTCCTACGGATTCCATGAGGCAAGTCCAGTTTGCAAATGTCATGGTCTTGAAGAATGGTCCTACGTGTGGCTGGATGAGATATTGGAGCATCAGTAAGGGTAACCACATCAATTCAGTTTGAGCTAGAGCAGAACAGATGCAGTCGCATCCTCTAAACATTCATAGTGAAGAATATAAACACTGATAAGAACATTAAATATAATTATTCAGCTTGGAATTTTAATCACATCTGCTGTATTAACTAGCATGCACAAAGAAATTAGTTTTCACATTACATTGTGATATTTTTTTGCAAACAAACTACACACTAACACTTAAGTTTGTCCAAAAGCAGACTTCTCCAGACCCTACTACAAAACTAACATCCTATTTATATATTTGCTTATAGTTTGACAAAAATATTTTAAGACATTACATGGCAAATGACAGGATGAGGAGGAAGATGAGGAGGGTGCTAGCCTTTTTTAGTTTCTTAATGTTTTCAACTGAAAAATAATATAATTAAAGTAAATTTACAAAGATTGACATCCCTCTTCCCTAAAGTAATGTTGCAATTTCAGAAAAAAACTCAGCAATGGCAACATCTCGCCATCTCTGAGTTGTGTAACATTCACATTTACAACTGCCACTCAGATTACTTTTTTGTATCTGCATATTGGTGGAGTCATGAAATGTCAATATCCATTCTCGCACGGAGAATCAGAATGGTTTGAATTCAAAAGCCATCCCAGGCTTCAGGTGAAACAAGACACTAACTTTGCCTAATGTCTGTTTATAGATTCAACATTATCACATGTTTGAACTGTAAAAATATTAAAAGAATAGAAGGTAGACATATTAGCTACAGCACATCAGACAAGTTGTACATTGATGCAAGTTCTTTACTGTTTGAAAAAGCCTTCTGGCAGCAAGTGAAAATGATTATTTGTGCTCAAGTGAGGGGTAAGTATACTCTTCAGTTTGTTCAGGACACCACAACACCATAGATGAAGAGGACTGTGATGTTATTGTTTATGTTAGACTTTGTGGGTAAAGTGAAATAAATGACAAAGTGTAAAGGCTATTTCACCTTTTATGGTAGTTTTATGTGGATGTGCTGAGATGTTTAAGCTCTCTATGGCCATGCTGTACAACACAGAGGGTTCCCACGCAGCAGAATAGGCACTTGCCTGCTGACAAGTTTCAAACCTTTGTGTCATGTCTCTCATCTACTGCAAACGTTTTGCATAGCAATAATGCATGACTTCATTTTGATACCATTCTTAGTTACCTAGAAAACTGCAATTAATGGCATTTCCATGAAGTACTGTATACAGGAAGCTCATGAACTCCTTTGTTGGCCCAGTTATTACCACACTTTGGCCTTGTAATCACTGTAGGAGTTCCCAGAATCTGAACATTAAAGCCTCATACTAACTGAGTTTGTCTCTGTCTGAAATTTATATTTCTAACAAGATCTTGAAATGTAGATTTCTAATATTTTGACTCTTCTTGTCCTGCGAGATGCATATAGTTTATTTTGGTTCCCTTTTAGGAGGGCCAATGCTGCATATTTGCTCTGAAGAACTTTGTTTGTTCATTACGCCAGTTCAGGGTACCTGTTGTCACGTCTCAGGATTAGAAATCAAACCATAGTAAAAATACAGGAGTGATTCACGCCCAGTGTACAGAAAACTCTAAATCACATGTCCTATGATTGGGGCAACTGTTAGTACTCATAGCAATAAGGGCACCAAGCAAGAATGATGCTCCTTTTGTGAACCATAAGCAGTGATGTCACATTAACACACACAACTCTTCTGTAATGCCAAGATGTGACTTATAAACTTTGTGGCTCGGTAGCCTGAGTCAACCCATGATTCTTTTATTGTGAGGCAAAGCAGCAGATAATTTGTTCATTGTGCTGCTCTACATAATGGCTGACTGGATGTGTCAGATCAGTGGCTGCTGTATTAGTCAATGAAGGTCTTCAGAATCATGACTGAATGTAGAGTTCATTAGCATGTTCCAGGTTCAAGGCCTATTAATGTATGCACATTACATGTTGATTGTGATTTATAAAAGATAAATGGCATGGAAATGTGCATTTGCCAGATTTAATACTTCCAACTTTTATTTGGTTTATGCATGTTCTTGCTTTTTGGTGTACACATATTTTCATGTACAAATCACAAAGTTTTATAAATCAGACCCCAGAACTGCAAACAGTACTCTAGATGAGGTCTCACTAGTGCATTAAATACTATTTATATATATATATTTTTTGCAGTCTTTCATGGAACCACTAGAGTTCCTCCATTTCTGATCTTTTCATACACTCAAAGTGACCAAAGAAAGTTCACACCTGATGAAGGCTACACAGCCAGAAATTGTTGTCTATTATTACCTTCTTTCCTTTTCTGTTTGGAACCTGTAACCCTTTTACTTCTTCAGATGCACACTGATGCAACCCTTCTCTATCTCCATATTCTCAAGTGGTATGTCCTTGTGGTGCCCTGTGCAATGGCACCATTGAAAAATGTCACGCCTCAGGCACCTAGAGCCTTAACCGAGTGACAAAGGGATAGGAGAAATGAGACACAGACAATGATGACTACTCAAAGAACATAATTCTGTTTTATTCTAGAGGTGCCAGTAACTATTTATAGTAACATCTTGCAAATATATTCAAAGTTCAATGCAAGACTAAAAATAAGTGCAGGTACTATATAACATAATTATAGTTACTCAGAAAAAAGATCCCACTGGAAACTGATAAATGATGGACAGAAAAATAAACAAAACAAAGAGAATAATTATGCACAAAAAAAATAATGACTTCAGCTCTGTGGAGGGATAGCAGGCTGCTTGTGATGATGGAAACATTTGCAAAACAAAAGATGGCGATGAGAAGAGGTGCGAAGGAATTTAAGGAGGCCTGGGATTATGAGTTTCTTCGTAGGCTTAAGGGATTCTAGTTTTAAGAGAGAAACTTCAAATGTACTCTGCTATTAACTTACTAGCCTGCCAGTACTAAAACCATAGATTGGCAGTTTACCCCTTTTATCACTTAAAATCCAGGAAGACTAATTGATACCTTCTGCTCCCAATCGTTTTGCTGTCCCAAAGTCTTACTACACAACATTAAATAAACATTGAATTAGTTTTTTGGCTGCTTTCTCCGGGCATCTTGTTCTCTTTCTTTTTTCTGTCTGTCTGTGAGGTTTTGTCAATATTACTAATTAACCAGAAGTTGAAGATCCAATGCTCCAGTCTTACATTGTGGAATTGTTCTTTCTGCATCACCTGTCCATAATGCCTAGCCTAGCTGTGATATGGAGTCTAAGAATTTTTATTGTGCAGTCCTCTCTATTCTCTATTATTAAGTGAGGCCTAGCATAGCCTCTTCTACTGTGTGTGTCAGTACTGCATTTATAAGTGAGTTAGACAGGTTTGACAGCATACTGTAATCTCATCTGCAAGGATCTTTACAATGCCACTACATGAAAAACCATTTGATTAGTTAAACTGCATGCTGATAGGACAGGACTCACTGTTATTGGTGAAAACCAAGAGGAAATGCAGAGCGGTGGCAGCAGGCCAATCTCGTAGAATGGCTTTTCCAGAAATGTGCATTAGGCTGTTAGTCTCCCCGCATCAAAACTCGGTTGTGTCTTTTTTTATGCGGAAGATTACATTCTCACCAACAGCATCTGCTGCACAAGGTATCTTCAAAGTGCAATTTTATGTCCCCATCACTTCTGTGTGTTACTTGTCAGTGTGTCTTGTGTGTCTTTTTCTCATATGCTGTTCAGCCTAAGGTGAAAGTGCCAATTCCTTTGTGGAAGTCATGCTAAAAATGCTTAATGAATAAACACTCTAACAGAAAAAACAATGAACACAAATGTTATTAAAAACCTCAAAAAATCTCTTCTAGGTCATAAGTGACAGCTTTTACTTTGCTGTACCTCCACCTACTAAAGGTTAAAGGTGTTCACCCATCTCTATTTCCTGATGCAAAATTATCTCATTTTTTACATTTTCCTCATACAATGTTATCATTTAAAACACGTGTCACAGAAATGAAAAGCTAGTTTACAATAAAAAGATAAAAAGAACAAAAAATCACAGTATCACATTTATCAGTATGTTTTTCTATTGTATTAATCCATTAAATGAAATATGCAAGGTATTTCTGTGGCAGCAGTCAAATGTCATGGCGAAGTGAAGTGAGTGTGAGCTTGAAATCAAAAGGCCACAATCTTAAATGTCTGAGTTTAGCGCAGTTTCAGGCAGCATGTTTTTTTTTCCCTCGAGTCCAAAAAAAATCCATGGGGAGGTCACTTTGACCTTACGGAGATGATCAGGGGATATTGACTGATTGAGCTATTAAATGATTTGAAATTATAATACATGTCTTATGTAAACATGAAATAAACCATAGGAAAGGAACAACCAAGATCAGAAATTAAGTTTAAATGGGCTTACCTTATTTTGCATTGTTTCATATTGTATTCTCATTATTTTTGTAAGTGATATTGTAATGATGCTACATAAATACATTAACTTAATGATACATCAAATAACTGATTGATTGCAAATGCAGACCATTTGTAATGAGAGCCAGGCGTGCGTGATGAGTAATATTGCGTGCTTTCACATACTAGCAATGTTAAAGAAACTGGTAATTATCAAAATTAATTTTAAATTTCTATAATTTCAATTACAATTATAGCTATTCTACAAAACAGATCAACAGCTTGAAATATCAAAGGCTATCATTGTCATTTTCATCTATCTGATCTTCATTCAGCACCAATTAACCAGTCCTGCTTTAAATATGTATCTACAGGTTTTAGCTTCAATGAAACTACAGTATAACCAAGCTACATTATTTTCTTACATAATACGCTACCGTGGCTGTTCATTTGTCTGTGCAGGGTTTTACATCACTTGTAGCTCACAATCCATTTGACCTATTGACCTGAAATTTGGTACACATGTACTACATGATGCCTACTATCTGCTTTCGAGGTGATGATTGACCTCCAAGGTTATTTCTCCTCTTATTTTTATTTTATTGTAGAAACAACTCTTGACAGCAGGGCAGCCGTGCGGCGCATGCGTATGGGCACCGTTCTCATCTCTACCACCTTTGCCATCACTTCCCTTACCTCTTCATATCTTAAATCATTCTTGAGGCAGATTTTAGACTTAAGTGCCAGCTTAAGTGAACAATTGAAGAAAATGTACTAAGTAATTGCAACACAAACACTGACTTAATCAGTTTTAACGCAAAAAGATGCTGACGAAAGAAGAGAAGAAGCGGGCCGCTAGGGTGGAGAAAAGAAGAGCTGCTCAGGAAGCAGTAATTGCATCAACCTCTGAGCAAATGAATGCTAAACGTACAGAAAAAGACATTGAAAAATATGAATGCTCAAGTCTGTTGTATTCACTGCACGTTATCGTATAGTGCGCCATTACTGGTACATATATAACAAAATATTATATATATATCACAAAATACTAAACACACAGATGAAGTATGGGGGTCTTTTATTGATTCACAATTTAACCAGAATCTGTACCTGGCGCGCAATCTAGATTTAGTTGTGAATTTCGCCGCTAGATGTAGCACACTTAAAGTATTCTGTGGCAGTCTGCCAAGTGCCGTTGTTCTGTATTGTTCATACAGCATTCCATGTTGGTGTTTCTTGGTGCTTATTAAATGTGTTCTGTGATTTTTGTGATGGGTGATCATAAAGAACAGTGAGTCTGCATTAAATTTTGTTTTCTCTTAGGGAAAACAGCTGCTGAAAGTGTAGGTATGCTTGAAATTGCTTTTAACAAGGAAGCTTTAGTTAAAACACAGGTCTACGAGTGGTTTTCACATTTCAAATGAGGGGGTACCATGGAGGAAGTCAAAGAAAAATCTCTGCAGGCTTTGAATAATGTTTCTCTTCAGCAATTACAAAAATCCAGTGGGGAAACCACTGGGACAAGTGATATATATATATATAATAAAACTCTAAGGTCTTTGTGTCCAGTCCCCCTGAGCAACCTGATTGGTCAGTTTGGCTTTGGAGGCATAACAAAAGAGAGGGTGTGAGTGTGAGATGCATGAGGAAGAATAAAGGTTTATGAGGTATGATGACAGAGTCGCCCTGATAGACAGTGTCACAAATGACCGGAGACACTACCTGGCCGGGACACCTGGATAATCCCCTAGTTGGACAATACTTCTTCTGGGCCACGAGAGGACAGCCGCCCGGGGCTATTTGGGGGCCACAGGGACGGAGCTGGAATACTCATTTTGAGAGAACGTGGCAAAAGCCAGGGGGCGCCCGGACAATTAGAGAAGCCTGGATGGCAGCACTTCCACCACACCAGGAAGTGCTGCCGGAAGTAATTCTGAGGACACCCGGAGTGCTTCCAGGTGCTTTCCTGACACTTCCGCCACACCAGGAAGTGATGTCAAGGGGAGCACCTGGGGCTCATCTGGGTCATGATAAATGGGGACGCCTCCTTCCAGTAGACGAGCCAGAGTTGGGAGGAAGGAGACGAAGCTTGTGAGGAGGACAGGAGGTCAAGAAAAGAGAAAGAAGAAGAGAAGAATAAGAAGACAAAGGAAGAGAGTTAGTGCTTGAAGACATTGTGGTGCTGAGAATATTAATAAAAGAAGTGTGTTTTGGACATTATGGTGTCAGTCTGACTGTGTCAGTCTGGGGGTATGCTTTCTACAACAGTAAGTATAAAAACAGACAGTAGGTGAGACAGGCACCTTTGAAAATAATGAAGAGTCTGAGAATCAAGCTTTACAGGAACACACTTGAGAGAGGGAGTGGAAGTAAAGGGAGGTTCACACATGCAAATACAGAACAGCTTGTTCTATTACCTGTCTTCAACAGGTACTGTGGCTAGTGTGCTTCATATTATATATATATATATATATATATATATATATATATATATTTGAAAAAGGCAAATTTAATTACTGTAACACAAACTGTATGCAGACGACATCAAATTCAGTGAAAAATTGGGTTTTGAAAAACACTGTTGATTTTTAAAAAATACTAGGGGGCTTTGCCCCCTGCTCGCCAACCCCCGTGTTTGGTTTTCCTGATACACACTTTTAAGATTTTTTTTTCTTTGAATTGTTACCACTTCATTAGTTTCACTTTTATTTCAGAACTTCTGTAAAAACAATATTTGGAATCTTTCGAGTCCCAATATGCTGAATCTTTTAAATGAGGTCAGTGAGACATGTGTTTAATGACTTTGTACCACAATTCAGGATAGGTTTCTCTGTTTGGAATTTCAGCACAGACAAAACGATCTACGTCATCAACAGTTAATAATTTTTTTTGCAAATGCATGTGAGGTAAACCACGTTTTTGAAATTCTCTGACTTAAACTTCAAAGCCTTACAATATTTACATACTTCTGACATATCACCTATGTCCATATATTCGATGTCTATTCGCCTTCTCGTTATTTCTCAGAGTAATAATTTCTGTTTTTTTATACTAATGAAATGTTTACTTTCTTTGTTTTGACACTCTCGTTTTTTTCTACTTTCATATTCTGTGTCTTGCTCTGCATGTGTTTCGCGTCTATGTTTTTTTTTGAGTCTTTTGAATTCCAGTTTTCATTATCTCATACCTGTTCAGTATGTATTTGGCCCCCTTGTTTTTTAACCTCTTTATGATGTATTACTTTGTTTTCTACTCTGTCTTTTATTTCGGACCTCTCTTCATCCTGCTTTTTTTTCCAATGACACCTGGTCCATGGTGATTATTTTCCCTTTTTCAAGTAATAATTTTTGTTTGTTTGCGCTACTGCGATCTTTACTTTCTTTTTTTTATACTTTCTAATTTTCCTACTTTCATATACTTTAACTTTCTCCACATTTGTATCGCACCATATTTTTTTTTGAGCCTTTCGAATTCCAGTGCTTTCATAATCTCTAACTGGCTCTGCATGTGTATAGCGCCAATGTTTGTGAACATCTTTATGAAGTTCTACTTTGTCTTTTACTCTGTCTTTTAATTCTGAGCCTGACTGGATGTGCTTTTTTTCATTTCCACTTGTTCCGGGCTGATAATCCATCCATCCATTTTCTAACCCGCTGAATCCAAAGACAGGGTCACGGGGGTCTGCTGGAGCCAATCCCAGCCAACACAGGGCACAAGGCAGGAACCAATCCTGGGCAGGGTGCCAACCCACCGCAGGGGCTGATAATTACTTTCCTTATTTTCTGAATTTTCACCTAGATTATTGTTTTTCTTTTATAGTGTTTTTTCTCTCCAACACTTTTTAGTGTCTTTTCTCTGCACTGCTTTCTTCTTCACTTAGTTGTCGGCATTTCATTTATAACGTATTGTCCTTCTACACTTTATACGCGCTGAGAGCCCTGGATCTGTGTGTGCTCAAAGCATTTACATGACTGAGTGTTTTGCTGCCTGTGGTCTTATTTGATATTGGTTGTAAGTAGGGCGTGTCTTGCAATCTCTTAGCACAAAGTCTCATATATAAGGTCCCCGTGAGACACTCCATGGCCAATCTCTTTAATCTCGCAGGTCTTTCTCTCCCAGGAGTTTTTTTTACAATGGAGAGAAGTGTTTTTCACACTAAGAATATTATTTGAAGTAAATTGTTAGCTGACAAATGGTAGTCTTCTTTGTTTTCAAAATTAGTTGAAATGGAACCCAACTCAAAATCAAGCATTTGCTACATATTTTTTGCTATTAATCAGTATTTCTTCTAATTCCTTCAAAATAGCCAGAAATGTATATTTAGAATGTGAGAAAGGTACATTTTTAATTGTCCAGAGGAGAGAAAGATGTTGTTTAAATGGTTTAAAAAGAAATTTGCAAAGTTGAGTTGATCTGTTGTCTTGACAAGGTACAGTAATTTACTTAAAAAATAAAGAAACAAACAAGAACAAAACAAGCAGGTACAAGTATGGAATACAAAGACAGAAAACTGTAAGGAACTAGTTGAGGAGTTTCTCTCTTCCGGCCAATTACTTGAGTGCAATATGTCTTTGAAAATCCATTTTCCTACACTCTCATTTGGAATTTTTCCTGAAGAACATGGGAAGAGGGTCCAGCAGGACATAGCTCAAATGAAGAGACATTATAATGAAAGGTGGAGCGATGTTTACTGATCTTGGGTCATCATTCCAACATGAAACACCTTCAGAGCATTATAAGAGCGAAAAAATACCAAGTGACTGTCTTTTGCATATTAAAAATAATTATATGTGTAATTTATATTTTTCTCAAAATTAAGTTTTTTTTCTAAAATAGTGCTTGTTTTATATATTTTAAACCTTCATCTTTGAAAAGCTGGATGTATTAGAGTAATTCTCTTAACAGATTTTTTTCAGCACCCTCACATCTACAGTGAACATTGTATGCAGTGTATTTATCTATTTATTTATTAATTGCAGCCCAGTTTTATTTAAATTAATAGTATTGCTTAATCTGGTGAGGCCATTCATAAATGAGTATCACAGACTGAAGAAAAACTCAAACATGCATGGTCTTAGTGCTTTAACCAGTACTGTCTTGTGCTATTCCTTTATGTAATTTTGATATGATGAATGGAGTGTAAAAGATTTATTTGTGAAAAATTCAAGTGTTTTTTTTCCCATCTTGTTTGATGTAACATAATATCCCATTTTAACTTCATGGAAAGTGTAACCATCTCATAGTGCTGCATGATGGTGACTGAATGAGGTCAAGTAGCAGACAGACAGAAAAATCTATGTTCTTCTGTACAATACACATCCATCATGGTACAAACACCTGCTTGTATGTTCTTTATTATTATTATTAAGTTAAGTAAACTATTAATTTATATTGTGTTCAATATTCAATACCAAAAACCCACTGCCTTGTTAAATTATCACAATACAGCATTCTTAAACCACCATAATCCAATCCAGAAGCTTATCTCAGCAGCACTGGACCTGAAGTTAGATAAAAGATCTGTAAAAGCACAAGTCCATCAAGGTCACTGTCACATACAAATTCACAACTTCATTCTCATAGGACAAGTTTGGAAAAGCTAACAAACCAAATATGTCTCTGGAGATGTGGAAGGAAAGCCAATTAGACAAGGGAAGAACATAAAAAATTACCAAAATGAGATGCGACTATTCAGTTCACTAGTCTCATTAGTTTAGTTCGCCATCGGACCTTACTTATTCTGTTAATTAATGTTGACTTATGTTTATTTTTTATTGTGTCTTCTATTTTTCTATTCATTTTGTAAAGCACTTGGAGCTACATTTTTTTGTATGAATATGTGCTATATAAATAAATGTTGATTGATGGATTGATAGTTAATAGCAATTTTCACTATATCTAATCTAGATATTTTTAAAAATTGTCAAAGTTTCAGCTTTCAATATGTGACTTGGTAGTTTGTTCCAGAGTCCCAAAACGGGTTCCACATGTACATTGCCTGAAAGTAGGATTTGAACTCAAGAAAACTCAATGTTTGTCAGCACTCAGCAAAATCATAATGAGCACAAGCCGTGAGGGACAGTAAAAAATGTGAGATATCCATTACCCATGGGACTACCATCAATGGATAAGACCCAGGGTTTAACATGCGAGGAACTTTAGAGATTCCTGTCTGCAGAAGTAGTTCAGAATTTACAAAGTTCTCAGCTGTGCCAAAGTCTACCAAAACTGAGATATTTTTAGTTTTAGTTTCTTTATAACTTGATGCTAGGACATGATGCTACCACGTGTCCAGAAATACCAAAATGAAAACACGATTGTTCTACAGTTTTTCTCTTTCATTCTTCAATGGCATTATTTTCCAACTTCAATCGAATTAATGGAGGCTATTGAATTTTCATCATTTTTTTTTTATTAAGCTTGATTATTTTAAAGGTTAAATTGTTAATTATGTCAAGAGTATTAATTAACTTGCCAGCTCATTCTTACATTTTTCAGAAAAGACTTTGATAAAAAGAGAAACAAGAGTAGATTCCCCCCACCCAACATCTACCACTATGGTGCTAAATGTGGCTACGTAATTACTAATAGATTTATTCCCCCCACCCCCCCGCAATCATGATGCATTTTAACACTAGAATTACTGAAGCCTACGAAAAAACGTATAATCCCGGCCCACTTTAAATTCCTTCGCACCTCTCCATCAGCGTCTTTTGTGTTGTAAATGTCAATCAACAGAAGCAGCAAGCAGCTAGCTATCCCATACCACCGTGGCAGTTCAATTCACAAAGAAGGTTCTCAGTGCTCAGACTTTATCTTGGGGCCTGGAGTTGTACAGGGTAAATGATATATCGTCATTTGGAATACATAAATTTCATGTATGTTCTGTATCTACAACAATTTATGCAAACACATTGTTAAAACAGAAACTTTTTCATGTTTAAGTAATAATTGACAAACTGTAGACATGAAGTGTATAATGTGTGATGCCTGAAGTCTAAATATCAAAACACTTTCACAAAAGGTACAAGTAAAACAAAACAAGTGCACTTTTATTCAAGAATATAACCGAAGAAATAGAAAGCAGGTTAGGTTAGGCTATTGATACGACAGCTTGTGTGGTGCAGCGGTAAGAACTGCTGACTCCCAATCAAGAGGTTGCTGGTTTGATGCCGGCTGCCTCCAACATTTCCCGTTTTCTGTAGTGAGCTGCTCTTATTATTAATATTATACAATAAAAAATACATTTGATGTGCGTCTGTAACAGCCGGTGTAAATTTATAGTACTATAGTTAGCATTGTTTTTCAGTTTTATTCTCTTAGTCATGCTCCCACAAAACCACTCCACCCCCCCAAACCTCCGATCTGAGGCTGTTTTCAGATAAAGATGTGGTGTAACAAACTGTGGATATGGGTGTGAGTGGTGTGCGTGACTGAGAATGATTGTGGATGTGAATTTTTTTTAATTCAGTTTTAGTCTTAAGTGTTACTGCTCATGCTGAATTAGTATGGGCCTTCTGGTCCATGCTGTCAAAGCCACAGTGACAAAAAAGAGAGACATAGGTATATATATGACATTTGGAATAATTCATTTTATGAATGACTACCGACCAGTTGCACTCACGCCAATCATCATGAAGTGCTTCGAAAGGTTAGTCATGTCACACATAAAGACTAATCTCCCTTCCTCCCTTGACCCTATTCAGTTTGCATACCGCTCAAACAGGTCAACTGAGGATTCCATATGCTGTACCCTTCACCTCTCCCTGACACATCTGGATAAAAAAGACACATATGTCAGGATGCTATACATCGACTTTAGCTCCGCCTTCAACACAATCATCCCTCAAAAGCTGGTTGTAAACCTGAGCAGGTTGGGCCTGAATACCACCCTTTGCAATTGGATCCTAGACTTCTTGACAGAGAGGCCCCAATCAGTTTGGATGGGCTGCAACACTTCCAGCATCATCACATTGAGCACTGGAGCGCCGCAGGGCTGCGTGCTTAGTCCACTGCCCTTCACCCTGCTGACTCACGACTGCACAGCCACGCACAACACCAACCACATTATCAAGTTTGCGGATGATACGAGGGTTCTGGGACTGGTAAGTAGGGATAGTGAAACAGCATACAGAGATGAGGTAGAACGGCTGTCCGCATGGTGTGAAGACAACAATCTATCTCTCAATGTCGACAGGACAAAAGAGATAATCGTGGACTTCAGAAAATCATCCTGCCCACATCCCACTCAGCATCAACGGTTTAGATGTGGAGACTGTTAGGAGTACCAAGTTCCTCGGTGTGCACATAACTGAGGAACTTACGTGGACGCATAACACCTCACTAATCAAGAAAGCCCAGCAGAGACTACACTTCCTGAGGCGGCTGAAGCGAACAAGTCTTCCCCCTTCCATCCTCACCATGTTCTACAGAGGCACCATTGAGAGTGTTCTGATTAGCTGCATCACGATCTGGTATGGCAACTGCAACATATCCAACCGCAAGCACCTGCAAAGGATAGTGAGGACAGCAGAGAACATTATTAGGATGCCTCTCCCTTCACTACAGGACATATTTTACAAATGCAGTGTCCACAAGGCCTGCAGCATTGTGCAGGATCCCTTAAACTGCTCACATGGACTTTTCACACTTTTACCATCCAAGAGAAGATACTGCAGCATCAGAGCCAGATCTGCCAGGCTGCAGGATAGTTTCTACCCCCAAGCTGTGAGACTCCTTAACACTATGCTGCCCCCTGGGATCTTTCTCACTGCCTCAACCACCTCTAAAAACCCACTGACACGGAACTTTTATACATGCAAGCCACTTTCTTGCAAAGACTAATGTGCACGTAAAAAAGAACTGAAAATCTCATACTGACCTTTAAGTATTTTGACATTGGTGATATCCTTCTGCTGTGAAACATTCTGACCTGTCATTGTTTACACTTGTCTTCAACATCTTATCATACACTGATAATTTCTGTATTATCTATATCCATTATTTATTTATTATATTACATATCTACTGAAGACCCGGGTTCGCTTCCCGGGACCTCCCTGCATGGAATTTGCATGTTCTACCCGTATCTGCGTGGGTTTCCTCCGGGTACTCTGGTTTCCTCTCACAGTCCAAAGACATGCAGATTAGGTGCATTGGTGATTCTAAATTGTCCCTAGTGTGTCCTTGGTGTGTGTGAGTGAGTGTGTGTGTGTGCTTGCGTGTGTGTGTGTGCGCACCCTGCAGTGGGCTGGCGCCCTGCCTGAGGTTTGTTTCCTGCCTTGCACCCTGTGTTGTCTGGGATTTGCTCCAGCAGACCCCCGTGACCCTGTAGCTAGGATATAGCGGGTTGGATAATGGATGGATGGATATCTATTGACTATATTTATGTATCTAGATTGTAAATACGATACATTGCATCAATGTTCATATTGCTAACAACATGTCAATATTGCTGCTACTTCTTTGTCTTGTCTTTGCACAATGTCTTGTCTTGTTTGTGTTTTAATTTAAAATTTTAATTCTATTTTTAATTAATTATTTTAACTTCATGTTGTTACACTGTGGACCCTGGGCTTTGCAATTTTGTCTCTCTGTAAACTTGGTATAATGGTATAAATGGTTGAGATGACAATAAAGTTCGCTTTGAGTTTGACAATGATTTTGAAAAACATTGTTGAACTGTAATGCAACATTATATTCATTCACATACCTTCATGCGGTTGTAGTCAGTGACTGCTTTCCCAGTCTCCACATGTTAGTGCATGGTGGTGTTTCTTTTGTATTCCAGGAGATGCAGAGGACAAAATAGTACAGAGAGGTCAGTTCCACTCTATATGCAATCATCAAATTCAAATATTAACAGTTTCCACACATCCAAGGACCGTCCTTCCTACATTTTCTCTTCACTCTGTTCTCTCAGACTAAAAATATAACAGCAGGTCATGTCACTTGCAGGAATTCTTTGATAACTCTGCACTTATGGAATGCATTGATAAAAGAGATGAGTATAGGGGTCAGGTGAAGAACTCTGTTTTTGGTGTAATGAGAATTGTCTGCATCTTAACATCTACAAAACCAACAAATTGGTTATTAACTTTCACCACATCAAACAGCTTCTGTGTTGGTCACTATTCAGGTAGTGGTCCACTCTTACAAAACTCGGGGGTCCACATTAATGACAGGTTGGACTAGTTTTGAAACACTGTGGAACTATATAAGATAGGACACAGCAGGCTCTTTTTCCTTCGTGTTCCTTTAATGTGGGAAGTGACATCATTCTGCAACTCTATGATGGCCAGTGCGATTGTCTACAGTGTGGTGTGCTGGGCTGGTAACATCCAGCTAATTAAAAGGACAAGTTCAGTTAAGGGACACACTCTGGTCCCTCTTAAGGTCATAGCAAAGGAGAAAAAAAAACAAGACCTTTATGAGCAAATCTGCACACCCTTTCTCTGACACACCAACACTGAAGACTTTCAGCCAAAGAATCATTGAGCAACAGTGTGCCAAGAAACTATGGGGGCTCCTTTATACCGACAGCAATATGCCTTACTATGACAGCCACATTAGAACTTTTCTTTCGTTTTCATTTTCTTGCTTTTTAGTCTGCTTTTTAGGTTTGTGTTACGACCATAGTGGGAGTTTTTATATATTTATGTATGTAAAGAGCTTCTGTAAAAAGCCAAATTTCCTCCTGGGGACAAATAAAGTTCTATCTTTTTATCTTTCTATCTGTCTATCTATCTATCTGTGTTAAAAAACTTATTAGTCCTTCCATGAGATAGCAAACATTTACTCTTGTTTTTCTCAGCATTGTGTGTGTGTGTGCGTTTTTTCTTCTTGGGAGAAATTGGTAGTTCGCTTACTTCGGTCTTATGATGTTACAGTCTTTACAGATCACATCTATTCTTTTTAGTTTGTCTTCCTTTGTTCTACTTGCATCCCTTATTAGTAATCAGGACATGTGTCATCTCTCTGTCTAACCCTCTTCCTTCCCTTCTTCTTTACTCACTTACTAATTGGTGACTGGATAACTAACATGTGGACTCGGCAGGCTAATTCCAAAGGAAAAATGTTCAGTTTACTGGTCGATCTACAGGCCTGGCCTCACCTATGGTTGTGAACTGTGGGTAATGAATGAAAGTATGAGATCTTGAGTACAAGCAGCAGAAATGGGACTTCTTCTCAGGGAGGATGAGCTGACAGTCTGTTACAGGGTGATAAGCTCCGTGACTCAGAAGAGTCTTAGAATAGAGTAGCTGCATCCCCGGATTGAGAAGGGCCAGTTGAGGTGGTTTGGGCAAATTGTTAGGATGCCCTCCAGGTGGCTTCCCCTGGAGCTACTCCAGGCATGTTCAACTGGATAAAGACAATGCGGCAGACCCAGGATCTGCTGGAGGGATTGTATCTCTCAGCTGTTTTGGGAACACCTGGGAATTCCCCAGGATTTATTTGTTGTTGTACAACTTTAGCCACTATAGATGCCTAATATACAGTATCATAAATGTTTTTCATCTCTCTTCTTCATGAAACCATGACATTAAAGTTTTTCTTGGTCATCACTACAAAACACATGGGGTAAGTAACATGAAAAAAAAATGTCTGGAGTATTCCTTTAATATCTTGCCCTTGGAAAACCATTGCATATAAAGTTAATGATGATAACACAAGCAGCTCGAGCTAATAAACACCCTCTGCTGCCTTTTCATCAGGACTTATACAGTACTAAATGTCATAGAAAGTCAGTTAAATAACAAGCCTCGGCCATGTTGCACAGCCACTTTTCTCCCTTCTCCCACACTGTATGAGATCAGTGGCACTTGCACCAGGAGATTGAGGCACAGTTTCTACCACAAGTCATATAGTTGTTTTTACAATCATAGAAATAAATATTGTCAAATATATTGTCTATTTAGTAATTGTGTATGTGCGTGCATATATATATATATATATATATATATATATATATATATATATATATATATATATATAGCGGCAAGCAGCTGGGGGCAGTACCCAGCCGGGATGCCCAAAAGGACGGGAAGAGGGATTACGCCTCCTCCGGATTACGAGGGGACAGCAGCCCTGTTGGTATGGGGACAACGGGAACAGAGCATGGAAGGTCAACCCTATAGGGGCCCATGGTCACCGCCAGGGGGCGCCCGGATGCCTGAGAAGCCCTCTACGTCAGCACTTCTGCCACACCCGGAGGTGCTGGGGAAAGGAATACCAGGGACACCCAGAGTGCATCCGGTTGATCAGCCGGCACTTCCGCCACACCAGGAAGTGCCGGCGAAAGTTCCTCGGGAGACACCTGGAGCACATGCAGGTGAATATAAAAGGGGCCGCCTCCCCCCCATTCAATAGCTGGAGTCGGGTGGAAGAGGACGTAGCCTGGAGGAGAGGAGTGGAGGCGGTCAGAGGAAAAGGAATTACTGTGAAAGGCCGGACTGAAGGGTGATTGGTGCGGGAGCACTGGGTTGTGTGCAGGACATTGCATATATTAGAGATGAATAAACATGTGTTGGAGTGCTTGAACCTTCGGTGTCTGGCCTGTCTGTGTCCGGGCTACTTTCCAAAATATATACATATATATAAACACACACACACACACCCACACACGCACACACACATACAAGGTCACACGCATGCTTAGGGGACAGTCAAAAGTCTTGAACGCGTGTGAAAGAACAAAGGACAAGGGGATGAGACAAGGTACTAATGCTTTTCTTTCCCTCACCCCACAGAAAAACAAAAGAATAAAACTGTCATACCGGTCATCAGATCCTGTTCACACAAAAGACTCCTTGGCTGGCTCCGTGGAATCACCACGCTTCCGGACGGCCCCGATAACTGCAGTCCCTCAACCCCGCTCCTGATGTCATCTCCGGCCACTGCATTTCCACTGCACTTCCTACCCGTTAATTACACTTCCTTTTTGTTATGTATTAATGAACTGAAGAGAGAACTTTATGTTGTCAAATGTTTTACTTTAATTCTGACCTGTATTTTGTATTGGACGCTGCACCCAGTATACGGAGAGGATCTCCAACTCTTAACACAAGTTTCTGTGTGCAAGTACAAATTCCGTTTTATTATTTACAAAGGGAAATACACTTGACTTCCTGTATTTTTAAGGAAAAAAGGTACAACTATACCTGTTCTTTCTAACCCACTTACCCCATTTAGGGTCATGGGGCTGGAACCTTTTCTAACAGTGGTGGGCTCAAGGTAGAAATCAATGCAGCCCTGAACAGGTTGCCAATTTGTCATCCATAGCCTCACATTTACTTACACATATCATGACTATAGTACAGTTTCAAACGTCTCATAAGCATTATGTTTTTTTTGTTTCCTCTAATAACTTCTAAAATAAAACCACCACTTTCTCGTAATTTCATGCAGATATAGTGCATAAAAAAAGAAAATGCTTAAATGAAAAAGCACAAAGTGGATCTAAATGTTAAAAATCACTTTGCATTAAAAATGCATGCCTGTCTTGGAGCAACCTAATTAAAGTACAAAAACACGTATAAAGCATATGAGTCCAATTATGCTGACATTACTCCTTTTATCACTTCAAATACCATAATCTTAGTCTGTATGTCCTGTTTTATGCTGTCAGCCTTAAGGAAGCTTCTCGAGGGGATTGATCAACATGAAACAAACTAACAAACACTGAATAGTAAGAGCGTTAATGTGCCTTAATTATAAGCAGAGATTTGCTGAAAATAATAGCTCCTTTAACTCTGACAGCCCATTCAGTACAATAAAAATAGGTGGGTAGCCCTTCAGTGGCACTCAGAATGTGAGGGATACAGAATAATGGAATTGTTATCAATAAACAAAAATATTTATTGAATGACTTTCATACAGAAAATTGCCAAAAAATATAGGGAAAGAAGTAGCAAAACATGAAGTTTTAATTGTACTGATATTAAACAAAGATTATATTAACATTTCAATGATGCATTTTGCAAGAAAGTGGCAACTGATATTGCATTTGATTTGACATTGCAAGAAAAAAATAAGTATAATTTATACAGGGCCATTTTCTTCTGTCTGTGACATAATATACAATTAGGGTAACATGACTGTCCAGCAGGGGGCTCCCTTGTGGATGGCTTTTATTAAACATAGCATCATTAATCCTTTTAGTCTAACTTAAGGTCATGGCAGCAGTGGGCACAAGAAAAGTAACAGCCCTGGAGACGGTGCTAATAAGTATTATTTTTTTCTATTAATTATGCCTTTATATTATCTATAGTGCATGTCTGACAAAAATAAATATGCAACCTTCTTAAGTACAAAATAGTTTTGTGTATTTAGATAACTGAGCTGTAAGCAAAATTTAAGATAATATGAAAGTCTTAGGTACCCAATAATTTCAAGATAATTACCATACCAGCTGAGTCTCATCTGTTATGCTCTTAAAACAGGTTTATTCTGGATGTGAAACTAAAAATGAACAGTAGAATTTTCAGTGCTTCTTTTTTTAATAATAATGTATTGACTTGTCTGTTTGTCTGTAATACAAGCAACATGAGAACAGAATGAACAGAAAGAGCTAGATTAACCATGTTTTGAGGATTGTGAAGAACTGAATATGGGAGTAAGAATGTATACACTGTAATATTATGAACTGATGGTTGAATTAAGTCACACTTTAGATGAATTCTTAAAATACAAATTTAAAAAATAATTTAATATGTTATATTAGTGGTTAATATACTGCAGAATTGTACAACTAAATCCTCATCCTGTACCAACTGTATTTTGTCAGATGGGTCTAACTGCAGCCCACAATAAGCATGACATAGTTCATGTAAAGCTCACATCAGTCACAAAGTGTCTTCTGAGTCGTCTAACCTCCCACCACCCTAATCTTAGCCACAGTGTAACCAGGCATTTGAGGGGCATATTGTGATTAATGCTGTGGGCGCTATGTGATATTGAGGCATTACATGACTGACCTCAATGGGATTGTGGGCTGCAATTACACTCCCCTTCATTTTTTATGTAATGTTTGCACATTTCTCCCATAGTGTTTTCTTCTAAGTACCCTTGTTTTGTGCCCCACGTCTTAAAGACTTGGCAACTCTAATTTGGCACAGTCAGTGCACCCTGCAATGGGTCATGTGTTTTTCAAAAACATAGGGATGAATGGAAAGGGTAAATTTCGCACAAACATTAGAAAGTGTTTCTTCACATAGTGAACCATACGAACATGGAATAAGTAACCTAGTAGTGTCATAGAAAGGTAATACCTTGCGGAGCTTTAAACTTAAAATGATGTTTTTCCGCAGGAGTTAGATAAATAGAAATTAGTATCCATGATGGGCTAAATTACCTGTTCTCATCATAAGTGTTCTTATGTTCTAATATTCTAATGTTCTAATTTGATACCACCATCTCAAAAAGTTGTTTCCTGTTTTTTGGTCAATGCTACCAGGATAGTATATGATGATGAACTTAAAATGGCTTAAGGATGTTGAATTAGGTGGATGGCTAAAATTAGTGAAAGGAGATTTATACATGTTTCATTATTCTTGAATGACTCTCCTCAGTGAGTCATACAAATCAATTTGAAAAAACAAACTGATTCAACAGGGCATAACACCAGTGCTGTAGCACATACTTGATGTCATCAGGTACAGTACTAACTGTCTCGTTTATTTCTCTTAAGATTCTTTAAATTAGAACGATGTTTCTACTTGGGAATGATCAATCACTCACTGATGATTCTCTCATTCACTACAAAAGTACAATGCAGTAACAACACATTTATATTTGAATGTATCAGTTTATTTTGTACAATTCATTGCTGAAATTGTTTTATATATAATATATAAATCGAAATTTGTCACACAAAATGGAACCGTACAAAATATTGTTTTAATTTCTAACGATTATTTGCTTTTAAGTTTTCATTAATGCACACTTTTTATAGCTTATTGACTAGGCATGATACATGCACTACACATGTATCATTTACTGATTCTTCCAGAATTATTCGCTACCCACATTTCCTGTTCATTTGACCCGAAACTAAATCATTACCTGAGAAAAAGTGTGCGATCTTATGATTCTCATGATTTGTACTTTCAAACAGGACAATGTCATATGATGTGAATTATACGCTGTTTTAATACCTGATTTAATATATACAGTACAGTACCAGTAACTGCGCATTACATGTTACACATTGGCTTGAGCATTCCTAGTTTTCATCCTCTTTCTCTGTACATTAACATTCGTTTGCTCAGAGGTTGATGAACTAGCTGCTTCCTGAGCAGCTCTTCTTTTCTCCACCCTAGCGGCCCGCTTCTTTCATCGGCATCTTTTCATGTTAAAACTGATTAAGTCAGTGTCTCTGTTGCAATTACTTAATGCGCTTTCCTACATTTTTTACTTAAGCTGGCACTTAAGTCTTCAATCTGCCTCAAGAATGATTTAAGATATGAAGAGGTAGGGGAAGTCACGGTGAAGGTGGTGGGGCTGAGAACGGTGCCCATATGCATGTGCTGCACGGCTGCCCTGCTAGCCACTGCCAAGAGTTGATTTTACAATAAATATAAAAGGAGGATTAACCTTGGAGGTCAATCATCACCCCAAAAGTGGATAGAAAATGACACATAGAATATTTGTACCAAATTTCAGGTCAATAGTTCAAACAGTTTGCAAGCTACAGGTGATTTAAAACCCTGGACAGACAAAAGGACAGCCACGATAGAGTATTATATAAGAAGGTAAACCTGATCATCTGAGGTCATGTGGACTGATGCTAAGTTGGATAGCTGAAAACTGAGAAGGTGGTGGCTGTTACAGAGAGAGATCAGCTAACATCAGTGAGGAAGCGGACCATTCACAATGGTCAGAGAGAGGCCTTGTACAGCTAACAGACTGAGCTTTCCATTTAACTCATGTCTCAAAGCGTTGAGAATATGGGTTCTCAGTTCACAGTTGGCAGTTCACCACAGCACTTTGAGATGTACAAAAACAAAATCCATAAGTAAACGAAACTGTACAGCATGTGTACACGGTCAACGCTGGTGACACACTGACAATAGCCAAGGAAGATGTGAGTGAGTCATGCCTACATTGCCATAGTCCTTGAGTGATCACTCTGTACAATCAAAATTTAAAGTATAACATTTACATGCTCAGTACAACATTCACAGCAAAGTTTTTATGAATAATAATAAAAGTAGTATAGTACACTAACAGGTTTGCCTCAGATAATGCAAAACCTTAGTGAATCGAGGCACAAAGAATCGGGGTTTTACTATATATAAATGTCGGTCTTGGAGAGCCGCAGTGGATTAAGGTCTTTGTTCCAACCCAGTTGCTTCAATAGAAAACAATCCTTGCCAATAATTTAATTTTGTGTCTTGTTAGTGTTTTGGCTCTGCAATGTTAGGTCATTATTAAATTGTAGATTTTTTTGCAGAAGAGCAAGACTTCTTTACAGGAACAGCTCTTTACTGAACTCCAGAAACCAAATGTAAGAAAGGCTGGCCAAAGAACACCTGGAGGAGAACTATGAAAAAAGAACTGAAGACCATGGATCACAGCTGGCACACCATGCAGACAGTTGGCCAAGACAGATCGACGTGGAGCACCATTATTGCTGACCTACATGCCAACTGGCAAAGCAGATAGTAGTAGTAGTAGTAGTAGTAGTGTACTGACTCAGGTTAACGCAGTAAATTTATGTAGATGACTGAGGGATACACATAGTCAAAACGCAAGCTATGGTCAGAATGGAAAGCCAATCCTGTTGTTCAAACAAATTTGAAATCTATTTCAAAAAACTGTAGTCAGAAAATAGAGAAAGACAACAACAAAATGAGCAGTCAAAAGGAAAAAGGTTTTGAAAGATTTACTATCCGTAAACTTTGATATTTTGGAGATGTTTGGAGCGATCTTTAAACCGTCACTTTGATAACGTCACAAGTAGTACACAATAACAGGTAACAACAAAACCCCCTTTCTGAGGTGTGGTCAATGAATGCAACTGTTGGGTTTGCCAGAAAAACAGGCAAACAAGACAACAAATCAGGAACACGGCAATCAACAGAGTGAATACAGGATTGATCTCCTGGGCCATACGTATCCTTTTGTGTGGACCAAATATTTAACAATTGGACCATAAAGACATAAGTTACAGATAAAGTGGATCTCAGACTCATAAAAGTTGTCCACCTCAACAGTTGGGGAATAAGTAGGACACACATTATAAGGACTGGAGTGAATAAGTTGCAGCCTAGATACATGAAATGAGCCAGACCATAAGACGCAGCTTACACACTCTTCCAAATAACATAAGCACCAATAAAACGTGGTTTTGAAACCCCAAGATCAATGAATAAATTGTTTAAATCCATTCTGGAAATCCTATAAAAACCTTAATAAAAAAACCCATCACAACACTTACGTTTTGACGTAGATGTACACTATTTTTGATTTTCCGGTTTTGACCCTTTTTCTAGCTAGCCATCGTCAACTGGGTCTCTTTTTCTCAAAACTTGTCTATTTACAGACATAACAACAATGGATTCCACCCCTGTCAGTTAAAAATGGAATACAGCAGAAAAAGGCATATGCGCATGAAAGTGAACAACTGAAGACTGGAAATGTAACCTGCTAAACATGAAAATTCTACGTTTTCTGCTGCAAAATCTAGATAGCAGGGTCAGAATTTAGAGTAAACATCATGAGTCAATGGATCCATCCTCCCTCATGTCAATGCAACTGGTGTTTTACCACCCTATCAACGCACTGATGCTGAACATGTTCATTCCTTTATGACTACAGTCTGTTTATTTTATTGTCAAATATTTACAGACAGGTAAATAGAAATTAAACCAAGCATGCCACATTAGTCCCATAGTATTTCATGCAGAATCTTCCTGCATAGGAAGTAGAAAGTACACTCAGAAATACATTCGTTTTCTTTTTACTCTGTGAATTTTCTGTTTCAATTGTGATTTAAGACTACTTTTAAAATAGTGAGATTGGTACTAGTGTAAACAATGTCAATTTCAAAGCAATCCACAACTTTTTATGCAGTGCCTGAAATCACCAACACCCACTGAACCCTTTACCCAAAATTGCCTGTTACCATTTAAGGTCTTTCACGTTCTACCATAAACTCGCACACTAGATACTGTTAATGTTAAAGTAGGGATACTTGCATGAATCCTTATTAATTATTTTAAGCAGTGATGATGTTAAAACCAAAATCTTTATACACATCAAATACAAAAAAATACATCAGCCATAACATTAAACCCACTGACAGATGAAGTGAATAACATTGATTATCGTGTCACAATGGCGTCTGCCAAGGGCTGGAACAATAGACAGGAAATGAGCAGTCAGTTCTTGTAGGTGATGTATTGGAAGCAGGAAAAATGGGCAAGTGCAAGGATCTGAATGGCTTTGACAAGAGCCAAATGGTGATGGCTACATGACTGGGCCAGAACATCTCCATAATGGCAAGTCTTGTGAGGTGTTCCCAGTATGTAGTGTTTAATGCCAAAAGTGGTCCAAGAAACTGTAACCAGTGATCCAGCAACAGGGTCATAGGTACCCAAGGCTCACTGATGAACATGAGGAGTGAAGGCTAGTCTGTCTGGTTCTATCCCTCAGATGAGCTACTATAGCTCAAATTGCTGAAAAACTTAATGCTGTCAAGAAAGAAAGGCATCAGAACACACAGTGAATGTCACCTTGCTGTGTATGGGCTGCTTCACTGCAGACCGATAAGATTGCCCATGCTGATTCCTTTCCACCATCTACCTGTGGAACAAGGTGACCTGGCCTGATGAATCATGTTTTTTTTTTTTTTTAGATCGTGTGGATGTACAGGTCCATATTTGTCATTTACCAGGAGAAGAGACAGCAAAAGGATGCATTATGGAAAGAACCCAAGTGTAATGCTCTGGGCAATGTTTTGTTGGGAAATCTTGCATCCTGGCATTCATTTGAATGCTACGTTGACATGTAACACCTATCTAAAGATTGTTGCAGACCACGGACATCCCTTCATGACAACAGTAGTCACTGATTGCATTGGCCTCTTTCAGCAGGCTGTCAAACTGCAAAACATGTTGAGGAATTGTTTGAGGAACATATCAGGGAGTTCAAGTTGTTAACTTGCCCTCCAAATTCCCCAAATCTCAAGTCCAATCGAGCATCTGTATGATGAGCTGGAGAAACAGTCTGATCGATGGAGACCCCATCTCGCAGTTTATAGGTCTTAAAGGATTTGCTGCTAACATCTTGGTGTCAGTAAAGGGTTTGTAGAGTCCATGTCATGATGGGCCGTAGATGTTTTGGCAGCACAATATTAGGCAGGTGGTGTTAATATTGTGGCTGAATGGTGTAATAACTCTTCTAAAATGTACTTTCCACACTTTGCATTAAAATGATGTCCAACTTAAAATGTTACTTTCCATAAACATGTGACAAGCCATTTCAGTGCAAAGTATGCCAAATTGGATTTGATTGATGGGTGAATGATGACTATGACATTCTACTGCATTTATCCTCATATTGAATTTTTGGTCAGTTTTTTACTGTTTTATGATTTTTATTTCAAAATACTTTACCACTTTCAGTGCTTAACGAATCCAGTTATTAAATTTGTAAAGTTATGCTTGGGCAACCATTTGTTTCTTGCCTTTATTGGTTGTTTATACAAATTCCCCACTGTAGGAGAAGAATAGGTGTCCCAACTGGGAAGTAGGACATTGTTCTTACCCGGACAGGAAGCCAGAACAGAAGGACAGACGGATTGGCCGGCCCGATGAAGAAACTTTGTGCCTGGCCAGACTAATATGTTGTTCTAACCAGTGGATGCCGGGTTGGGAACAATTCTATCCCCCATATGGTAGGTGGCAGTGGTCCCCATGTGGCAGCCCAGTAAGGACACCCGCAGGGTGCTTGGGAGTTTGAGTCTGGAACTGCATCCCGGTCGGGCACCCTGGGTCCCAACAGAGGGCGCTGTTGGGGGAGGATCTCCCTGTTTTCTATATGGCCCAGATGTGCTTTCAGGAAGACATGGTGTGGCACAGAAAACATTCCTGTGTCTGGCTTTGGAGTCATAGTTGGGTGGCAGCGGGTAACACTCAACATAAGGAAGAACATTTTGACTGGTCTTTGGAAGGGGGATTTTGGAATGGTGCTAAAGTTTAATAAATATCTTTTACTTAAACCTACACATTTGTTGGGCTTTACTGTGTCTGTGTTTTGGGGCACAGGGATGCCCCCTGGTGGTTACACCATTTATTTAGCAATAGAAGCAAAACTCTCCCATGTCATGAAGTATGTAATATATTTTTCTGAACTAGAGGTAAGCGAATTGCCCATCAATCCATCTGTTTTTATAACTGGTCAGTACCTGGGGATGCTGTATGAGTTTTCATATATTCATTATATGCTGAATTTACTGTAAAATCAATTAAAAATGTTTTAACAAAGAAATGCATATTAATTAGGGATGAGCAGACAAATTAAAAATATATATATTTGTATTTGGTGTATTTTTAGGATTTAGACATTGACACACAGAACTTTATGAACTGGCTCTGTGCATTTGATATCCTATGATATTTTAGGCAGACACTTAATTTATTTTTTACAAAATGTGTGCAACATTTCCATTTATGCTGTGTATCTCACGGATTGGTGGTTGACGAGTGAGCGTGACACATTGGGCCTGCGTTTTACAGAGTGGCAGTCCATTACAGGAAATATTTTAAAATACATACAGTATATATATCGAAAACAGACAAATTACCAATTGATTGCTTCTGTATATCTGAATGGTTTCCTTTGAGATTCATGTCATCTCTTTGTCTCCTGCTGGTCTTGTAGCAGGAGTAGAGAAGCAATCACTGTGCTCATCTTCAACTGCAAGACAAAAACAGTTAAACTTTCTATGAACGATTTTTTTTTCTCTGTGTGAAGTGTTTGGTTATTCTCGGTGTATCATGTAAGGATGCTGAAATAGAAGGTTACTTGAACCTGCCATGCATAAATGTTACAAAAAATCTATATTACATGAGTTCCAAGTCAGAAGGGCTATGGCATCTTCTTATCTGCTCCTCTGCGATTATTGATATCTTCTTATCCACACTTGTAAGACCCCCAATAGACAATCAAGGTCTGTACTCATTGTCATACCTGAACAGACCTCTACGGAATAATAATGGAAAACTATGTTGGTACTGCACTGTAATGATACTGTTGAAGTGTGTACAAGTTCATCATGATTTTATAACATTTGGTGTACATGACTGTCAAGTAACTTTTTTTTTATTGTTTTACTATGTGCATAGGCTCAATATGTCTAAACTCAGGCAAATACCATCACAAATATATGTGGTTGGCAGTATAAAGGCTTTTATTCTTTCAAAAAACTATGGAGAGAAATTTTCATTCACCTTTTGTTAGCATAATGAACAGTCATTAATGCCATGCTGCGGCATATCTATTAAAGAATGGTCAGTGAGCTACAAGTGCTTACAAAACATGATATGCAGACATCCAATCAACTTTGTGCTCAGGCTCTTGTTCTCTCTAGACTGCCATAATGTACGTCTCGGGCAGAAACTACTATCCTAGCAATCACTATCAGTCTTTTTTTCTGTTTTAATTGTATTTCCACATCCTCAGTAGACTGCATTCTGTCCCATTTATTTGTCATCTGTATACTTCACTAGTTCACTCATTATATCAGAATCAGTTTTAATAATGACCTCATTCCTTTCTCATACAGATGTGGACAAATTACTTGGTACCCCTCCACAAACAAAGAAGAACCCACAATTATCACTGAAATAACTTCAAACTGAAAAAAATAATTGGCACCCATCACTGTTTATTTTGTATTTAACAAAAATCGGACTTTGCTTTAGAGTTTAGAATTAACAGAATATTTCAAATAATAACACATAACACATGCTGAGAGGAGGGGCAGTGGATGGGTTTTATTTACAAGCCAGATGGCATGAGAGAAAACCGTCTTTTGGTATTGTTGTTCTTGCTGTTATGCTCTTGTAGTGTTTCCCTGCTGATAGCACTATGAACTGTTTGTGCTGTGGGTGGGTTGTGTCCTTTATAATGTTATGGGCCCTTCCTAAGAGCTCTGGTGTTAATAGATGTGACCTAGTGCAGGGAGTGCTGTTCCAATAATATTTTACGCCGATTTTACCACCTGTTTTACAGCCTTGCGATCCCATGTTGTACTGTTCTCAAACCAGACTGTGATGGAGTAGGTGAGGATACTCTTAATCATGCATCTGTAGAAGTTGCTGAGGATAGTGCTTGGCATGCCTTCCTCAGTCTTCTCAGAAAATACAAATGCTGCTGGGCTTTCTCTGCCAGGTCTGTGATGTTGTAGATCCAAGTGAGTGTTAATGTCAAGATATTTAAATGTGGCCACTCTCTCCACCTCAGTGTTTTTGATGTACAGTGGTGGGTGCTGTTCTCTCTTCCTTTGTGTGACAATAACCATCTCCTTCATGGAACATGGAGAGAAAGCTAATAAGCTTTTAGCTCAACAAATTCACAAACAAGAAGTGCGCAACACAATCTCAGTAATCACCAACGCGAACGGAGTTAAAATCATCGACCACAAAAATATAATGCACACTTTCAGAGACTACTATAAATCCCTATATACTACTGAGTTTAAAGAAGACAATACACAATCTAATGCATTTCTGGATACATTACAGATACCACAAATAGACACTTTTAGTGTGGAGGAACTTGATAAACCTCTGGCGTTATCAGAATTACTAGATGCTATAAAGTCACTTCAAGGCGGGAAAGCAGCAGGCCCTGATGGCTACCCTGCAGAATTTTACAAGAAATTCTCCGCTCAGCTAGCTCCCCTCCTATTAGCAACATTTACAGAAGCCAGAGACAACCAAACTCTTCCTCAAACTTTTCGCCAAGCACTAATCACCGTTTTTCCAAAACAAAATAAGGACTTATTACAATGTGCATCATACAGACCAATTTCACTTCTGAATAATGACGTTAAAATACTCTCTAAAATCATAGCTAGAAGGATGGAGAAAGTGCTCCCCTCGGTAATATCACAAGATCAAACTGAATTTATCAGGGGACACTTATCTTCAAAACTTCGACGCCTGTTTAATGTAATATACTCACCAACTAAATCAAACACCCCAGAAATATTATTATCATTGGATGCAAAAAAGCATTTGACATGATTGAATGGAAATACCTTTTTACTACATTGGAGAAATTTGGGTTTGGCCGAACATTTGTGCATGGATCAAATTACTGTATACTAACCCAGAAGCTTCAGTTTGTATCAACAACATTTGTTCAGACTACTTTAAACTAGAATGTGGTACTAGACAAGGATGCCCCTTGTCACTGCTACTGTTTGCAATTGCCATTGAACCACTGGCAATACATTGTCGAAATACTGATCAGATAAAGGGGATTATCAGAGAAGGACTGGAACAGAAAATTTCATTATATGCAGATGATATGGTACTGTATATATCAGACCCAGAAAATTCTGTGCCTGCAGTCTTAACAGCACTCACAGAATTTCAAAAGATCTCTGGTCTCAGAATTAATCTGAATAAAAGTGTACTCTTTCCAGTGAATTCTCAAGCATATAATATTAGATTAGACACCCTACCTTTTATCATTGCAGAACAGTTTAAATACCTCGGGGTAAACATCACAAGTAAACATAAAGCTCTTTATCAACAAAATTGTGCCGTCTGCATGGAAAAAATTAAGCAAGACTTGCATAGATGGTCAACCCTTCATCTCACACTAGCTGGAAGAATTAACACTGTTAAGATGAATATTCTTCCTAAGCTCCTTTTTTATTTCAAAACATTCCAATATACATTAATAAATCATTCTTTAAGCAATTAGATTCAACAATAACCTCATTAATTTGGAACTCAAAACATCCACGCATCCAAAGAGCGATGCTACAAAGACAAAAGACAGAAGGCGGCATGGCTCCTTCTAACTTCCACTTTTATTACTGAGCAGCAAATATACAAGCGATAAAAACTGGACACAAATAGAAGAACATACACAGGCTTGGTCCGCAATAGAAGTAAAATCCTGCAGTACTTCTTTATATTCCCTGCTCTGTGCTCCAATAAACACAAGTTATCGGCAATATACTAATAACCCAATTGTGCTTCACTCACTTAGAATATGGAACCAATGTAGAAAGCATTTTAAGTTGGAGAAGCTTCTATCTGTGGCACCTCTGCAAGAAAACCACCTTTTCAACCTTCACAAACATATGCAGTTTTAATATCTGGAAAAATTTGGAATTAACTTGCTTAGAGATCTTTATATAGACAACTTCTTTGCATCCTATGAACAATTACATTTTAAATTTAACATTTCAGCTACACATTTCTTTCACTATCATCAAATCAGGAACTTTGTTAAACAAAACCTTCCCGATTTTCCTCATCTTGCACCCCCATCCATGCTATAAAAAATATTGCTCAATCTCAAGGACTCAGACACCATCTCTGCAATATATAAAATCATTTTACAGTCCCTCCCTTTCAAAGATCCAAGAGGACACTGGGAAAAAGATCTCTCAATTAATATATCAGAAAAGGAGTGGAAAGTAGCAATGCAGAGAATTCACTCGAGCTCCATATGCGCAAAGCATACAATTATACAACTCAAAATTATATATCGAGCACATCTGTCTCGTCTAAACCTCTCTAAAATGTTTCCAGGGCATGATCCAACCTGCGAACGTTGCAACCAAGTCCCAGCCTCACTGGGTCACATGTTCTGGGCCTGCACCAAATTAACATTATTCTGGACAAAAATTTTTAATTACCTTTCAGACAGCCTTGGTCTCACAATCCCTCCTAACCCATTAACAGCTGTGTTTGGGGTTCTTCCAGATGGGTTTAAAGTGGAGAAAGACAAACAAATTGTGATTGCATTCACTACACTCTTGGCACGCAGACTTATTCTGATAAACTGGAAGAACCCAAACTCTCCTCTTTTAAGTCAGTGGGAAACCAATGTGTTATACTATTTGAAATTGGAAAAAATCAAATACTCAGTTAGAGGATCCGTACAGACTTTTTTCAAAACATGGCAGGATCTAATCAGTAATATTTTAAAATAAGCTCTTAAAGCACAGATGAAGCAATTATTTCCGTATTTCTCTGTCTTCTGCATCCATCTCTATTGGCTTATCAAATTTATTAAATTTAGGTATGTTTACAAGCCTTAAATTTCACGCCGTTTGCCTTGCTCTCTCTCTCTCAGGGGTGGGGATCGATTTGTTCTTAACTCAATTTTACTTTTTGTAAAAAATTGATTGATTTGTATGGATTGCAATAAAATTAATAAAACTTAAAAAAAAACTCATCACCCCCTGAAATCGGTCTAGTGACGGTGGTATTGTCCACAAATTTAATAATGCTGGTGTTATGCTGGGAGTGACACAGTCATTAATGAAGACCATGTGCCGCATGGGACTCAAAATACATCCTTGTGTGGTTTCTGTATTTATGGCTATTGTTCTGGCAATGACGATGGTATTGTCCAAATATTTATTAATGCTGATGTTATAATGGGAAGCAACACAGTCATGAGTGAAGAGTGTGTACAGCGTGAGACTCAGAACACATTCTTGTGAGTTTCCTGTATTTATGGCTGTTGTTTTGGAAATGTTGTTCCCCAGCCTCACTGACTGGGGTTTTCCTGTTAAAAAGTCCTGAACCCAGTTGCAGCCAAGCTATAATCAATAAATTCCAAACGATCATAGCAGTCCTTATTCTCTAGGTGTGTAAGAACTGCATAGAGTGTTATGCTAACCGCGACCTCTGCCGAACTGTTTGGTAGTTTTAGTGTTTGCTGGCAGTCTCCACATCTGAGGACCATCGGTTATTAATATAAATGTGTGTGTGTGTAGCAGGACAGCTGATTCCGAGAAACTGTTTCAGTAAATATCAGCGCGCTGCCCTTCTCTCTGGGACGAGATCCTGGTTCTGAGTTCATCCATCTTATTTTTGAGTGACTGAATGTTAGCAAGCAGAAGGCTTGGGTCTCTCCTTCCTCCAGTTGTGTTCCTCAATTGGTCCCGCTGCATGTGGGGGACCCCAGATGTTCTGGCAGAGGAAATAGTCTAGATCCGGCATGTTAAATGTTATAGGTGGTTGTTTGCCAATGTCTGACAGTGTCTCTCTATCATACATGATCAATGCACAAGGTAAGCACAACTTATTGTTTTGTATCAGTTCTGCCATTGCAGGACAGGGAAAATCGGGTTGTACTGTATGATTCACAAAACTTTTTGGAGATACGCGAGGTAAACTTTTGTTTTTTAGGCATTGTGAACTCATTTTCAGTGGTGTTTTGCCTAAATTAGTTTTTAGATGATTTTAATCAAATCAGTTAAGGTTTAGTTCATCACCTAGGAGGGATTAGTGTGAGTGTCTGAGAAACAGAGCAAACAAGTCTTACCTGTAAAATCATACAAACAAGCACAATACCAAAAGTAGGAAAAAAAATATAACAGTCGTCTGATTTCTGTTGGAACTGTTAGGTTTCCACTAGAGCGACTGCTTATACTATACCACTCCTGGCTTGCTGTGGAGATCTCAAACCTGGTTTAGGCTTCCAAGGGCGCTGGAAAGGGCAGTACAATCACCATTTTTAAAAGAAGTGAGCTCCTAAAAACTTTAATTGTTGCCTGTTTTTATACTCTTTCCCTGGGATGGTAAGGGGAGTGTCCCCAGGTCCCTTGACTGGGTTACAAAGGGATTCCCCAGTCCAGAGTCTGAGAATGCTGCCCGAGAGGTCCATGATGCTGCCAGTGGATTATCTCCAATCACACTTCTGGTAGTTCTAATCTCCCTTGATTGCTCTATTTCTCAGACTCTTGATTAGAAGACAATTTGAAGAATGTACTAAATCAGAAAGAAAAAAAATATATATATTTTTTGTTATTTTCCTATAAGGGATCATTCCCTATGTTTTTGCTCCTAGTGGTTATGGTAAAAATCTCTTTGTGGTTTTAAGACCAATTAGAGGTGATAACCTGGGCACTCCTTCCACATTGCTGCAAGTTGAGCTGTTTGTTTTTGATACCATGGGTGCCCAGATATGCATGGGCCATCACCACCAATTTTGGGGAATTGTTTTCTAACCAAGATCCCCTCATATTTAAACCTGTTGGCAAGTGTGTTTTCAGCTGTTGCGTCTACTGTAGTTCCTTTCTGCCTAATTTCCTTATTTCCTAGTGTTGAGATCACAGGTGAACTAATTTAGATGTGCTAATGTTTTTTTCTACCGTATCTTTGATCCAATGGATGTTGTCTTTTTCTGCTTTAAAATCGTTTATAGGCATTATGGGAATGTGGAGAGCATTTTCCTGAATGTAGTTATCAGAGAACACAATATAAAGTTAAATGTTATACTTGATTTCATTTCTAATTTGAATGTGCTGGTACAAATATCAAGATGTCCTAGTTAAACAAGCAAGCAGTTTCAAGGACATTTTTCTCGTACACAAATATAACTTTATATATTGTTCTTTTTTGTTTCATTTTCTCTTTGTGTAATATTACAGTTTTCTTAAAGATCGTGTTTATTAATTATTTTGCATTCTAGTATTATACTTGTATTATTATTCTTTCAGTTGTATACAGGTGTGCCACTGGTCCTTCCCAGTATTTAAAGGTAAGCTCCGGTATAACAGAGTTTACTAGTTTTTGATGTCTGCTTTTGGCATTTTCTATGTTGTTTTTGGATACTCTGATGTTGAACTCATGGATTAAAGTAATGCGTATTGAGTACTGTCTTTGGATTTGTTTGCATTAGGGTTTGTTTTTAGGCCAAATCGATTTTTTTCTGATCATTAGCTTCTTTTATCCTGACTAGAGTAACAACCTTTCATAGTTTTAAGCCCCGTGTGTTGTTTTCTTGTAAGTCTCCCTGCCTCCTTGTCACTGTTGATACCACGATGCTCCCTGTGGCAATTTTGTACCTCAAATTCATTTTTTTTAATATTTTATATATTATCTGATACATGACCCAGGACTCTGGGGATACAAGACAATCATATGTGTTTGTTCTTATTTAAAAACCTAAGCCTTAAGAGTTTGGAGCTAGGCTATCTTGGGTGAGGCCAATACTGAGCCATCTGCCTCTGGTTAAGTACTCATCTGGCTTTCGTGCTTTTTCTTTTGTTGAGGTCTACTCAAAGTTGCAGGAATCAAAACATCCATCAGCTCAATTTGAAGTAACACCACATGATGGGGGCATTAATTCTGTTGTGCTAGCTCATACTACACTGTTGACATGCCAGCTAATACCTGTCAATTGAAAGAAATCCTAACCCACACAGTACAATGGAAAAGTCATGTTTAGCTTTAATGAAAATTAGAGACAATTAAAATCACCATTGAGGAGCAAATCATTTTTTTGGAATCTGGCATCAATGTCAGGCTGAATTATCGATTGACTTTTGATAATCTTTTGCTATGCTATTTTTAGTAGTTTGATTATTAATTCATAGTAATTTCTTCCAATTTTGCTATCTGTAGGTGAGTACAGAAATTGGTATTTGAATATAACTCTTAAAAGTATTAGTGTGTAATGAGACTACATATTAATGTTTTATTACAGTTAGATTTATGATGAAGCCTTGAAGTCAACAAAATAAATAATACAAAAGAGGGTTTGTACCTGGTGTCAAGAATGTTGCTAACGAGCCATTTCACATTTTTTATTTATTTAGCTTTTCCATAACACATAATGTTTCATAATATGGATTTTCAGAATTTATTCTAAAAGTAGCACTGTACTGTAGATCATGCCTTGCCATCCAGTAAAGAAGCCTCACCTTCTGCCTGTTTCTTGCCTACTAAGCATCTTCCCATGTATGCATGATACATTATTAACTACATTAATTCCCTAGTAGTTCTTGCAATCTTTCTGGTGACTTGGGTTTTGTGGTTATTTTAATAAACCATTATGTCTAATTTGTCAGCAGGTCTGTACTTCCTAAATGTTTATTATGAGATCAAATGCCATTTTGAACAAAACATTATTGTTTGGTTCAGTATTTGCTTGTGTTTTTGTTTAATTTTAATGATATTTTTATGTCAGTATTTGTTGGGGGCACATAGTTTACTTCAAAAAGTACTATTTACTCATAGGATTTTTATTATTGGTGGAGTTGTTTCCATATAAGCAATTTGTTGACATGCTTGGCTGATCTTTTTTGCTTTTCCTTAGTGGTTAGGATTTTGCTATGTTTTAAATTTTTTTTACTTGAATTTTTTTTAAATTACTTACTGATTTTTTTGTTTTAGTTAATTCCTTTATATTTTGCTTTATATTTTCTTATTGGTCTGACTGAGAGTTTCAGAGTACGAAAATAAAATATTTTATGGACTGTGAGATATTAACACGAAGTCAAAAGGCAGATAAAAGATATTAAACTGTGAAGTCAAAAATCAAAATAAAAAATAAAATGCTAAAACTCAATGTCTTTGCAAGAGGTTAATTTCCATAAAGATTTAAAACACTAGTAGGTTTTGTAAATAAAATCCCCAGTCTTTGTCACCAGTAACCAAGCAGCAGCAGATTATAAATTATCATGTTATTGATGTCATAACACCCGATTTCCAGGACCACATCACAGAAATAAAGCCACAAAATGGAAGCAAACAAGGAAAAAAACAGCATCATGGAAAAATGCAAAACATAAAGTTAAATAAAATTTAAAAACTTAAACAAAAATACTTGCAAACGCTAATCTTTTAAATTTTCCTATCATAAATTTTCAGCCCAGAAAAATTTAAAAGAGTAACAGTTTATGGTACTCATCTTGGTATTACTATGTCTCATTTGAAGGAGGCAGAATATTTTTAGGGGGTTGATTTTGTTTTGAACGTAGTTTTGTAAAACTTGACTTATTTGTATGGAATGTTATTTGATTTTAATAAAATCAATAAAATCCCCCTGTCCTATCTTCTAATTAAGCCAAAACAGTAACAAAAATTAATTGTCAAATGTTGTTGTCAAAGATCAGTACAGTAAAGTAATAATAAAGAAGCACAGTTGCTACCTCTAATAGTACTATTTACAATCTCAGATGACCAGGAAGTGCAGAGTACAGACCTTATATTGTTGCACTGATGACACCACATACCATGGACTTACGATCATTTGTGAATAACAGAACCTACAGCAGCTGTAAATAAAATGGTCCACAAAGGGAGAAACTCAGTCCAAACAAAATGCAGAGGAAGGATAAAAATGTTTTAAATTATTTCAGATCTTAGCAGGTATGTTTCTGAGCAACAAGGGCCTTCATTTTGGAAAAGTATTTATTAATGAGTGAGTCCCATTAAAGAGTGGAATTACAAAATTTCAATAATTGATTTAGCTATGCTGATAACCCTAGAATATTATTATTATTATTATTATTGTTAGATTATAACCCTATATGGTTGCTAATGGCTGAAATGAGCTTTCTCTGCAGAGTGGCTGGGCTCTCCCTTAAAAATATGGTGAGAAGTGCCGACATCCCAGAGTGGATTGAAGTAGAGCCGCTGACTTTCCACATCTAGAGGAGCCAATTGAGATGGTTTGGGCATCTGATATGGATGCCTTCTGGACACCTCTCTTTTGGAGTTCTATGGGCACTGGCAGCTGGGAGGAGACCCCGGGGAAGACCCAGGGTCTTCTGGGACGATTATATCTCCCAGATGTCCTGAAAATGACTTAGGATCCCATAGTATGAGTTGGCAAGTATGGCTGGTGAAAGGAACATATGGACCTCACTGCTAATACTGTTGCCCCCATTACCCGGCTTTTGATAAGTGGTGGAAAATGAATGAATAACCCTAGATTTATCTCTTGGTTCCAAGAGCTTTAAAAGACTTAGAAGATGAAGGAATGACCAGAATTGTAAAGTAATTAATTTATAGATTAGGTCTTCAAACAAAGAGGTCTTTTATTTTACGATAGTGAAATCCATACATAACATAATTGTTAGTTTCCCATGGCTATAAAAATACAATCCAGCCATAGCCTCAAGTATGAAGATATTACCAAAGAAATAATGTGTTGATTAATAAACCTTCAATTAGTCTAACTTGCTTTATTCCTCTTTTATTTTCTGTAGTTATGCTTTTTGCAGACTGTCTCACTGCCACACTTAAAAGTTGCTCCTTTGTCTAGCTGTAGACTTTATGCTGTTTCAAGGTCAGAAATAAAGGCCATATGCTATTACATAATGTGACATTTGAAAGGATTTGCTCATAATTTTACTTTACTCATATTTGATTTTTTTTGTATCTGAAAAGATGGTTAATTTGGACCCTGTTTTGATTATAGAAAACTAAAAAACTATTATTAAAAAACAATTACCTTCATTCCTTCTTCTCACCATTGTTAAATTAAGTATGACAGTCCACTGTATTCACAATTTTAGGTTTCAAAAGTGCATCCAACTTTAAATGACTTTATGAACCAATTAATGTGGCTACCAGCTCTTTATGAATAGCAGGTCATATCATTCTGCCTTGCCAGTGCTCCAGCACCTTTTCAGTTTTACCTTAGTTGTATATTTCATGATCTTCTGATTCAGCCACAAATCACTAATGAATAAAAATTCACAAAACTACGTGAGGTGTCAGTTTCATTTCTTGTTTACTAAATTTTAATGAACTAGACTTTCAGTTTTGCTAAACTGATTGACCCTTTAAACAGTTCTGTTGAGGTGATTTCAAAATCATTATTCTGATAAACTTAATATGCATAATCAGTGACAAGTCTTAGAAGGCAGAATGCTAAAAGCATGTGGAGCATGCACTGCATATTTATATTCATATATTCTAATGTTAAACACATTTTAAACTACTATGTTTAGTTTGTCAGTTATGGATGATTTTATTTATGTTTTGATTTTAGTTATGGTGAACTAAAAGAGAATAGTGACCCTCAAAAATAATAAAATAACAACCTTTCTGGTTTATTGACTTAAACAAGCCCCTCGTAACTTTCATGGCCTAACAAGCTGCCTGGTTGAGTCCTCCCAACTGAACAATACTGACAAACAGAGTCAGGTTTATAACTTATGTGGCTGGGTGCAGGAACGACAGACTGGCTGAATACAGAGTGCCGACCAGGTTGTCCCGTTTATTGTAATGATAATAATAATTGTTCTTTACATACTGTTTTTCTCACTACTCAAAGTGCTTAAAGGAAACAAAATAATAATAAAAGAAATGCCGATTTTGACATTGTTGTCCTTGTCTTTGGGCAGAAATTTATAGCAGTAAAAACTAGCTTCTTAGCCCTGGGGTCACTTCAATTGGGAGCTCTGTCCACCAGTTCGTTCTTGCAAAAAATGGTGCCTCCTTCCAGGAAACTGGGGTTGTTAAGGATGGGGTACTGGAAGGGTCAGAGTGAGGTGCCCTCTCTGGGCAGCTTCTCTATGGGAGAGAAGACAATGTTACCAATAGCAGCCTCTCTTGTCTCAAAGGGATATTACATACCTCGATAGAGTCTGAGATCCTGAAATGTGTACACATGCCACTTGGTTTTAATGCTTTTTAAGGCAAAAATCTTTGTCTGTTAAATAAGTAGAACAAGAGAGGCTCTATTTTCCATGTAACTGGAGAAAAATGTTACATGAAAGGAAGCAAGACAGGGGAAGCCTTAGTATTACATGTAATCGCAGTGACAAGTAGCATGTTGGAATTCATACCACTTCACAGATCTACAAAAAAGAAAATATATTTAATGCTGCTGAAGCAGTGGTGACAGAATCTGGAGGATTTGATAAAAATACTGATATACAAATATGCAAAAAATTTAAACAAAAAAATTCAGAATGATTCAAAATGACAACAAACAGTAGTCATCTCTGTGCATTTTGAAGAACTTGTGTCAAAACAGCTGCATTCCCAGTCATTACATGTTGAACTATGTTCTGCTCAGTCCTGCTGTTTATCCTCTCTTCCTTTTAGTCTGGGCCTACTTATCTCTCCACGCTAGCCCCAGTTCTTTGATTGTTTCTTTTTGTCAGGAGAGGCATTGCACATTTGACATATTTGATTTTTATTAATTGTTTTGTAATACTGTTTTTACTTATTTGTTTTTTGGATCATATGGTTGAGTTTGTTCCTGATCATGGACACTGTTGACATTGTAGGAATTTTAAAGATAATTCTCTGTAAATGGGCAGGCTGTAGGACACTTTATTTACATGATTATAAATGTCCTGTTTAATCTGTCATTATCTCTTGAGTGTGTATAAGCTCAGAGTAGATGACCTGTGAATGTGAACTCCAAGAGTATCAGCATTTGTGTAGAGTTGTGCGGAGTGCCTAAAATAGAAATTGTACTAAAGGTGTCATTTAATCTGTTGGTGTTTAGCATTCATCATTCTAGTCTAGCACTACAAATTTAGAAAAATGTCATTGGACCCAAAGAAGTCAAAGTAAAAGAATTAAAGCAAAAAGGAATATTACAAAATGATTAAAAAAAAGAATGTCTGTAGTACTAGGGTGTTATACCGTGTTAGCCAATATGAATGTAGTGAGCAGTCAAGCAAGAATGTATAAAATTTTAAATAATTTTAGAAGAATAATTAATTAACCCAAGCAATGGCAATAAAATGTAATGTACAAAGAAATGTACAATGCATAAACAACAGTTTACTAAACTAAAGCAAGGGATGGAGCCCCAGCGAAACCATAACAATTTATACGTAGCGTGCAATTGAGAACATCTGCTAGCAAATTTAACATCATTTGTCATTAAATCATCCAACCATCCATCCAGTCTTTTCCCTGGCAGAAACTAACCTGGATGATGTTATAATGTGAAGCTGTTTGAATTTTGTCTCACTTTTATACTATGCTTTTCTGGTTTCTTTTCTCATGATTCTGTCTTATGAAATGCCCAGATTTAAATTCTTTTTTGAAAAAAATAAAGTTATTTTAAAGTATTGAAATTATTTTTTCCATTCAATGACAGGATTCTTTTTCTTCAACCAGGACATACCTAGTATAAAATGTGGAACTGGTTTCTTAATGTAAAAGAAAGTTATTGACTCCTGTAGTGTAATAGATGTGATACATCCTAACAGACCTGTACCAACTGGCTTACCATCAACCAAGAACACTCTTCATCTATAGTTCATAAGAATTTGAAGAAGGTCTCATTTGTGTAACAGGACAGTGCAAATAGATAGATAGATAGAAACTTTACTGAGGCTCAAGAAAAATATATATAATAAAACAAACCACAACTGTCCAAACACATAAGAACTTCTGGCTTTGATAATAAAAGAGCTGCTATCATCTGATAACACTATTTTAGGTGGGAGTAAAATGTAGTCAGACCTGCCCAGGTGTGCCACAGGGTTGCATTTAAAGATATGAAACATGGCAAAGGCAAACAGAACACGCTAACAGAAGTTTGTTATTTTCAAAGTTCCCCTGGCTGAGTTTTCATTTCACCAGCATTCTAGGATACAGAATGATTCATCATTATAGTGTTGGTATCACAGTGAATCATTTCTGTTGCAGAGTTAAACGTCAACAAGGATAACGTAACTTATTTCCCTAGGCATTAATGTGGACGATTTCATTCAGAATGTCACTGTGTGGATTACACATATTTTAGTTCTAATTGTAACATGCCTATTTTTTTTCCATTGCTGATTCACATAGCCTGACGATGAGCTTTACACTCTGTTTGGTTTTATCTGAAGAAAGTAGTCCAGGTGTGATACCTCAAGCCCTCGGTTCAGCACGATTCTGCTTGAGCAACTAGTAATTTGAAAGCTGAGTGTCAGTGAATGAGAAAATGAGATACAGACATGTAATACTGTATACGTGAAAAAAAACACACATTGCATCTTTATTTACATGATAAGTAAAACAAAAATAATGTTTTACAAAAAGGAAAAATCTTGTAAATCTTGTAAGTGAATATAGTGCGATCAACAAAAATCTTCCTAATCATAGTGACACATAAACAAAGTCCATCCATCCATCCATTTTCCAACCCGCTGAATCCAAACACAGGGTCACGGGGGTCTGCTGGAGCCAATCCCAGCCAACACAGGGCACAAGGCAGGGTGCCAACCCACCGCAGTAAACAAAATCAAACAAGCAAAAAAAGAAAATATTTACACGAAAGACAAACTCTTTCTCCTTCCAGGTTTAAGAATAGCAGTATATCCAAATGGGAATCTAAGCACACCATTCTCCTGATTAGCCCCTCCCTCTCTTTAATCTAGAGTTAACTCCCAATTTTCCTCCTCCTCCATGCAGGTCTTACTTGTCGATAACAGCAGAATGACCTCCATCATTTCCCAGTCCAGTGGTTTTATACAGCCATGGGTCTACCGCATCACACTCCTGCATTGGGGTACCGAGTTGTGACGTCAATCACGTGACGTTATCACTCCTGGAACTCCTGATGACATTGTGTGGTGTAGCACCAGAAAAGAGGAAAAGAAGAGGAAATTGGAAGAATGGAGAAGGGCTTTGGAAGATAAAGGGTTGAGGATAAATAGGAAGCAGAGAAAATAAGGTTTAATAAAGATCAGGATACAGATGTTAGCCTGCAGGGAGAGCTTTCGACAAGAGAGCATAACTTTAAATATCTGGGATCAGTAGTAGACCAAGAGATGGAAAACTACATGCAGAGATAACCCATAGAGTTAAGTTTAGATGGAACAATGGGAAAAAGGTGCAGTATCAGGAGTATTGTGTGATGTTAGAATTAAGGCGAAGGTTAAAAGTGAGGTTTTTAAGACAGTCGTAAGACCAGCAATGAGGTATGGAGCTGAGGCGTGGGCAGTAAAGGGAGCTCAGGAGAAAAAGTTAGATGTAGCAGTAAATGAGAATGTTGAGAAGGATATATGGAGTTACGAAAAAGGAATAAAGGACATAATTATAAATGATATAGAAGTATAACAAAAGTGGGAGAGATATCTAAGAAAGTACAGGAAAGTTGATTGAAGTGGTATGGACATGTGATGAAGAGAGACAGTGGATACGTGAGCAAAAAGAGTGATGGGAAATGAAGTACGGGGAACAGAAAGTGAGGGACACCAAAGCAGACATGGATGGATAAAGTAAAAGAAGATCTGAAGGAAAAGGGCCTGACTGGAGAGGAGGTGCAGGACTAAGCTATATGAAGAGTGTTGATCAAGCACATTGAGCCCACTTAGAAGTGAGGAAAGATGAAGAAGAATGATTTCAAAAGCCAAAACTGTGAGGAAAGAAACCAGAGAAACAGAGTATAACAGTAAAAACAAATGTAAGTCCAATTTATGACAGTTGAGATACGAGACCAATACTGGGCAGATTTACATACTCAGTCCTGTACTCCTGTACAGACCAAAGTTAAAAAAAAAAAAATGACATACCATAAACTGATTTGGTATGAAACTGGAAAACACAAACATGTGTAGCGGCTTTAAAATTGGCTGCTGGTGATTTGAAAGAAGACAGACACACCAATATCCGGATTCTGCCGTTTATTCTGCAACAACGTCATCCAACTACAAGACAAGCAGTAAGGGGCACAGTCAGCACACGCAGCAACAGGCGCTCTCTCAATCAAAAGCGTCAACCAGCTTTTTTTCTTTTTTTCCATATATACACAAATACAATAAATACAAATTTAACAATTGCATATAAACAACAATAATGAAGGACAATAATTAACGTTGCAACATACCTACAAGACAAGTAGTAAGGGGCACAGGCAGCGAAAGACGCTCTCTCAGTCTCCTGTGGCAAGCCAAACAATATACTAAATAGGCTGGATCTCCGTTAAACCAAACACTTTTAGAATCCATTTCTGCCGACCAGAAGTGACAACAGAACCCCAAGACACATAAATAACCACATGATGTGATGTTTCCATGCAGTTTCAACAGAAAACATTAATTCAAAACTTGTCAGCTTACACGAGAGTATTGAGAAGCGCCTTACCTACAAAAGCGTCATCCAGCTTTTGTCAGGAGTCTGCTGTACGCTACATGTGCATCCTATGGGTGTTACATTAATTAAAGCCCCCCCTGCTACAACAGGCAAACAGGAACTATATACAAAATATATAATGATTGCATTCACATTAAACAAAATTCACAATATATAAAACAGAAGAATTTCAGTATTAAAAAAAAAATAGTTTTGAGAATGTTCACAAAAATAAAACAAACTAACTCAGCCACACAAGCAGACATCATACACTCAGTGACAAGGTGGACAATCAAACCCATGCCTCAACTGAAATAGTGAGACTAACTACGGTGCCAGCAAACATTGTTTGTAATATCTTAAAAGTTTTATTTATAAACTAGACATTAAGCCCGTTACAATAACGGGCGCTAGAACAGTATTGCATAAACATTAGTAGGAACAGTCCATATTAAATGGCAAGGGTCCTCGACCTCATTCTGCTTCTTGTCATAATTTGTTTTTTTTTTTGCAAAAATATTTTTGCATGAAGCCTAAAGTAAAATAATAATAAAAATAAAATAGAAACATATATGATAATACAGTAAGTATAATTAATATTGCCTTAGTGTAAAACTTTGTAACAATATGTAATACACAATATCTGAAGAAGATATTTAGGAAAAAGTTTTTATTTTTTTACCTCATGAAATTTTTCTATAAATTTTCATTAGAGACAACATTCTTTGTAAACACTCTGTTTGAGTTTGGCAACAGTTTGCCTTGTTCAGGACCATCTACAACGTTGACAGCAACATCTGAAAAACTTCTAACTCTTGATAATGCCACATATAACTGACTGTGGCTGAATACTGGTTGGGGAAAGTAAATGGCAACTTTTTCTAAGGTTTCCCTTGAGCTTTATTAATTGTTATGGCAAAGGCTAATGTAACTGGAAATTGTCGCCTTCCTAAAGTAAAGGGTAAATTAGTAGAGGATGGAGCCAAATCAATACGGGGAATAAAGACAATGTCCCCTTCAGCTGAACCTGTTATTACTTGAGCAATGATGAGGTTTCTAAACACTCTTTTAGTGTTTATATTCCTAAGGAGTATAATTATTGCTCCCCTTTTAAGGTTCAGTTTATGCCTCGGCATTCCTGTTGGAATTAGCTGATTAAGAAACTCAATAGAATAGTTCTGCATATCTTGCTCAGTTGATAATTTTTTTTTACGCTCATTTTCCTGTTCTTCTATAGATCTATTTGCTCTTCTGAGTCTTTCGCTTGTAGCGTTTTTATGACACTCATTTTCTTTGTCTTCAATCAATCTATGTGGTCGTATTTTTCTTTGTCTTTCAGCCTTTCTTTTGTTGATGTTTACTTGTTGAGCTGACCGTTCTTCCAGGAGCTGTTGCTTAAAAAGGGTTTGAGTGTCTGTGTCTTTTGTCCCACTTCATGTGTCCTTCTTTTTAGGTGGCATGTTATTAGTAGATAGTTAGTAAAAATGCGCGGGGCACTATATGTGGCGTCTCCCCAGCAATGGATTTTGTGTGCGCGGCCTTGAGTACCCAATCAGCATTCTCCCCAGCAAATGCGCGGGGCACTATGTGTGGCGTTTCCCTAGCAACGGATTTAATTTGCGCGGTTTCCACCTTTATTTGCTTATCATGCGTGGCCGAGGCTACGCTATTCACTGTGTTGCTTATCATGCGCAGCTGAGGCTACGCCAATAACTGTGTTGCTTATTATGTGCGGCCAAGGATACGCCATTCACTATGTGCCCAGGTTCCACCTTTATTTGCTTATCATGCGGCCGAGACTACGCCATTCACTATGTTGCTTATCATGCGCAGCCGCGGCTATGCCAATAACTGTGTTGCTTATTATGCGTGGCCGAGGATACGCCATTCACCGTGTGCCCAGGTTCCACCTTTATTTGTGCATGATGCACGGCCGAGGCTACGCTATTCACTGTCGTGCAAATGGGGGCGGCACGGTGCAGCCCCTCACATGCGCACTTCACCAGAAGACACACACACACGGACACCTGGACGCACACAGGGGTTTTATTAAAGACGATAATAGAAATCATATGTATAACAGTGTCCTTTGGTGACTGCTGCTGTATACCTCATTTTAAGAAAATATTGGTATCTATTACAGTACTGTAAATCTTGTTTATTTTTTAGGTCTTTCTCTTTCTTCATGCACAATATGATAAGAGCTAACTTAAAGCACTTTAATAATATATAGGTTTTGATGAAATACAGTATAGAAAATAAATGCCATTCTGTAGTCCTGTGACATTATAAACTACGATGGTAAGGCTTGAATGGTTTTCAAAATGTCACACAGCTCAAGAACTGATGGATTTTTTCTCCTAATGCAGTAGATACTCTTTTATTTTTAGATCTCTATGTCTAACAGTCACTAAATGATTTTCACAGTGTTTTCTATTAATGTACTTGAATCATTAATACTGAAACAGAGATGCACTGTGTGACTTTCTCAGACTACTGCATCTGTTATATATTGGAGTTTCAACATATATTAATACAATAATTTATTTTTAAAAATGTCATATTTTGTGGTGGACTGATGCAGAGTGCTTCAGAGACCACCAAATGTAAAAACCATTAATCAAACCACTAAGTCACTCCAATGCAAAATTAAGATATAACCAACAGAGAGTGCCTGGCAGAGGTCAAAGTCTTAATGAGAATGAATAGGAAAATCAAAATTCTAGCAGGATATAAATTTTGAGATCGACAGACCCCTGGGGCTACATGGTCTTTACATAAAGTTAACCTCCTGCAAATCTCCGCCAGCTGGCATAAAGCCCAAGTTGAGGCTTTCAGACAATAAACTGGCTAAATGTACAAGCATGATAAAAAGTTATGTAAAAATTCCACCATTCTTGTGTGATGCTGTTTTTAGTCCCTACATGCTGTATGATTTTACCTACTGTAGCCAAACATGGTGCTGTGGTTGGTGATGCTGCTTTGTGGATTCAGCGTCTTGGGTTCAAATCCTGTTCCTGGTCATTGTCACACTATGTGAGCATGGCTGTTCTTGCAGGAGTTTCAGGTTTTCTCCCACGTCACCAAAGCCATGTTGTTTTGGCTGAGTGGCGATACCAAATAGGTACGTCCTTAATGTGAGTGGGTGGGCCCTGCAGTTGACCTAGTGCCAGTGTCCTGGGCTGGTTCCTGCCTTGTGCCCAGTGCAGCCTGTAAAGGCTGCGGGTTCCATTGACCCTAAATTGGATTAAGCAAATTTGAAAATGTAACATTATCTGGAAAAATGTCTCCCATTCTTAGGTCATGCAGTATAATTTTTGTTCAGATTTCTTCATATATGGTGTCTTTCTGTTGTGTAAATCAAAGAGCAGCAGCATTAGCAGACAGTTTTATTTGACTGTGGTCCTGTTCTTATTCTCTGCTGTGCTGTGCAGTACTTCATGTGTTCTGCAGTTCATCAGGGCTTTGTTGTTGGGTATAAATATAGAGATGCTTGGTTAATTTTATTGCCCGTGGAAAATGTTTGTGTGGATTTTGCCTCTCAAAAGTTATGTCTCCATAAATCCATCCACATATTTTCAGGACCCACATATACTAATGCAGGGATGTATGAATGCAGGTGACTGCCCAGAGTCATAAATAAAATAAACTGAGCCCATACCTAGAAATGAAAGAGGAGGTGCAGGACCAAGCTGTATGGAGAAGGCTTATCAAGCACATTGACCCCATATAGTAGTAGGAAAGGATGAAAAGGAAGAAGAAGATACCTAAAAATGGGTTTTGGCCGGGAACAGAGAGTAGGCTAGAGGATGAAGGCTACTCTGCCTAATGAACTAATGGCAGCAAGCTCCAAGTAAGTAGCTCACATACTAACCCAGCGAGAAAGCCAGGTATTTTTATTACTAAATCCTGTGCCACATCACTAGCATTGCACCAATGCTTGATGTGCTATCAGTCCTGTTCAGTCTGAGGGCACACTCAGAAACACAAACACTCCGTAATACAGGTCTATGAAGAGTGGATTATCCTGCTTAGTGCAGTGTTCCAGCTTTCTCTCAATGCTTAAGCATTTTTGTCAGTTTCCTTGCTCATCTTTAGGATGGCCCAATGCAGGACTGAGAGAGACTGTGCCTCTTTCCAGTTAGGCAGGCCTGGTCATGGAGTGTTTGGCTGAGGACCTAACTGGTGTGCATCTTTTCTCTCTTCTTGACCCCCTGGGATGTGAGCAATTTATGTTGAGTTCCAGCCCTCCTTGAGAGAGAAACAGAAAATTAGCCAGGTCTGACAAAGTGACCACCCCACAACCCCCACCTCCAGGAATGCGCCTCAGGCTAGCCACTTCGCGTCTCTGCTGCTCACAATGTGAAGGGGGGGGCGGGGGGGTGGGACTGAATGCACACTAAAGACGGATCAACTGCTGGCTTGCTGCTAGCTGCTACCGAGCTGCGTGATCTGCATGTCGCGCTGCACTTCAATAATTTTAAAAGCCTGTACAGCAGCTGTCCTTTTGTCTCACTTCCTTGTCTTGTGGGACGTTAAAGTGTCTCCAAGAAATTGTTTGTAAGTAGGGCGTGACGTGCAAGAATTCTCGTGGGACTTCAAAGTGTCTCTCCGAGATGATCACGTCTCGACACAAAATTTTTTTATATAATAGATAGATATATATCAGCATCAGCAATACAGCGCTGATCAAGCAAAGAGGAGGTAAAAAAAACTTTATTTGTTTCCCATTGTATCACAGTTTAAGAGGGGGTTTAGGAGGAGCCCCCACTTCACAACACACTGGCTAGTAGCACAAGCCAGGAGGGTTGGCGAGCGAAGCGAGTAGGGGGGACTCCTTAGTGTATGTATATATATATATATATATATATTTAAATATTGTGAGAACTAGTCCGAAAACACCAGCACTTTACAAAACACACGTTTATTAAACTCCCACACAGCACACAGTGCTCCCGCACCAAGCACCACTAAATACAGGCTTCTCAAATGTCCATGGGCTGCCTTTCTTCCTCCTGTCCCTGGAGCTTTGTCCACCTCCAGCTCCCAAATCTAGCTCCCCGACTGTATGAAGGCAGCCCCTTTAATATTCACCTGGATGTGCTCCAGGTGTGGCGGAAGTGCCGCACTATAACCTGGAAGCACTCCGGGCGTCTCCCCGGAAAGGTTCTTCACCCACCTGCCCAGGTGTGGCGGAAGTGCAGGTTTCCCGGGCTCCACGACGCTCGGTGCGCCCCCTGGTGGTGGCCACGGAAACCAGTGGGTTTGATCCTCCTGGCTCCGTCCCCGTGGTCCCCTCCTTATCCAGGGTGGTTGCCCCCTCATGGCCCAGGGGACGTATAAATCGCCTCCCGGTCCTTCCAGGCATCCCGACTGGGTCTGCCCCCCAGCCTCCTGCCACAATATATATATATATATATATATATATACATATATATATAATTCAATGTCTTTCTGTCTGTCTGTATGTCCGGTTTTCACGAGAGAACCACTTAACAGATTTAGATCAGGTTTTTTTCTATAATTTTCTTGAACATTCTTGTTGATTTTGCGACTTCTCTCATTACGCTAAGAATTGTAGTTCGCTTGCAGGAGCGATATATTCATGTTAATCTGAGACAGAGGCTGTTGGACCAGGGGAGGGGGAAGTGTGACATCAGGAGTCCTGTTTCACTACTATGCTGGTGAAACCTATGGAGGATGGCTAGTATATATATATATATATATATATATATATATATATATATATATATATATATGTGAGCTGGGGTGAAAGTCTACGTTCACATTGCTCCCTTACTTTTTGGGCTACTTGCGGCTACTTGTGATAAGCTTCCCGCGTGGGACTCTGCATACTTAAAAGCCTGAACAGCACCTGTCAGTTTTGGAATTGATTGTGTGCTTCTCTCTCTCTTTCTCTCTCTCAGACATTCTCTGCTTCTGACGCACACTCCTTTGAAGAAGAAGATAAGTTTGCATTCTGTTAATTGAGAGATGGAACTGTCCTCTCGGTCCTGTCAAGGAGCACGTTTAAACTTTTAAAAGAGATATATGTTTGTTTGCAGTGTTTGAATAAAGTTCCTGTCTCTACAACCTCCTCTGTTTCTGTGCAAATCTGTGACTCAAGTGTGACAATATACTGTATATATATATATATATATATATATATATATATATATATATATATATATATATATATATATAAAATGCATATTGTATCTATGTGACCAAACGTTAGTGCCAAATAAAACAGACAGTTTGGCTGACTACACCACCAAATGGTAAGAATGCTATGAGCACTAGAACTAAGTTACTTAAACAGTCTTATTTTTTTTTCTATTTTATTTCTACATAATGAAACTGTGGATCTCTCATACACAATCTTGTAAAATAAATAAATAAGGCTGACCTATTATCAATCAACCAATTAATGCCAACCAATAAATAAATAAACAACCATTTGATACAGCAATCAACTCATTGTGCATAAAAAAACCTGGGACATTTCTAAAAAGTATTCACCCCTTGGAAGTTTTCACATCTTTATTGTTAAGTAGCATTGAGCCACAGTGGATTTAATTAGGCTTATCTGACTTTGAATCAATACAAATAGACACTTTTACGCCATAGTGACAAATAGAAATTAATGGACATGTTGGTTTCCAGTTATGTTAATCAGTTTCAAACTACTTTTTTTTCCTATGTCTTTATGTTCTCACACATGCGTGTCAGTGGATGGCCCTCTGGGCACATCTGAGGTTTATAATACCACTCCGGGATGAGAGAGGACACTAGCGTTAATCAGTACAGTGCCAAGAAGACGCGCAGGGAGGGCATTTGATTCCACTCCTTCCAGTCTCCTGCCTATACAGTAAATCATGGGGCTGCTGGAAGGAGGCTGTGACTCTCCGCAGGACATAGCACCTCTCTCGTGGCCTTCATCTAAACCCACAATATTTAGTTAGTTAGCTATCATCTTCAACACTGCATGGCCCGCCTGTTATAAAGCTTCCTCCACTTCTCTATCCTGTGCCACCTCCTCCTTGTTCCATTGTTTCTTACTTCATCTATCATCATATCTTTTCTGTTCTTTCTTGGCCTTCCTGCTTAGCTCTTTTCTACTGGAAACCATCTTGCATCACACAGTCTCACTGATGCTAAGACAGTTTATGATTTTGTCAGTGTAACCAATTAAACACAACAGACACTTTATCACTAAAAAAATATCTCTCAACACAGAATAATGTGTGAAATCCACTCAGATGGCCACTGGGCTTGGTTTTAAATTCAACATCCTAGAGCTAGTAGTGTTAAGCACGTTATCACTGTGCTGTTAAATTACCATGTGTCTTAATAGTGTCTTCAAGTGGATAAGGCACTGGACTTTAAATTGAATGCTTCATGCATTACTTACTCCATGTGTGACACTGAGTAAATCACTTAACCTGCTTGTACTGCAACTGTAAAAAATATAAATGGGAATGATTATGGTATTTATTACAGAAGGATGCTCTGAGAAATAGGGGTCCTGTGATTGTAAGGATAGCTGTTCTCACTTGAGAAACTGCATCTAGAAAACAGTTCGACCCTGTGTAAGACACACTTTTATCATGGTTAAAAAACGTCCATAGAAAAGATGCCATACTTATCCCAGGATGGCGGAGTTTGCTGTAGAAGACTGACGGAGGTAAGTCTTTGTAAATGGGGACCTGATAGAAATAATTAAAATTCTGAAACAAATGAAGTCCAGATGAATTTAAAAACTAGGTATTACAAAACTAGAGTATAGAGATAACATTGAATAGCAATTGTCCACATATAATTTGAGCATTAAAACTTGAGCTTGCCAGCAACAGTAAAAGAGTAATTATCATGTAAGATTTACTGGACTTAAACTTTATCCCTGATTTAGGGTGTACGTTTGTTTCGTACCTTGCCCAAGCGCGATTGCCCCCCTCTCCCTGCTCCCCTGGTGGCCTGCACTCACACTGCGCCTGATGTTCAGGGCCTGGGCACACATTCGTCATGACCATGTGATTTTGTGTTAAACCAAAACAAGATCCAAACACGGTGTGACAGCATGCATGTCAAAATGATTTTACTTATTTTCTGGATGTTTTGGAGTTGTGCAGGGCAGAAAAATGCTCTACCCTTTCACAGACTTATTGCTGTTAATTGTGCTGCACATATGAGAAGATTTTTACGGTGACAAATGATGTTAAGGGAGAAATTTGCAGCTTTTCTTACCAACTACAATTCACGTTAGCTTGTAAGGTGAGAAAAAAAAACCTGTTTTTAACTCAAAAGATATTGACTGAAATGAGATTGGATGTTTCTGACTTGTTGTATCATGGACATCATGTCTGTTTTCCGTGCTCGAGCATGTTTAGCGATCACACTGATCCCGAATGCTACTGAACCATGCTCAGGCCCAGCTCCTCCAAGCGGGGCCAGGGCACAGTGCAGTTAGCCCGGCACGGAACGATCACACTAGTCAAACAAACACTTTGTGAGGTTACATGCGGACCAACATGCTTGGGCATAGAACAAATTGCCAGTGTGAATACACCCTTATGTAATGGTTTTAAGAAATTCTACTCGAGATTTGAGCAGTTTGATTTTACTGACCTAGTGCAACTGTTAAAGCAGATGGTTTCTAATATGGGAAAGATATTTTTCTTCAAAAGAACGTACAATTTTTAGAAAACTGAAAACAAATAAGAGTCTTGGGCAAGATAATCTTAGTGGTAGGCTCTTAAAATCCTGTACAGAGCAGCTCAGTCCCATTTTTTAATTTTATCTTTAATTTGTCATTAGAACAGCAAAGTTCTAAAGTAATGGAAACAGGCTACTGTGATTCGAGAAGCTAAAAATTTTAAATGTTAAACGATTTCAGACCAGTGGCTCTGACATCCCTGGTTATGAAATCATTTGAAAAAAGTATAAAGTGGAGGCTGACAGAGAGAACTGAGGGTTTATTATATCCTTTCCAGTTCACCTACCAGTGTGAAAGAGGTACACAGGACGTCATTGTCACTTCATCTCTTGCATAACCACTTGGAGGGCATCAGGACTCACGGGAGGCTACTTCTTGTAGGTTTCTCATCAGCTTTTAATACCATTCAGTTCCACCTTCTTGCAATGAGCCTTATAAGCCTACTTAATGAGAATAAGTCCTGTGGTCAATTTTCTTAACTTATCCTTCCTACAACTAAACATTAAAAAACTAAGGAACTAATAATCAGTGTTAGAAGAAACATCATTTGGCCACAAGAAACAATAATCAAAGACCAGACCAGACGTGCACTTAGGAGGCAATCAACAAGCCCTGAGATGAGTGAAACATTGCAAGATAAAAGGTTGATTTATGGTACTAACATCAGACCCAAAGAAGAAAAATAACTCTATTCACTTACCATCACAGCTTCTGGGTTCACAAAAAGGCCATCCAACGCCACTTCCTCTCTCGACTCCAGAGGATGATGTCACTTCCGGCTCCAGATAATGTTGTCACTTCCGGTCACCCAATGATGATGGCACTTCCGTGCAACAGTTCTGACGTTATCTCCTGCCACATTACTCCCGTCAGCCATGTTTTTGTTTAAATATTGCCATTTTTCTGATGTATATTGTCAAATACGTTGACTTTGATCATTTTCAATTGCTTTTTATCATTACATCTGCTTGACATTACACTGGGTCATTCCCTGACTCTTTTTTTATTTGTGGCTATCATTTATTTCTACAACAATAGTTACAAATATCTGGGGACAACCATAGACTGAAAACAAACGTTTAACGAAAACCCAGCAGACATCTGCAAAAAGGGGCAACAGGGGCTCCACTGTCTAAAGAAGCCAAGTACTTTTTAGAGTGAATCCTACCATTACATCACTCTTTTGCAAATCTTGTATCGAGTCTGTCTTTACTTGTGTTCTGTCGCCCTGGTCTGGAAATCTTAATGACAGCAACTGTTGACACTTTTTCTATAGTGTTGTTTCTTGTGACTGAAGACAGAGAGATATAATTAAAGTTAGTAAAAAATCTTTTATTAATACACACCAGGCAAAGGTAAGATGACAGAGAAGCACAGTCCTAGGACACCTGCCCCTCATCTGCCTCGAGGGGTCGGTGTCCCAAATCTTTCATAGGGCCTTTGTCTTATGACTTTAGTTGCACAAGAATTTCAAACCGTTACATCTTACAACATTTTGCTTGGATCAGCATTTACCACATCCTTTAAGTTCATCAGTTGGTCACTTGTGGTTTTAGTTCATCAGTTGGTCACTTGTGGTTTTTTGTTCGTTAGGAGAAACAAGAAGTTGCACTTGTCATGTGCACTATAGACAAGACAGGGTCTGCATGGCTTTTGTCATGTACACCAGATTGATCAAACTATTTATTATTTTTCCACACAACAAAACTAAAATCAATCAAATTACAAAGTGGTGCAGTAAAATCACAAGGTCTCACCTGTCAAACCTGACAGACCTGTTTAATAAGCAAGTGTTACAGAAAGCAGTGTGTATTCTCTCAAGACAGGACTCACCCACTCCATTCACAATTCTAGTTGTCATCGTCAGGTCACAGGTTCAAGGTTCCCAGGATAAAAAGCAACCATTCAAATACTCCATCCCACTGCACTGGCAATCAGAAGGTTGCCGGTTTGAACCTAGTAAATGCCAAAAGGGACTCTGCTCTGTTGGGCCCTTAACCTGCAATCGCTGAGCACTTTGAGTAGTGAGAAAAGCGCTATATAAATGCAAAGAATTATTATTATTATCCCAACTGCTATTAATCTTTTAAATATGTTCAAGTTGAATAAACTTCCACAGACCCAAATCATAAAACAAACAGCATTTGCATCAACCGTTAGTCAAGTCCAAATGCTGGTGTAGTTTTAAAGAGTAACATGTATGATCTAATGTTACACCATCAGAATTATGTTACACTGGTGTATTATTATTTATTTGTACATGAACAGAGTCGTGTTCTTTGTTGATGTGTTCTTAGTGATATGTCGTGGTCTCTCTGTAAAACCAGCTGACAAATCAAATTTCCTTTTTGAGACAATAAAAATAAATAAATACATTTTCCATTGCATAAAACAGGACGCACAACTGAAAGCTGGTTAACGATACCTCTGACTGAAATTTTTTTTAAAACTTTTAAAGCAGATTTGTCAATATATAGAACAAGCTGCCTAGCATTGTGCTTGAAGGTAACACCTTGGGGATCTTCAAATCTCAGCTCAATATTTTTGAAACACTAGGTGAATAGAAATTGATGAGCTGTGTGGGACTCAGTGGACTGTTTCTTACTAGTAGCTGTGGAGCTTCAGTTATGCTTCATAATTCACTCGAAACACAGCATTTAATATAAAGCATTAGTAAAGTTGCAAAAATTGACATGAAAATGTGATGTGCCTCTCTTTCTCATGCTTAGACAGACCTTTTAGTCATGACACTGAATTAACCGAATTCATATTTGCTGAGGTTAATCAGTTGTGGACAGCAACCTAAAGCTAAGGCATAAATAGGACTACCTCATTATGTATACCGTTAAAGCCCATAGGGAAGCTTTACATATTTTTACACCACATTAGACCTTGCTAATAAGCTTTACTGAATTGAATTTTATTTTAAGATTTTATACAAACTGAGTATAATTTTATCAGACTTAACGTGAAAGTTAAAACTTTCAAGACCTCCCTGCACAAAAGCGGCCACCTTCACTTGGGAATAGCTGACACAAACGATAGCTTCTTGGAAGATAACGAAATTTTAACATAATGCTCTGCAGATGGCAGCGGTGAAAAGAATAAGCGACAGGACATTTTGCTTTTTTAGTCAGGGGAAAAAAAGATCCTGGCCAGGAGGAGGGAATGAGATGGTGACAGAGTATAAATAATTGGGTTAATTCAGAAAAGAAGGTCATTGTTTGCTGGTGGCACTTTTTAGATGCAATCCACTTGTTAAGAAAACGGTATTCTTAAAGGACAGGTGGAAAGATAGCTAAGGGGTATTAAATCCTGGCAAAGAATCCCTGCTAAACCCATTAAAGTGTAGTGGAGAGTAGCATATTGACAGGATAGGAAGATGGATGTCACTTCTAGTGGGTTGAATATAAAAATGCTGCACAGTGATCAATTAAAAGAATGAGACATGCCTCTCTTGTGCTTATCAGTTTTTTTACATGACCTTATTGCTGCTAAGTCACAATAATGGACAAACACAATCTGGTTAAACTAATATCACACCAGCAATTGTACTTCTTGTCAATACAGAACACGTTGTTTCAGCATCCACTGTCCAGAGTTGGAAAAAAAAAAAAAAACATGTGAAGCCTTTTATTTAGTATCCTGTAATCCTCCACTACATGCCTCCTGTAGCTGCTGATCAGAGTAGTGCAATGTTATAGGAGGAATTTAAGAGCACTGCTTCTTACCAAACTGTTTTGGGGATTCATTTTGCGAACAGTTCTCTTCAGTAATGTTAAGATTGATAATCAGTTTTTTTTTTCTTTTTTTACAAATTTTCTTGCAACTATTTTGCTCTTTTTTATGCACTCATGGTTCTGCGGAATTCAATTGTGATTATTATTTATATTCTGGTGTACTGACTCGCCAGAGACAGTGAAAGATGACAAATGACCAGAAGAATCATAGACAGAGAATGGACCAAAGGTCAAAATAGGTAGGTAAAACAATCAAGCATCAAAACCAAAACGAGAACCAAAAATCAAAGTCAAAAAATGTGCAGAGATTCAGTAACCAAGAAAGTCTTTTAGCACAGAAAAACAGGATTTATTTGTCAAATGCAAATACCTCAGAACCGCATGAGGATGACCTGTAAGCCATCACTCTGATGATGTCAAAAAATGAAGCATTCTGTTGCCAGGGAGATGGGAAAAAACAACAGCTTTAAGATAGATAGATATATAGTGTGAGAGAATAAATTCAACTCCAAATCATAAGAAAGGTTTGGGGAATCGCCCTGTATAATGTCCAACGGACAGGTCAAAAATAAATGCTGAAACAAAAAAGGTTCAACCAACATTCGACAATCAAATAATAAACAGGGGCAGTATTTATACAAAAAGAAATAAAGATGGCTGCCGGAAGTGGCGTCATGTCCGTGGGCTTGGAGGTGACAACAACAATAACATTTATTTCTATAGCACATTTTCATACAAACAATGTAGCTCAAAGTGCTTTATATGATGAAGAAAGAGAAAAAAGACAAAATACATAATTAAAATTAGGGAACACCAATTAACATAGAATAAAAGTAAGGGCCGATGGCCAGGGAGGACAGAAAAAACAAAAAAAAAATCTCCACACTGCTGGAGAAAAAAATAAAATCTGCAGGAGTTTCAGGCCACGAGACCGCCCAGTCCCATCTAGGCATTCTTCCTAACATAAATGACCTCATTCAGTCCTCATTGTTTAGGGTATTCAGGGTTCACATGGAAAAATTTGATGATGTTGGTCATGTGGACTTCTGGCCTTTAATCCATCAATGTAGGACATCATTTTGATTAACTGGTGGTGGCGCAGATCGCCACAACAGAAAACCGGAAAAAGAACAGCAGAGAAAGTAGGGGTTAGTATGGATTTTGGAGCCACCATGAATAATAATGATAATTAATTGAATATACAGAGCATCAGGATTTAACTAAGATGAAGCTATGAGAAAGCCATGTTAAAGTAATGAGTTTTCAGCAGTGTTTTAAAGTGCTCCACTGTATTAGCCTGACAAATTCCTATTGGCAAGCTATTCCAAATTTTTGGTGCATAACAGCAGAAGGCCGCCTCACCACTTCTTTTAAGTTTAGCTCTTGGAATTCTAAGCAGACACTCATTTGAAGATCTAATGTTACTATTTTAAATATAAGATGTCAGTCACTCCGATATACAGTATAAGATGGAGCGAGATTATTTAAGGCTTTGTAAACCATAAGCAATATTTTAAAGTCAGTTCTGAATGGCACAGGTAACCAATGTAGTGCCATCAAAACTAAGGTGATATGGTCGGATTTTCTTTTCTGACTTAAGATTCTAGCAGCTGCATTGTGCACTAGTTGCAATCAATTGATGTATTTTTTGGTGGTCCTGAGAGGAGTGCATTACAGTAATCTAGCTGACTGAAACCAAAAGCATGAACTAATTTCTCAGCATCTTGCAATGTTATAAGAGGTCTAACTTTTGCTATATTTCTTAAATGAAAAAATGCTGTCTTAGTAATCTGATGAATATGTGATTTACAATTCAGGTCAGAGACAAAAGTTACCCCTAAATTCTTTACCTCCATCTTTATTTTTAATCCTAATGCATCAAGTTTATTTCTAATAACCTCATTATATCTTATATCTTGAGATGATAAAAACATTTACAAAGATATTTAATATGGGTGTCAAAAGTGAGTTTATAATCCATCTTAACACCCAAATTAGTGACAGATATAGAAAGAGGAATGTTTTGACCAGAGAACATAATACCAGTAATGATAGAAGAACGAAGAGGATGTGGTGTGCCAACTAAGATGGCTTCTGTTTTGGATCTGTTCAACTGAAGAATGTTAAGCCTCATCCATGCCTCTATCTCCTCCAAGCAGGTAGTCAAAGTAGATGGTGGCAGAGGAGCATTAGAGGAGGTGGGAGTATTCCTGAGGTAAAGCTGAGTGTCATCAGCATAACAATGGAAGGATAAACTATGTCTGCCAATGACAGTTCCAAGGGGAAGCATATAGATGTTGAAGAGAATAGGGCCCAAAACAGAGCCCTGTGGGACACCACAGGTAACATTGTGGGTATAGGATTTTGCGCTACCCAAGGCAACATACTCAGTTCTACCAGTCAGGTACGATGTAAACCAGTTAAGAACATTTCCAGAAAGTCCAATAGTGTTTTGCAGGCGATCAAGGAGAATGTTATGGTCTATCATGTCAAAAGCAGCTGATAGATCAAGAAGGATAAGTAGAGAAGGAGAACAAGTATCTGCTGTCATTAGAAGGTCATTAGTAACCCTGACCAGGGCTGTTTCAGTACTATGGCCAGGGCGAACACCAGACTGAAACTTCTCAAACAAGTTATTCAGTTTGAGGTGATCATGAAGTTGAGCTGCAACTATTTTCTCCAGAACTTTAGAAAGAAATGAAAGATTGGAGATGGGCCTATAGTTAGAGAGAACTTCAGGATCAAGGGTGGACTGATGACAGCAGTTTTTAACACAGAAGAAATATTACCAGACAAAAGAGAATGATTTATAATCCTAGTGATAAGTGGAGAGACAGCAGAGATATTGGCCTTCAGCAGAGCTGAAGGGAAAGGGTCCAGGGAACTAGTAGACGATTTCATTTTCCTGATAACGGACTCCACCTCTTCCCATTTGGTAACAGAGAAAGAGCAAAGGGGCTGAACAATCTCAGACAATGAATCGACAGTTGGAAAATGCAGGGTGTCCATGGTAGAGAGACGCAAACGAATGTTATAAACCTTTTGTTTGAAAAAATTGATATGCATGTTGCACCTCTCATCGGTAATCTCAGAGTAAACAAATTAAGGAAGTTTTAGAAGGTGATTTATAGTTGAGAAAAGTTTTTTGTGATTCCTGGCACTATTACTAATAATAGTGGAATAGAACCTGGACCGTGCAACCTTCAAAGCTTCTGCATACGTCCTCTTATGTTCCCTATAAGCCTGTTTATGAACAGTCAGAAGCCTTAAGTCGCCGCTCAAAGACACGCCCAGCCACCTTCATTTTTCGCAGCTCACAGGTATACCAGGGAGCTCAGCATGAAAATGAGACAGACCTAGATGTTAAGGGGGCGTGAAGGTCCAGGAGATTGCTTAGGGGCTGGTTGTAGAAATCCACAAGGTCATCAACAGTGCAGGAGCTGGTAAAATCAGAGGAGAAACGTTTAAGGTCCAAGGCCAAGGCATCCACATTAATGTTCTTCAGATTTTTGAAATGAATCTGTCGGTTTGGTTTGGTACAAGAAGGGAAAAAAGGCAGCTCCACTAACACTACTTTATGATCAGAAATACCGAGATCATATACTTGTAGATTATTAATTGAGACAACATTTGAAATGGCCAAATCAAGTGTATGACCCCAAGAATGTGTAGGGACATTAACATATTGTTTTAAATTAAGAGAATCTAACAGCTCAAGGAAATCAGCAGTGAGATAACCTGTGGGATTGTCAACTTGAATATTTACAGTATATCTCTAAGGATTATGATGTTAGCAGAAGTAGCACAAAGTGTTGTGAAAAGATCAGTCATTTCCGGGATGAAGGCAGAATTGGGTTTTGGAGGTCAATAAATAAGAGCAGTCATGGGAGTAGGGGGCTTACATTTAAATGCAAGGCACTCGCAGGAAGATATTGCAGGTAGCAAGATAGGGGACAACCCCAGATCCTGACGGTGGATAATAGCTAAGCCACCACTATGCCCAGTACTGCGCGCTGCCTCCAAGTAGCTGTAGCCAGAAGGACAGGCTTCATTTAGAGCAGAGTAAACCTCTGACTGGTTCCAGGTTTCTGTTAGACACATGAAGTCAAGTCATTTCTCCCTAATATGTTCTTCAATCAATGTGGATTTATTACCAATGGATTGAGAATTAAACAATTCAAATTTGACCAATAACTGTGGAGTAAATCTCTATACAGGTCGTAAAACATTAAAATCCACTCCACACATCTTAAAATCCGCTCCATCACACAATTCCAACCGATGATGTAGGGCTATTGCAGCGTTTTTCACAATGGCTTGGGTATTTCCCATGATAGAGTGCAGAGATCTTGTGATACTTCCAATGTTAATAGCAGTTGGAGCAACGGTACTCTGATGACGCGTCAAACGTGCGACGAGTGACCAGAAAGATGGAATGCTGGTAGCAGAGCACTTTTGCTGATTATGAAAGATAAACTTTCGACCAGAGCCTCTATGAATGTAACAAGGACAGCGAAGAAGTCCAAGTTCTTCAACAATAGGGATAGCAACTTCAGGAGTGGTTCCAGTATTAAATTGGCAAAGTTGTAAGCTGGAATACCTAAACACCATTCTGACCAAAAGGGAAGGAATGCCATCCAGACAGCACTGTAAAATCCAAAACAGATGACAACACCGTATATCCAGGCACCAGGTGAGAAAACAACAAAACTTGATAAAATCCACAGCAGACGGCAAAACAGTGTATCCGGGCGTCCGGCGAATAAACAACAACTTAAACTTAAACCCAGACTTCAAACAAAGTCAGAGTCAGAGGGAGAATCCGCGAACGTTCAACGCCAGCGTCCTCTCCTGTCGTGACCTGCCAGGTAGGATTCAAACCAATTTAAGACACTGACAGAGAGGCCCACCCATTGACTAAGGCAATTTCTAAGAATATTGTGATCAATGGTATGAAATGTGGCACTCAGATCTAAGAGGATGAGAACAGATAAACAGCCTCTGTCTGCATTTACCCACAAGTCATTTACTACTTTAACAAGTGCAGTTTCTGTACTATAATTTGTTCTGAAACCCGAATGAAACTTATCAAGAATAGCATGTTTATTGAGGTGATCATTAAGCTGCATAATGGCTGTCTTCTCTAGAATTTTACTTAAGAAAGGCAAATTAGAAATAGGCCTAAAATTTTCCAAAGCAGAGTCGTTGAGATTGACGTCATCATGGAAGTGAAGGAACTGCGAGTCTGCCATTTTGGCTCCTGGACTGCAGTGGGTGGGTTTTATTTCTCGTCTTTGCTTCTGAGAAAAAAGAGAGGAGACGTTAGTACCATTCTATAACCTTTTGTCATGCAATCTTTTACTCACCGTAGGGTTTGTTGAGTGCCTCCGAAGCACTCATGCGTGACAATAGATAGAATTTTATTTGTCCCTAGGGGGAAATTAAATAGTGACACTCCTTTGGAAATACAAAAAAACTAAGCAAAATATGATTTTTTTAAATATGCCATATACACAAAAATATATTTTACTAACTGTGTAAGCCCATTCTGTAAAAAACCCAAGGTTCCTAGAAACTATTGAAATCGTCAGAAAAAAAATTGAAATGTAGTGATGTCAGGTAATTGAAAGAAACATTAATTTTGCAGATGTTAGCAACTAAGTGACTTTGTCTTTCTTCTGAGGTTTAATTTTGCTGACATGCTCACCTCGCTTGTGTTATTAGCGGCTAAGAGAGTTTTCTGTTTCCTTGGTGGCCGAGTCCTTACCCCGACTTTACCTCTCACTTCTGGGCCTGACAGACAGACACACACACACACACACACACTTCCACACGTAGACATTTATATATTAGATTTTAGATATCTCAAAATGTGCTGCAGATAACTTTTAATACTGTATGTTCTTTACACTTAAAAATATTGCCAGGTTAGTGTCTTACAGGGACTTGTTTAAGAGGGAACAGAAGGGATACTATACCATTACAAGCACCATTTTGCATGTTTGCTCACAGAATGGAGAAGACCCTTCCTACAGACCAATAAGAACACCTCTTTTCCAACCTTGATTCCTCCCTTTGCAGTTATCCTCCTTAAGAGACAGAGCAACGGAAAATTGTCTTCATTTTAAATCCAGTCAGCTTTTTGGCACATCATCCCACTGTGTCTTCTCTGTACCATATTGATGTTTTCTTTGGTTTTTTGGTTTTTTTTTTTTATTATTTTTTTCCCTTGCCTAAGGCATATAAACAATTTTTGCCTGGCTAGTACCCTAACTCTAACTGACATATTTATCTGTCTTTACATTACTTTAACTTGATTTGAGTTTCAGATATCTGAAAAGCTGAAATTCATTTTGATATACAGTATCCCTAATTGTTCCTTTGGCTTGCCATACATTATAAAATGCAAACCTGTGGGAAAAAAACCCACTTAAAGTAACAGGGCTGAATATCAAACCCGAGTTGTTCGTAAAATGCTTTCTGCCTCTAGCAAAGTGTGCCGAGATGTCATCTCACCTTGATTTACACTTGATAAGCAGCTTCAGGCCCTTTCACATTAGACGTTTTTTTAGCAATTTTCAGTCATATCCTTCATTTACATGATCGTAATAAGTCAGAGACAGTTAGTGATGCACTCCCATGAAGAATTGTTGTATAATTTAACATACCCAGTGACAAACTCTAACTAGTTCATGACTCACTCGATTTTCTCTTTAATTGTAAGGGTGAGGTATTTGTGCATGAGCGCTGACAACCAATTGATGGTCATCCAGAAGTAAGATGAATATAATGTAGAGATGAGAAAAAAGGAATAGAGGTATTCTGGACCTTACAAACAGAAGAGAAGCTGGTCAGTCTGGTGGCTGATGTTTCACAAACCACAGCAAAATGTGAAAAGGAAAAAAAAGCTAAACTCTCCCTACCTGTTAACCCTTGGTACTGCACAGGTACCATGCTATTGGCTTTCAGAAAAGTGGCAAGCTTGGTTGTGCTGGAAAGTCGACATGCAGTCACTACATTTGACATGCATAGCAATTTTCAGTTATTTAAAATGACCTGATCCAGTGATGTCTTCAACCACTGTAGTTGGCAAATCTGACATATCCTACAATTAGACATTATATAATGTGACATTGGCTTCAGCTACCTGAAGCTGATCTGCATATACCCTATACATGCTAAGAGGTCTTTGATACAAATCCTCCACAATGAAACCTCCTCATTTAGTTTCTTAACAGATTCAGCTTGGTGCTAGACTGGTGTCACATTACACAACGTTTGCTATGATTTACCGTTGTCATCTTCAATTACATAATCTTAAGAAAATCACAGCATGTTGTAGATACTGCCGCATGCCCTTTACAGTCACTTGTAAAGCATCCAACCTCACTGATTTACTCATAGTGCTAATAACAGGCCTTGCAAGTTTTTATGATTTAAGACAAAATCAAACTGGTTTGGTTTTTCTTGTTGCAAGGTGCAAGTCATAAGGATGACCTCTTGTATATAGAAGAGTTAACAGCCATTAAGCTCTGACCTGGCAGTAAAGTGATGAACTTCAGCACAGGCAAAAACAGAAGACGACAGGCTAATTAAAGTGTGGAGCCACCAAAGATATCTGTTTGATGTCTGTAGTTACTTTCATGTAGTGCTTCTCTTCTTATTCTGATGTCCTCCACTGTCTTTGGCTGCTAAAATAAGGAATCCTAATGATACTTGCATTGAGCATTTTGAGACATGGAACAGAAATGAAAAGCCTTGAGCAAATTATATAACCAGTCATCAGCTTATTTCAAAAAGATTCCTTGAAGTTGGCAAGTGACAGAAAGTTGCTGGAAATGTTGTACAATGTGACATGGCCTTTAGGCATTTATTTGTAATAGTCAAGGTTGCAGGCCAACATTGCCACTACTAAATCAATATAATTAGATACATGAAAAATGAGTGAAAAACTACTACCATTCATCACTTCTTCAAAATCAGTCTTTACTGCTTTTGGTCACTGTGCAGGTCTCTTTTCTAAACTCCAGCTTGCCTGGATACACCACATCTAGTCAAGGCAGCCATTTAATCTCTGTACCGCTAGTGATGTGCATATTAATGCTGATGGACTGCCTGTTGTTAACTGATCTTTATATCTAAAGGGTCATTATGTAACATGGACTTCGGAACACAGACATAGACAGATGTGGAGAATGATCCAATCCACAGAATCTGCTCCCACCTGAACAAACCCGGTATCATAGTCAGAATAATGTTCTTGGATTTTTCCAGTGCCTTTAACATCATTCTGTCTCATCAACTAGGGAAAACATTCTAGGCTTTTGCATCCTGATGTCCCCAAAGTCTCCTGCATCATGGGCTACCTGACCAACAGACAGCAGTTTGTAAATGTATGAAATGGCGGTGTGTAATACTGGAGCACTTCAGGGAACTGTCCTGTCTCTTTTCCTGCTTACCCTCCATGCAACAGACTTATAGCACAATGCCAGTACTTGCCATCTACAGAAATGATCAGATGAGTTCTACATCAAAGGCTAAGTTAATAAAGGAGACAAGTCAGAGAACAGGAAGGTTATGGAGGACTTCATCTTGTGGTGCAAAGACAACAACATTCCGCTCAACATCATCGAGACAAAAGAGGTGGTGGTGGACTTCCAGCATGGCAGATTACCTCTGAGATCAGTCACCATTCAAGGGTAGGTGTGTAAGCAGTGCAGAGCTACAAGTACCTGTGGGATCCATATAAACAACAAACTGGACTGGTCTGATAGTACAGAGCAGACTGTACTTTCCGAGTAGACTCAGGACTTTTAATGTTTGCAGCAAGTTGCTGGAAATGTTCTGTCAGCCAGTAGTAGCCAGTGCATTGCTCTATTCTGCAGTCTCCTGGAGAAGCAAAAGAAGCCCAATGCCTGAACAAACTTATCAGGAAAGTTTTCTTCGTCACTGGGTGCACCCTGGACACACTGTTAAGCTGTGGTGGAAAAAGATGCAAAAATCAGATGTCATCATGAAAATTCCCCTCCAGGAGGCACTGTCTTGGAGTACTTTTAGCCGCAGGCTCAATCCATCATGGTGTGCTAACAAGCACCTCTGGGGGTCTTTCCAGCACACCACTATCAGTTAATTCAGTGCCTCCTTCTGACATACTTTTTGAGTTCATTTTGCAATGCTCAATATACATTTAGTTATTTGTTTATTAATGGATTGATTGATTGGCTGTATTATTTTCCCTGTGAGTCTGTATCCTTGTTTTTTTTTATGTTTCTACTGCTGTATGCATCTAAATTTCCTCATGGGATTAATAAAGTTTATCTAATCCAATCAAATCTAATCTGATCCAGCAATGTTGAATATGAACATTAGTATTTTTTACGTAAGTGCCTTTCATACAATAAATCTTTAAACATTTCGCAGAATTCCTATAACAGGTGACTCTCAGAGTCAAGTGGTCTGCTGTTAGATTCAACTTTAGAATAATGGCCCATAGTCAACAACACGCTTAGTCCCACTGCTCTAAATTAACCCGGTGTGAGTGACTGTGTGAGTTAGCATGACTCACTGGCAAGAGTGGCTTGAAAAATCAATAGATGGTAAATACAGTCATACTTGCCATCCTGCTAAAATGCCTAATGCATGCAGAGTGTCTAAAGAAATCCTATGTGGTGCTGCCAAAATGTCTCCACAAGTGTGAACCAAAACAATCAAAACCACTTACTACAAAGTCTTGTAATTCCTTATCCACAGGGTGTTGCACTAACTACAATAAATACATTTTTTTTTACATTGTTCAACAGTGCAACAACACTCAGCATTGGCCAGTAGAACAACAAAGTCAGGAATTTCCTTTTATATTTTAAACTTTAAAAAACAACTTGCATCACATCTTTATGCAGTATAGAGTAATAAAAAAAAACACAGTGTTAAGAATATCAACCTATTAAGCCTACACAGGAAGCGGCCCACCGTAAAATAAAGAGCAGGAGGTAAACAGTAGACACAGCACCTTGTGATAATTTGGATTTTGATCTCCCATGAAAATTCAAGATGATGTCATGGCTCCAGCCATGCTGCTTCTAGAAACACAGCTAAGAAAAAGATCCTTATTACACATGACATCAACTTAATGAATACTCGATTAAGTGCTAAAATCTAACATATTTTCTTACAATTGGTTTTTAAGAAAAATGCACTCATGCATTAAAAATATAACATCTCTAAAGGCTCCAGAAGGCACTTCTCACTAAGAATAGTTACCGTGTAGATCGCACTGTCTATCCACATGGTCAAACCTGACATACTGAGATCCTTCAGGGATCCATGTGGACACGGAGCTGCCCTTGCATGGTAATTAAGCAAGCTGCAATATAGTCCACTATACTTTTCTGTATTTATTTATTTTTTTTCAAATAAACCTGCTTATTTATTATATATGGATTTGAAATCACAATCTGCTAATGTACTTGAAAATTAAATTGAAAAAGGCGTATTTAAAAATGTTATTGAAGAAGTTGTTTAAAATTAAATTAAGCTATTTTTCAAAACGTATCCTTAATAAAATTAGATAGTCAACAATTTAATTAGTTGCTACTTTAAATATTAATTAACATGTTTTTGTAAACAAATCAATTCAAATTATAGAATAAGTAATTAGACAAGACTGTTTGAGGTTAATATTATACAATATTAACACTTCTTTAATCTTAAATGAATTCAGAAAATTGTATAGTATTGAGATAATTTAAATTTTTATACTAGTTAACTTGCTAATTCTAATTATTAAACAAGTGAATGAATAAAGCAAAAGTAGGTTTCTGGTCTCATCCGTCACAGTACTCCTGTTGAAGTGTACCGGGGTTACTGTAAATGAACCAGGCTCAGCAGGGCTGTATGATATCATTCCTATATATAACTGGACATCTTTGTTCTAGTTCAGTTTTGTATTGACTCAGAGAGACTGTGTTGTTACGATTGTTGTGTTTTTTAGGTTTTTCAGTTGGATTTAGACCATTACTTCTCACACTTCTCCTGTAGTTTAACGAATGTTCTTTGCTGTGGTCTGCTGGCAGATATCTGAATACATTGATTATTAAGACCAACTGAATTACAATACTGACCATAAACTCCCTGGTAACAAAAGTGAGAATAATGTAAAATTAGACACCAATATGACTAAAGCTTTCAACCTTCTTCATGTTTCATTGTACTGTAGAACATTTAGTCATCTGCTCCTTTAGCATCCGGCTCTCCATTTTATATTGACACTAGAATTCTAGCACTGCTGTTGTGAAAAAAATGGAGATAAATGCCATCAACTCAGAGAGGGAGAGACAAGTTCATTGTACCATGTGAACGTCACTGAGACAATAAAACTGAATAATAAAAAAGAAGCACTAACTTTTACAAGTAGCCCAAATTTGCACCAGGTGTTACAGACTCAAATCAAATGCATGTTTTTATTATATTGTAATAATAATAATAATAATAGCAGCTCACTACTCTTGAACCGGGACCTTTGGGTTCTAATGCAGCAGTTCTTACCTCTACACCAGTGTTTTTCAACCAGGATTTGAGTGCTAGCCAAGGGATCCGCCGAAAAAGTCCCATGATATAGGACATAATGGTGGATAATTGCTCAGGGTTCCGTGAGCAAGGTAACCATTCGCACAGGGTTCCACTCCAGCGAAAAGGTTGAAAAACACTGCTCTACACCATTCAAGAATACTTGTAATCTGCCTGTCGATTGACATTTGAGCTTGAATTTTTAACTCATTAACAGCTACATGTAAATCGAATGCTTTTTTTTTTTCTTTGGTTATATTCTTGAATAAAAGCGCATGTGTTTATTTGATATTTGGACTAAAGTCTTCACACATTATACACTTCTCATCATTATTAATATAACATGGAAAAAGTTTCTTGCATTTCTCGCATTTCCTTTCATCCTACACTTATCCAGATCTTTGTAGACACACACACACACATGAAATGCATGTATTCTAAATAATGATATACTGTATTATTTACCCTATACAATTCCAGGTACATCACACGCAGATGAGGAGTCTTGGATTGAGCTGGGAGAACATCAAGACCGGGGATGGGACAGCAGGCTGCTTGCTGCTTGTGTTGATTGTCACATTTACAAAACAAAAGACACCGATGAGGAGAGGTGCGAAGGGATTTAAGGTGGCCCGGGATTACAAGTTTTTTCGTAGGCTTCAGGAATTCTAGTGTTAAATTCAATTTATTTTTATATGGCGCTTTTCACTGAGTTCAGATCCAGAGCACTGTGACAAGTTCACAGTTAAAAAACAAGTATAGATTTTACATCTTACTAAATATAGTATTTGTATGCTGAGCATGGAGTGCCTCTGGGGGTCTTTTCTACCCATTGCTATCAGACAATTCAGTAATTCCTCCTGACATACTTGTTAATTTAATTTTGAAATATCCCCACAATATACATTTGTTTACTTTTATTCATTTAATTTTATTTATTTATCAATCAATTGGCCGATTGACTGTATTATTTGTCCTCTTAGTCTGTATCTTTGTTTTTTATGTTTCTGCTGCTATATGCATCTGAATTTCCTCATCAGATTCATGAAGTTTATCCAATCTAATAATCTAATCTACAGTAGTACACAAAGACGCGGATTTGTTAAAACTCACAGAAAAGAAAGAGAAATTAATTAGCATAAATGGAAACCAACTGTCCGTTAATTAATTGCTGAATTATGGCCAGCTGAGTAAAACAGCATCCCTGGAGAAAATAAACATCTGGGGGGGTCCATGATTAATCGAAAGAGAGAACATCAAAGACAAAGACCTTGGCTAACTGGCTGCCCACCACCTCCTTGACATTCTAGAGTAGAACCTGTGCCGGATTATCCAATTTGATGAAATAACCTTTCCATCCAATGATTGAAACGTTCCCACTATCTGAGATGACCTTTCCATTGTCAGAATAAATCTGCTTAACCTGCTTAATCCAATTTATATTCAGAAGGGTAGACTTTGATGCTAGAAGAAAATCATCTCAGGATATGATGCCAGTCTATCACTGGACACTCTAATGTACATGTCTTTGGAGTGTATTAGGAAAACAGGTGTATCCAGAGAAAACCCATACACACTGTACAAGGGAAAAATTTGTAAAAAATGAGTAAAATTATCTCCACAAACTGTAATCTATCCATCTTTTTTTTTGTGGCTAACTAGTGGTTTGTATTTTGTAGTGTGGCCTCTGTGTGTTTCTGTTCATGAAGTCTTCTTCTGATAGTCATCTCTGACACACCCACATCTGCCACCTGAAGCCTTTCTGAGCTGTCAAAAAGGAGTTTGGAGTTTTTTCTTCACCAGAGTGAGGATTCTTCTGTCATCAGCAGTGGAGGTCTTCTTTGGTCTACCAGTCTCTTTGCAATTACTAAGCTCACCAGTGCATTCTTTCTTCTTAATGCTATTCCAGACATTTAATTTATTTTACTAATGTCTGTAATAGTTTTGTTTTTCAGCTTCTTAATGGCTTCTTTTGACTTTAATTGGCACTACTTTTGCCCCCATATTAAACAGTGGCAACTACAGACTCCAAAGGTAAAAAAAAAACTAGATTTAAATCCAACTGAGGAGAACTTCCATATTCTAATGAATACAATATAAGGGGACAAGACCCCAAAACAAGCAGGAGCTGAAGATGGCTGCTTTAGAGGCTTGGCAGAGGACCACTAGAGATGATCGTCAGCATCTGGTGATATCTGTGAATCGTAGACTTCAAGCAGTCATTGCATGCAAGGGAAATTGTAACAAAGTACTAAATATGACTGCTTTAATAGACCTGCCATTGCTGTGTCCAAAACATTATGGTACATTGAAATGGGACGGTCCTGTACAAAAAGTGTAATTTTTCCATGGTGTGCACTTTAATCAAGCCTGAATCATTTGATTTGGAAAGGCCAAATGTGAGCAGATGGGTAAATCAAGAAAAATGTGCCTTTGTTCCTAGCATTATGGAGGGCACTGAATCTGGAGAAAAATGAATAAACTTCCTATGTACAGAGACATGACTAGGATTTGAAGCCATAGTCTAAACAATATTAATCATCCCCCCCCCTTTTCACCTACTCTAGCATCTAATGCACCAAGGAAAGCAGTAATAGAAATTTGTGGCCCACAGAATGGACCAGGGAGGAATTATCTGCTTCTCCTGGGTAAAGTAAATAAAAAAAAAATGTGAAATGCACTTTAAAATTGTTAGAACACACATAAAGGAGAATTTCAGTATTAATTAAGTCAAAGTTATTTTTTCAGTATCATGGCAAACATTAACTTGTCTCTAGAGATGTGTTTCCTTAAGTGAAGCATTATGCGTTTAAAAAAAAAAAATAGCATCTACCCTAGAGGCTTACAATGGCAGTCGAAGCCTCAAAACTTACTAAGTTTGTCAACTTCAAACTATAAAAGGTCTTGAATTCAGAAAACATACCTTCCTTATTTATGAAGTTCATTTATGAAAGCAAAACAAAACATTCTTGACACAGATTCTTAAAACTGTCTTTCTGTACTGAAGAATCCGTCATCACTTCTGTGTTTGCAGTTTAATGCAAACAACAGCCAGTATAACAGAGGGCTGGGTTCAAATTAGCAGTGCTGGAGTACAGTGGGATATGACAAAGTAAAGGACATATCTCTAGCTGTTAAGACTTTTAACTAAAGTGGTCCAAAAATGCACATACCTGCTAAATGAAAAAGAAAAAATGGAGGGTGTAAAATTCTCTGTCAATCTGGATTAGAACTAATGGAGCAAGAAAAATGGTAAATCTGATATCAAAGAGCATGAGATGTTTAACAATTCAGCTTATGAAATTTCAACAATACTTATTAGTATTATTATTATACAGTTTTCATATTTTAGAGTTCATTTTTGAGGTAGAAAAAGAAAAGTAACATCTTTTTACATTTGGAGCAGCCGAAAGAAGAAGAAGAAGACTGCTTCATCCTAACAACTCAATTTAGTGCATTTTATATATGAAAGTAGCTCAAAGTGCTTTACAATAGTAATCACTAAACAGAGTTACACAAAAGTAAAAAAAAATAAAATAAAAAAACCTAAACAGCAGTTATTTAGGTTATATAAAACAGAAAGAATGAAATACAGAATGCCCATTGTAATAACAAATGGCCAGATATCCATGGAGGAGAAGAAAACAAAAACTCCAGTTTCAATGGCCAAAAAATCAATAAGACCCATCTGGTTATAAACGGAAAGGCTTCTTATATTATATTGCAAAATATGACAACATAATTGCCTGTCTGATTAATCACAGCACCACAGCACAGGCAGCAGTCTTATAATCTCAAATTGCAGGCTTTGTGTCTATCGCTGCTACTCACACTCGTAAAAACAAATTTATGTGGCCAAATCTAAATTAACATAGCCAGCCTGTTATGTCTGCTAAAGCAGACCATTTTTCTTAGAGACAATTTTTAGAATAATGGAGGTGACCAGGAGACGAGACATCAAACATATATAAGGCAAAAGGTTGTGACTGAGAATGTGTCCTATCAGGAACCAACTCTCAAAGAGTCCATTCTATGGCACAGTCCTCAATGCCCCCTCAACCAACCAATTTAGAGATTTCAATTAAGACACATCTTTGAGTTGGGCAAAGTACCTGAAGAAATGTCATGCGCACAGAATTAACAAAAAAAAAAAAGATCACCATATAGAGTGCCTGGGCTAAGAATAAAACTAAAGTCCCCAATATTGTGCAGTGGCAGCCATAATTATTCAGATACTCTTCCAGCACTCAGTTTTTCAATGAAACGCTTAAGCGTTCACCTAATGGTGCATATTTGAATTAGTCATTCTCCCCTACATAACCTGTTCGTTGTAAATTATATCAAACTTTCACTTTTTGTGTTTCATCCTAGAGATAATCATTGTTGACTCTGTCCATTACTTAGCATTCAAAAAGCCAGGAGTTACAAATGTCTATTTCATCTTCTTGTGGTTTGTCTTTCAGAAATGAACCCTATTTGATTTTGTAACCTGAGATGTTGCATAGCAATTTTAAAAACTAAAGCAATTCTGCTTTGAACTCTTATGCTGCTAATAGAATGCAATTCATGTTATGATTACTATTATTATATTTTCTTGGTGTTGGCATTTTCCTATCCTGCTCTAAAATGCATAGAGTTACATGCATTCTTTCCACGCTCCATTCTAATATGATAGAGCAGCCTTTGTTTTAATTTTACACTTCACTTGTTTTCTTTATCATGCAATATCATACATCTTCCTCCTGACCTAATCTTATTACTGTTTTATAGTTTCCAGAGTAATCCTGAATATTTCACAAGTGAACTGCATACCTTTTTTCATTTACAAATATAAAACAACTGACCTTTTGTACTCTTATGTTTGCTGACCTTAGAAGAAGCTCCATTTCACTCAGGCCCAGTGACTATTCCCAGTTTCCAGTTCAACGAGTACTGCTGAAAGCTAATAAATATGAGTATGAGAGGATACTTGGATTCTATAGCCTCATATGCTTTTCACCTGAATATTACAGAATGAGAGATGAGACACACTGTTGAGTAAATGAAGGGTTTATAGTGACACGTTAAGAATGGAATGGGAGCTACCTAGGTTTGTCTGTTAGTCAGTTCTTACTATTTAACAACTTAATAAGAACACCTTTTATTGGCTAATTAAAAAGATTACAATATGCAAGCTTTTGAGGCAACTCATGAAGAAGGGGCCTGAGTTGCCTCATAAGCTTGCATATTGTAATCGTTACAGTTAGCCAATAAAAGGTGTCATCTTGCCTGACTTCTCACTACATTCATAATGGCTTACACGGAACAACACCCTAGTACTTTAACAACATAATAAATACATACTTTGGCTCTAATGAGATTTACAAAGAATCGGTGACATTAGAATAGGGGCTACCCAGAATGCATCTCTTTGCACTTACTAATATGTAACAAGCTCTTAACAAAGACTGTGTCTGGATTATGCACAATAATATGACAAATGCTTGCACTGTATCAAACTGTTATCGCCTTACCACATTACCACATTTAGGTGGGCAAAAATATAAAAAGAGAAAAAATGCTATTAAAAGACTGTTCTTTAATTTAAACAGGTCAGTGCGGCATAGATCTTCATGTGTATCTCAAATCATTGTCATATTTTCAGTTGTGGCCATCAGGTTACCACACTCCTTCTGTTATCCCTGCATTCTATTATTTGTTTTCTTTACTTTTCATGTGTGCATTATTTCTGCGGTGAGCTGGCAACCTGCTAGGGGTTTGTTTCCTGCCTTGTACCCTGTGTTGACTGAGATTGGCTCCAGCAGACCCCTGTGACCCTGTAGTTAGGATATAGCAGCTTGGATAATGGATGGATGGATGGGTGTGCATTATTTTGATGTCAGTCTTACTTTGTTCCTGGGATCTATGATGTTGCCATGGGATGACGTTATGCAGGTGTAAGTCTATGGATTTTGTGGGTTGTCACATGCCAGGCCTCGAAATAGGGTAAGATTATCAGCATTTTAATCCATTAGTGTTGCAAGACTCTTCAGTTTCCTAACTTAATGGAAATCCTCTTCCATGTGTTGTGTGCATTTTGCACATTATTTAGAATTTTTGGGGCACTTTTTGTTCTCTCTGCCTTTTTTGTTTATTTGTTTTTTTCCCAGGCTAGTATTAATTTGTTGTTTTATGGTTGTTTTTGGTAATATAAAATTATTATTTGTCATTTGTGTATTGTGTGTTTAAATGTGCATCCATTTCATGTGTTCGGCAAGTGGACCCCACCGTGACTTCAGCAATGCTAGCATCTCCTTCTGGCTATCAGTAGTGGATCATTGAGTCGAAGTGGAGTTTTCTTTAAGTATCTTTTTTTTTTCCTTTTTTTTCTGGTTTATGGATATTCGTACTTGGCTATTGGATTGATTATCTTTTAGGAAAATCCCTTTTTTGCCTTTTGAGACTATTTGTTGCATTCTTCTAATTTTTATTATTCTGAATTTTATGAAGATTCATTGTCGTCCTTTAGTTGATATTCCAGAGGTTTACTGTCACCCTCTCCCTTGTAGGCCATTTCAGTACATTTTTTGTACATTTGTATGGTGGGCTCCTTTAGACAAGTCTAATAACAGTCCTGGCCTGCTCTTTGGCTCTTTTTGAAGGCTTCTCACTCATGTTTCTGTCTTTATATCATGACATCTATAGCATTTATTTTCATAGGGAGAAAATTAAGATAAGCAGGTGCCCAAACTCAGCGTAAGGAGTAAAAATGTGAAACAAGCTCTTACTGTATGACCTACATGTACACCTTCTAATTTAGTTTCCAATTTTTTAGGCTGGAGATAGGGCTTTAAAGGGCTTTATACACTAAGTATTCTTTTCAGTATGATGTTTAATTGTTAGGAATCAAAATCAATAGCATGTTATGTAGTAATTTATGTATAAGACAAGACAATAAAAATGGAAAAAAGGCAAAATAAAGTAAAAGGTTTTCTATTAAAGCAAAGCAGTCCAAATCTCCTATCTAATTTTCAAAAGCCATAGAAAATAGCAAAACTCATCACTGATGTAAAGGTGGCCCGCCTCCTGGGGTTCCACACACAAAATACAAGAAATGACATTTTACTTACAAATGAAAAAATTAAACAATACCATACCTCCAGCAGAGGAAAAAATAATTTTACAAAAAGACAAACCAAACCCAAAAACAGAATTAGTAGCAAAAGATTATAAAGCAATAAAATATAAAATAAAGTATCTATCTATCTATCTATCTATCTATCTATCTATCTATCTATCTATCTATCTATCTATCTATCTATCTATCTATAAAGAAGAAATACACTTAGACCAGAGTAGTAACTCTTACTAAACCATAGCAGGTTATGGCAAGAGACAGAAATGCCATTTAAGAATATAGATTTGTCTATTAATTTATATTCAATTCACTTCATTGTCAGATCTAATTCTGACAACATCTGGTGCAAATCTGGACAGGGTGCCATTCCAGATAAGTCCTCAACCTATTCATGGTCAATTTATATTCTCCAATTTTGTCTTTAGCATGCTGGAGGAAAACATTAGTGTATGTAAGTGCACATATAAGTATAGTAAACATTTTGATAAATACTTTATAACAGGTAAGTTGTGAACATGGAAATATCAGACCACTAAAAGCTTTCTCATTATACTCACCTCATGTTAAGCAGATCATACAATACAAGCACTAAGACCAGGAGATAAGAGAAAAAATATTGTCTAAATTGTTGGGGTCTGAGCCAAAAGATCAAAACAACTAAAATTCCAAACCCAAACATGAAAACTTATTATCAAAATAAAAATGTACAAAGTTCTGACTCCCCAGAATGATATGAATAACTAGATGCACCAAAATTGATTTTACAATTTAGAAAATTGGGCATCTGGATTACCATTATATTATCTAAAATTGTGCCAGCACTTGTGACAACACACACAGTGCCACTATTAACCATGTGGCAGGCAATGACAAGTAGCCTGAACCAGAAAATTAACACAAAATTGTAACACAAGGACATCAATTAGTGATAAGTAAACCCTGCTGAATTTACTTCCCGAAAATTAAACTCTGCAAAATGCATGAAAGTCAACAGGGAAGAAGAAACCAAAATAAATTTTGAGTGGATTATAATAGTGCGATGTTTTTTTAAGTGTCCCTGAGGTCTAAGGAAACATCTGCCTGTTGTGTTGGTCTGATCATTGTGACCAAATAGTGACCGGGGGCCTCATGTATAACGCCATGCATAGAATTCACACTATAACATGGCTTAAGCACAAAAGCCAAAATGTGCTTACGCACAGAAAAATCCAGATGCAAGAATCTGTGTGTACTCCAACTTCCACGTTCTAAATCCCACTCAGCGTGAAAACTAATGGTCGTGCACGTGCTTTATGTAACGCCCCAGCTCCTCCCAGAATTATGCCTCTTTGAATATGCAAATCAGTATAAATCGCCCTTAAGCTCAGCCTTCTGTGAAAAGACAATGGGAAAAGCACAGGGGAAAATATAAGAATTTTAGCGAATACCAAGTGGAGGCAAAGGAAAAACATACTATTTGTGTAATTAAACCGTGGTATAATCAACAAAAGGAAGTTGATCGAGTGACATAGCGTGTTGAAGAAACTTGAAAGCTCAGATATCAGTTACCGTGAAAAGGCGAGTCGTAGCCCACCGTCTGAGTGTCATATGAAAGATTATTAGAATACAGAGAAAAAAAAGGCACACGGTGGGGAAAAAAGCACGAAATGTCAGCTTCAGTCTCGAAATTTTCACTTTAATCATGTAGTTTATTTTGTCATTAAAGTAGAACATCATAAACGTCATCTTAAAATCATTTACTTAACCAGTTTCTCAAATCGCATTGTAATTAAAGTAGCACGTTAAATGCTTTGTTTTGTATGTGATCTTCTATGTGCTCTATGTGTGTGAATCACTACATGCTTCTTAAACCGGCTCTCTTCCTCCGACTGAACACAGAATCCATTACATTTGTGATATTACAGTTCTTTGAATAACTAAAATACTGAGATGTATACATGATATAATTTTCATGATGATAGGAGTTAAAGTACGTTATTAAACATGGGTTTCACATGTGATTGTGTGCGACCTTCGATGAAATTATTTATTGCAGCAGTACTCAGAGGCGGCTCTAGGCAGAGAAAGAATCGGTGGTCCCTTCGCCCACCAATGTCAATATGGTATCTTATGCACGGTGGATGGCCACGTTTAACTTTTATCGAAATTTGCCGCTGCGTTTTTAGCTGTGTCGTTATTTTCTCTTTCTGTTTTATATTCAATATATATTGGCGTAGCCGCCACTGCAGTCCTTGCTTTTCTTTCCCCAAGTAACCGATCGCCACACAATCAGCTCTGTAATAGACGTTAAGCCATCTGTAAGCTTAGAGTGCCGATTCTTCAAAATGTTTAAGGAACATTGAAATATCTTTGTAGTACATGTTTAATTATTCTATCCTTCACGCCAGTCCCAGTGAAGAATATAGATTATTTAAATGAAGTTAAGGTTTTACCTGTATAATATAATAAACATATTTTGCTGCATTTCATCTTAAAAATGATATCGTCATCATATGTAAATACGCGCTTTATAAAGTGGCTCAGGTTGTGCAATATTATAACTGTAAGGTAATTGTACTTATAAGTACAAACAGTTCTACAAGGAGCAATTGATTGAGTGCATTTATAGTTTTTGGGATGAAACTGTTTCTGAACCGCGAGGTCCGTACAGGAAAGGCTTTGAAACGTTTTGCCGTGGCTGAGGTAGCGTATGCTTGATACTGTATCCCGATAATTCTCTTTCCGATCAGCTGCTGCTGTGATTCACACTCAGATACAATTATACGGGAGCAGCTTAAATAAGAAGAAGAAGAAGGTGCAGTGAGAGTAACAACGCTAAAGCAGTTATGGTATTTGGAATACTATGGCTATTCCCTGGACCATTATATTGTTACAAGTTAATTACAATCAGATGCGTTACACTAATAAACAATATGTAGTTAGTTTCAATGTATTTATAAAGCCCGCGTCAGGAAAATAAAGAGTAACCACACAGGAACAGTAGCACTGCTTTGATGCTGAGTGCCGGCAGTCTGCAAAACCGAGCAGAGAACTTGCGTACAACAAGGTATGAGGTACCGTGGAAAAGTGCGTGGCTTTACACCAAGTGGTGTAGGTTTTATACATCGCGATTTGAACGTGGAAAAGTACTTGCGCAACATTTCTGTGCGTACTCACCGTTTATACATGAGGCCCCAGAGCTGTGAGACAGAAATGCTAACCACTGTGCCACCATCCCTCATTGAGATAAAATTAATAGAATTAAATACCAGTACAATTTAATTTCTTGTAGACAGTGGTGATAGAAGCAGAAGGCATGACTTCAGTGTGACTTATCTTCCACAGGTTCCTTAGCAGGTACTTGCCTTCCTTTAGCTGAAAAGTACAGGAGGCTCACATTTTATGTACATGTTACAAACAAGTCTATACAAAAACACATAGCCTTTTAAACACAAATACACCAACGCGTTTTCAGATTCAATCTGTGTGCACATTTTGAATTTAAATTTTTCAATTCTGGTGTACCAGTAAAACTGTTCTTTTGGGGATGGATTCCCAAACGAGGAGCTAGTACCAAGAATGAGGGGGAAGGAAGTAAGGGAGGCAATGAAAAGAATGAAATATGGAAAGGCAACAGGACCAGATGAAATACCAGCAGAAGCATGGAAGGGTTTAGGAGAAGAGAGAATAGATGCGTTGTGGGATCTAATGCAGAAGATCTGCAAACAGGAGAGAATACCAGGAGAGCGAAGGAACATGTGATTGTACACATTTATAAGGAGAAGGGTGATATTAAGGATTATAGAAACTATAGAAGGATAAGGCTGATGTTAAACACAATGAAAATTTGGGAAAGGGTTACATTGGCTTAGAGAAGTAACCACTATAGTGGAGAAGCAGTTTGGTTTTATGCCAGGGAGAGGAATGTCTGATGCAGTCTTTACATGGAGACAAATCATAGAGAAGCATCAAGAAAACACAAAGGTTTGCATATGGTGTCTATTGATTTGGGGAAGGCTTATGATAGAGTGGCACATCAAGTGGTCTGGAGGTGCATAGGGGAGAAAGCAGAGACGTATGTGAGGATTGTCCAGGATATTTATGAGTGAGGAGTGAGGACTTGGGTTAAAAGCAGTGTTGTAGTTACAGACAAGATGCCAGTTAGAGGAGGTCCGTACCTGTGATCTTCTTTAAATTCTTACCTCTTTGATCTGGTAATGGATGTGCTGAATCATTTGATAAAACACCAGTCCTCCTGGCACAAGCTTTTTGCAAATGACGTTATGTTGTGTAGCACCAAAAGGAGGAAGTGGAGAGGAAGCTGGGAGAATGAAGAAGGGCATTGTAAGATAAAAAGTTGAAGAAAAGTAGGAAAAAGAGGACAGAATATCGGAGGTTTAATGATGATCAGGATTCAGAAGTTAGCCTGCAGGGAGAGCTATTGAAAAAAGTGGATACATTTTAATATATCGGATCAGTGATAGGCTGAGATAGAAAATTAAATGAACCAATAGAGTGCAGTGTGGATGAAACAATTGGAAGAAGGAATCAGGAGTATTGTGTGATTGAAGAATAAAGGCAAAGGTTAAAGGTGAGGTTTTTAAGACACAGTCATAAAACCAGCAATGACATATGGAGCTGACACATGGATAGTAAAGGAAGCAAAGGAGAAAATGTTAGATGTGGCAGAATGTTGAGATGGATATGTGGAGTTACAAAAGTGGTCAGAATAAGAAATTAGACAATCAGTGGTACAACAAAAATAGGAGAGATATTTAATAAAGTACAGGAAAGTAGACGGAAGTGGTATGGACATGTGATGAGGAGAGACAATGAACATGTGAGCAAAAGAGTGATGGGAATGGATGCTCACAAAACATCATGGGGCACTGAGAAAAAACAAAGTTTGCCTTGTAATTTGGTTGCAGAGTGAATATTGAGGTAAATATTCAGCAAACAAGCTCACAGGCAAATCCAGCAAATTTGCAACCAAAAGTGCTTTTGTGAATTTTAAGGATCAACACAAGATATCATCAACAAAATGACAACTTGAATTACTTATGAATAAAAGATGTTAATGCACATACTGTAAATTGTCTCGATGAGATTCACAAGTGTTTCAAACTCAAATTCACAACTCCTAACATGATTTTAAAAAGAAACACTCCTGATTTAGTCATGTTTCAACATTAAAGCCCACCAGATGTCATGCAAAATAAGTAAATTCACTTGCCTCAATTTGACTTGTTATTGAATGTTGCAACAAAAAGAGACAAGAGATTATAGTTCTTTAGGGTACTCGAAAGCAAACCCCATAAAGAAATACTGATGCATCAAAAATAAAAGAAAAACATTATATAGATGTGATTCTCCATAAAAGACTGCTCAAAATGACAGAGCTTCTGGTTTTGTTGGCTCATAGCAGGAAGAGGTGGGTCCAGGCAGGTGGGCACCGGAAGTGATGTCAGAGATGTCATGGTTGTCAGTCTTCCAGTTTGCAGCAAGAGGAAGACAAAAAGCACCCTCTGTCTTTCCAGTAGGAAATCACCATTATATGGTATGAGCCCTTAAGCTGTCTCCCACGCACATGTGAGTGACAACGTTTATAACAATACTTCGCTTTGCCTTCAAAAGCACGTTTCTGTGTGAACACGTTTATTATGTATGAACTGCTCTGATCGTTCAGAAGTGTTTATTAAACAGTATTTTAGCAATAACAAAGCATACATTTTGCACATTGCAAACACACAACTGGATGGCTTGGCACATTTTTTCACTGATGTTTTGAAATAGTTTGCTGTTGTCCATTGTTGTTCAATATACAGTAGATGCTTGTTCTATTAGAACCATTTCTTATCTCCGTTCTCCAAGGAGATTAACAACTTTTCTCAGGCATTACCACAAACTACAAAGGGTAAATAACATATAAAAATATAATTTTGGGTGAAGAATTCCTTTGATGTTAAGTTTATAAAAGTGAACAAACAAAGGAAAATTCTTATATATTCCCACCAGTCTTTTCATGCCAAAATCCCCACTACTCTGACTATCTTCATAATAAGTGAATATATTCTTCCACCAAGAATTGTTACCACCAGATTCTGATGATATAATTTGAGAATGTTGCTTATTTATAATTTGGTAAGTGAGATGACTAGAAAACGTCAGGTTGGGGAACATGCACTGGTAGAGCACATTGCCGTACCCACCTCACGACAAAACAGCTCAGGATCCTGAGACCTGAGTGCTGCCGTGCAGTGGGTGACACCTCAGCACCACACCAGTTCTGATCCCCAACAGGCCTGACCCCATTAAGGAGTCCTGTCTGTCATCTCAGAGCTGTTTGAAGCTGGAGTACCAATCCTACCAACTATCCCCATGATCCAGACACAATTTAATGTCACACCCAGGACAAAAACAAAACAAAAAGGCAGATACTTTATCTATTGAAATTCCTTTTTCTCATAGGATTGGATTCAAACATTAAAAGAAAATGTTTTAAGCCAAACCTGTGAATGGGATTCTGGTCAGTGCATGGCCTATGCTCTATTGCTTCAATGTATATAAGGAACATGAGACAGATTGCTGGTGATCACATTCATGTGAAAATGGTAAACAGAGAAGACCAAGAGACAAGAAATAGTAATTGAATGACAAGAGGACAGCAAAAGAAAATCACCAGGCCACCCGCCCCGGCAGCACACATGACAAAAGGAGCAGATGGTTTTTCTTTAAAATGAAACAGAAACTGAAAAACTGAACTGAAAAGCAAAAAAATCAATTTTCCATCCTACATAGTACTAACAGCACAGTACTTTAAAAGAAAATATACAAAATATATAAATTAATGAATAAGCAACAGACGTAGAGTATAAAAGTCATAAATTGGAGCATATGTTTCATTAGTTTTATTGTCATTTAGTGAAGGTAAGCAATGTTCCTCTTACAATTTAGGGCAAAGAAAAGACATTGGAAAAATATTGAATGTAAAGTGTCACTTCTAATGGAATAACTATTTTGATTTACAGCCACATAAAAAAATAAACCGAACAATCACAATAAAAATGCTTTCCGTATCATAATGCAAGCTGGACTTTGACTCTGTCTCAGTAATGTGTTTTCCACATCAGTGCTCAAAATGTTTATATTGTCAATAGAGCTAATTAACACACATTGACTTTGAGCTAAGCAATAATACTGAGGTACAGTGAATGCATTGAGACTGAAGAAAAAAAAAGATGTCTGCTTACATAGCTAATATAAAAATATACACTCTGCAATATCAAAGCCCAAGTAGCAAGTAAAAGCCTGTATGTTCTTTTCTATTCTTATTTTTTGATTCCCTTGAGAGGTTTGGTCAGTGGCTTACAAATTAATAGCAAAAGGATGTTCTTTTGTAAAAAAATGAAATATTATCTCCAAGAATATCTTGTCTGTTTGTTACTCCTTCTGCCATATTAATCATTTTCCATGGTTATTTTTTTTCTGAGAGATAAAGAAAAATCATGGGTGACACAACGGTGTAGATCTTCATGAATCCTGTGTCTCTGGCTTCAAATCCTATAACCAGGTTATTGTCCAATTGGAGTTTGCTTGTGTCTGCATGGGGTTTCCTCCCAGTAGTTTTTTTCATCACACCCTGCTTATATTCTAAGCATTAATGAAGGAAAATATATTATGGAAAATACTGCAGTACTGCACTGCTGGGTTCACTTTTACACCCTGCACAGCTACAGTAGAACAGACTTCTTATACACCAAAACTCTCTTCTTCTTCTTTCTGCTGCTGGATCATCTCTTCCATATCTTCCTGTCCTCTATATCTTGTTCTGTTACACCCACCACCTGCATGTCGTCTCTCACCACATCTATAAACCTTCTCTTAGGCCTTCCTCTTTTTCTTTTCCCTGGTAGCTCTGTTCTTAAAATCCTTTTCCCAATATACCCAGCATCTCTCCTCTGCACATGTCCAAACTAATATAATCTTGCCTCTCTGACTTTGTCTCCAAACTCTTTAAGGGCAAAAAACATATTCAAGATATGGATGGATGATTCCAAAGTGAGTATATGTATTCTTTATACATGAAAAAGTTAAAGAGCCACAGTCGATAATGAAAAATTAAAATCATGTTTTCTGAAGGGTTTGAATATTTATTAAAAATCATATCTGAAATCTATACTAATAAAAGGCAAAGCCCTCACTGACTCACTTACTCACTCACTCACTCACTGACTCACTGACTCATCACTAATTCTCCAACTTCCCATGTAGGCAGAAGGCTGAAATTTGGCAGGCTCATTCCTTACAGCTTACTTACAAAAGTTAGGCAGGTTTCATTTTGAAATTCTACACGTAATGGTCATAACTGGAACCTATTTTTTCGTCCATATACTATCATAGACTTCTGCTCGATGCCCGTGGGAGGCGGAGTTACGCCTCCCACGTAATTTAGTGCCTGCCCATATAAGGCCGTCCGTCAGCGGCAATCCAATAGCAAACTGCCACGGGTAAATATTCACGGGTGAAGGACTGTGCTTATGCAGAGGAAGATGAGATGGTCAGGGTGGTGTTTGGCACAAACTCCGTGAAACTGCAACAGAAACTTTTAAGTGCTGGGTCTTAGCTAACATTAAATACAGCCATGGACATTGCACGAGATGGCACCAGCACAGCTGGAAACCTTCGATGCATGTACACCGAGCGGCTCACGTGAAATGACGCAGTGCACAGATAAAAAGCAACAGTTCCAAAGAGTGCTGAACAAAAACCGAATTACACAATTGAAAAGGCAGCAAAAAATATGAAGCGTCTGATAAGCATATTCATAAATCCAACTACTGCGGAAACAAAGCACACGGTGGAAAAAGTCAATGTCCTGCTAAAGGAACACAGTGTAAAAGAAAACCCGTGCATACAGTGTGTCACGTCTCAGATAAAGAGGAAGGCGAGCTATTTATTGATGCAGTAAAAAACGAATCGATAAATGAAACCTGTTATCTTTACAACGATTGACAAACTTGGACACATCCTACAAATACGAACCTGATTGAAAGAAATAATGATAATCAAATCCTTGATGACAGCAACACTCCTAACACTCACAAAACAATTACTGTATATTGACACTCATGTTACGTTATTTTTAAAATGTTCCCTTTTCTTTTTCATAACTTCATTAACACACTACTTCTCCGCTGCGAAGCGCAGGTATATATATATATATGTATATATATACTCCGATCTACATACGCTCAAATAGATAAACCACACGCTGTGGCGCAATGGTAGAGGTTTCGCCTCTAGCGCCGACGTCTGAGGTTTGATTCCCGAGAGGGGGTGCAAGCTTCCCGATTAATTTTACCTTCGCATCCCCTTGGTTTGAGGCGTATGAAAAAATACGCGGTTAACACAGAAAGACAGATCACCAATTGAAGCTTTATGAATAATGGATGCTATTCGCCATCAATGATTGTTTTGGTAAAGCCATACTCAGTGTATTCATTAGATGAATGGTAGAAAAGTAAGAGCAAGGGGAGACCTATTGAGGCACACAGGCAAAACCACAATAGCACGCGGGCTCGATGTAGTGTGTGTCAACTTGATCTAAATTGCACAATCACATTTGAAAAAATATATCTTTTCAAGTTCTATTTAGTCCATATGTGTCAAACTCAAGGCCCTTGGGCCACATCCGGCCCGGCGTGTAATTATATCCGGCCCGCAAGATTTTATATATTATTGTTATTAATGGCCCGGGGATATGAAGCGCTGGTAACACAATAAACTAGAGATCCCATAATGCAGCGCTTCAGCTACCTTGCCGAACACTTACCGCGTTAATCAAGTCTAGCTTATGATGCTGCAAGTTATTGCGTAGCTAGCCCACACAGTGCAGAAGAGAAAAGTTGGTTCTGAAAATAGGGCTTTTAAAAACCGATGGGAGGCTGAGTATATGTTTACTGACATTGCCGGTAAACCCGTGTGTCTCATTTGTGGAGCTAATGTGGCTGTAATTACAGAATTTAATCTAAGACGGCACTATGAGACAAAACATCAGGATAACCTGAAAGACCTGAATGCAATGCAGAAGATACAGAAAGCAGAAGAGTTAAAGAAGAATCTGACACTTCAGCAGACGTTTTTACCCGTGCAAAATCACAAAGTGATTTCAAGTGAAGCTGCTTTTATGGGAGACACAAATGCACCAGTGCAACTTGCCCCAGTACTCAACAAAGACAACGGCCTTGTGGGTGGGATTTATACACTATCTCGTCAATATTTTGATTGATTAATAGGTTTTAGTCATCTTTTAGCAGATTGAACAATGATATCCTGTGTATCAGGATGTTTTGTGTGGACATAACTTATAAATGGATCACTCAACCCAAATGAAATTTGGTACAGTTATTATCAGTGTGAAAAGGCAGACGCTTATTGATGTTGAACACAACTGCTCCAGTAGATTTTTATCTATAGAGATAATGATTTTGTGTTTTTATGCTGTTCACCTGGGTAAGGACAATTTGATTTATTTCAGCAAGACATGATTCTTCGTTGCATTCCGTGTTCCAGACACTGTCCTTTTTTTACAGCTATATGTAGAGAGCATTATATACTGGACACAGGAATTTTTTTTTTCTTAAGCGTCTATGTTTTGTTTAGTTTTTTTCCTTGAACGTTCTGTGCAAAATGACTGATGAGGCTGCTTAAACATAATGGCAGAGTCATTACTCTCTTCTTTGTGAAACAGTTGTCTACATTCAGTGTAATGTGTTGAAACAATTATCACTTTTGCTAGATTCATAATCTTTCTTGATTGTTAGCATTTCCATTACAAACTTGGAGACAGGCCCTGAATAAATGGTAATGGTAGCAAAAGAATAAGAAAGCCAAACTAAGTGATAGTTAAATTGGAATAGTACATTATGAGTCACTTCTGTCTTTTATTCTTTTACTGTAGATTATCATTAAGAACCATATGCCATATTTCTATTGTGATCCCAAGATCACTAGCCTGAGGTGTTAACGACATTCAGGTTTAATGAATTCTTGATAAATTTTCTTCAATAAGTGTGTTATTGACTCTGAAGACATAAACATACAAAACTTTACAAGTGACGTGAGATCATTTGGTCCATATATCTAACTCCAGGAGGTGCTGTCTTGGACCACTTTTAGCCACAGGCAGAGAACAAGGTGACAAGTTCACAGGTAAAATGCAAGTGTAGATTTTATACATTACTAAATATAGTATTAGTATGTTGTCACGGTATGCTAAGAAACACCTTTGGGAGTCTTTTCTGCCCACTGCTATGAGGTTTCCACCCGATGTACTAGTTGAGTTTATTTTTATTTATTCATTTGCTTGTCGATTGATTAATTGATTGATTGATTGATTGATTGGCTGTATTTTTTATCCTACAAGTCTATGTCCTTGTATTTTTATGTTTCTGCTGCTGTATGCATGTGAATTTCCCCATGGGATTAATAAAATGTATCTAATTTATTATGTTTGATTAACAAGAACAACAATATTTATTTATATAGCACATTTTCATAAAAATGATTTAGCTCAAAGTGCTTTACAGGATGAAGAAAGAGAAAAAATGACAAAATATAAAAAATAAAATTAGGCAATACTAATTAACAAAGAATAAATGTAAGGTCAGATGGCCAGGGAGGACAGAAAAAAAACCAAAAACAAAAAAAAAAAAACAAATCTGCAGGGGTTCCGAGGCCACGAGACCACCCAGCCCCCTCTAGGCCTTCTACCTAACATAAATGACCTCAATCAGATCTCATGGTTTTCAGGCTTCATATGGAAGAATTTGATGATGATGGTCGTGTGGACCTCTGACAGCACAGTGCTTTGATGGGGATGTGGTGGTGCAGATCGCCACCACAGAAAACCAGAAAAAGAACAGCAGAGAAAGTAGGGGTTTGTACGGATTTCAGAGCCACCATGAATGATAATGATAATTAAATGCCTATACAGAATATCAGGATTAAACTAAAATGAAGCTATGAGAAAGCCAAGTTAAAATAATGTGTTATCAGTTTTTTAAAATACTCCACTCTGTTTGCCTGGTGAATATCTATTGGTAAGTTATTCCAGATTTTAAGTGCATAACAGCAGAAGGCCGCCTCACCACTTCTTTTAAGTTTAGCTCTTGGAATTCTAAGCAGACACTCATTTGAAAATCAAAGGTTACGATTTGGAGTGTAAGGTGAAAGACATTCTGAAATATAGGATGGAGCGAGATGATTTAAGACTTTGTAAACCATAAGCAGCGTTTTAAAGTCAATTCTAAATGGCACAGGTAACCAATGTAGTGACAGCAGAACTGGAGAGATGTGCTCGGATTTTCTTTTCCTAGTTAAAGGTGGGTAAGATGTCCTAATATTGAGTCAGGGGTTATTTTCTCAAAAACAATGAATCTTACTGATTAATGAGCACCTTTACAATGCATGTATGTAACCTATATGCTTATGGTCCATTTCTTGAAACCTTTCTTAAGCAGCCACTTCATGAGCGATGTCACATATATGCAACAGAGTGTCACATTTCCGGGTTCATCAGAAGTAAGCACCACCACCACCCTGGGACACCAGGAGGTGCTATCGGTAATGAAGTTGACTCTTTTTCTTCTCACAACCCAGAGAAACCACCTAGTGAGGTTGACTGACTCCACCCATTCCACGACTATAAAGCCGAGACATTCCCAGTAGAGGTTGTCTCATTGCAGGACAAGCAGACTGCCAGACAGAGCTCAGACCTAACCAGTGTGACCTACGCTTTGAAATACAGTGCAGCACTTTCCAGCCGACATTGCCTTATGGTTTCTGTTTTAGCACCATCCAGCATCTGTTTCTTTTTGAACTCATTAGTTATTAAAAGGGGCAACCTTTTGCCCCCAAATGAACAACAGCACGCTGGCACTGTATACAAATAACCAAAAAAATGCATATCCTCAGTTCTTTGAGGGTGGCAATCTTTTAAATAGCTCACTCCTTAAAGTGGGTAGGTTACATCCCTACATCCATCCTTGTAGGTTTGGGTCCAAGAAATGATGTCTCATTCTGGGACTGGCGGGCTTTTATAAAGCTGTGACTGGAGGGAGCCATATGCCTTCATTGTGCATCCTCTCAGAGCTGTGGGAGGAAGAAACAGAATAGCTAGACAATAACACAACAACAACATATAGCACATTTTCATACAAAAGATGTAGCTCAAGTGCTAAGTTGAAGAAAGAAATAAAAAATAAAAATAAGATTAGGCAATACTAAGTAACAAACAATAAAGTAAGGTCCAATGGCCAGGAGGACAGAAAAGAACAAACAAAACAAAAACTCCAGAGGGCTGGAGAAAAAAAAACAAAATCTTCAGGGGTGCCAAGGCCACGAGACTGCCGAGACCCCACTAGGCATTCTGCCTAACATAAATGATCTCAATCAGTCCTCATGGTTGTCAGACTTCACGTGGAAGAATTAGATGATGATGATCATGTGGACCTCTGGCCTTCAATCCATCAATGTAGGGACTGCATGGTGCTTTGATGGGGATGTGGTGATCGCCACCACAGAAAACTAGAAAAAGAACAGCAGAGAAAGTAGGGGTTAGTATGGATTTTGGAGCCATGATAAAAGTGATAATTCAATGCATATACAGAATACCACAGTTACACTAAAATGAAGCTATAAGAAAACCATATTAAAATAATGAGTTTTTAGCAGTTTTTTAAAATCCTCCACCATATTAGCCTGGTGAATTCCCATTGGCAGGCTATTTCAGATTTTAGGTGCAGAACAGCAGAAGGCTGCCTCACCACTATTTTTAAGTTTAGCTCTTGGAATTATAAGCAGCCAGTCATTAGAAGATCTAAGGTTACAATTTGGAGTGTAAGGTGAAAGACATTCTGAAATATTGGATGGAGTGAGATTATTTAAGTCTTTGTAAACCATAAGCAGTATTTTAAAGTTAATTCTAAATGGCACGGGTAACCAGTGTAGTGACATCAAAACTGTGCTTGGATTTTCTTTCCTAGTTAAGATTCTGGCAGCTGCATTCTGCACTCGTTGCAATCGATTAATGTATTTTGTTTGGTAGTCCTGAGAGGAGTGCGTTACAGTAATCTAGCCGACTGAAAACAAAATCTTGCAATGTTATAACTACTATAACTTTTGCTATATTTCTTAAGTGAAAAAATGCTGTCTTAGTAATCAGATGAGTCAGAGTCAATAGTTACCCCTAAATTCTTTACCTCCATCTTTATTTTTAATCCTAATGCATCAAGTTTATTTATAATAACCTCATTATATCCATTATTGCCAATCACTAAAATTTCTGTTTTCTCTGTATTTAGTTTTAGAAAATTACTACTCATCTATTCAGTAACACAAGTGAGACATTGTATCAGTGAATCAAGAGTGCGTTATAGTAATCTAGTTGACCAAAAATAAAAGTGTCAACTAATTTTTCATTATCTTGCCAAGTTATCTGCGGTGGGCTGGCACCCTGCCTGGGGTTTGTTTCCTGCCTTGCACCCTGTGTTGGCTGGATATAGAGTGTTGGATAATGGATGGATGGATAATTTTTGTATATTTCTTAAGTGAAAAACTGCTGTCCTAGTGATCTGATGAATATGATATTTAAAATTTAGGTTGGAGTCAATAGTTACCCCTAAATTCTTTACCCCCTAGTGCTCCCTCAAGTGGTATTATCTGCTTGGTTGGAGCCCTGAAGGTGATCCTCAAGCATCCATGAATGCCCTGTATGAGCAGGTGTGTGTTCCTTTGATGGACTGGCACCCTGTCCAAAGCTGGTTCCAGTCTTGTATCTGAGGTCCCCAGCCGCTGTGTCCATGAATGGTTGGTGTTTTAAAATATAAAGGCTAACTTTCACTCTTTTTAAAGCTATTCATTTGTATATTCTTGCCTTTTTCCTGATACTTTATATCAATGTGTGTGTTTTTTAACAACCAGCAAATAATGTTACCATTGATATTGTATCCCAGCCAAATTCTTGAGACTTGATATTGGCTCATCAGCTGCTACCAACTGTATGATATTGTGCCAATAAGAAAAATTCACCTTTGGTTGAACATGTGCCACACATTGATGGACTACTGTCTATTTAATTTAATCTATTTAATTCGTGTTACACTTAAGTCTATTAGAAACATTTTTATGCCAGTCTCAAATACTCAAAATGGCTTGGCTGGACCATAGGGAAGACTTGCTTCACCTGCCTTTTAATTCATGACATCTTCTTCTCATTGTTTGCTGGCAAACTGGAATATAAGCAACCACAAAGATGTTGTTAAGAATGAGCGACATTTTATAGGTCTCGGTAAATGTTTCCATAGTTTCTGAGTTTTCACATAGAACTTGTGCTGAATTCTTTCAAAACCTTTTGACCTCATGGTTTTTTGATCTCAATTTGAACTTCTGATGTTTGATTGCATTTTCTCTTTGTTTGAAAGGTGGAATATTTTCAGTTGCTTTTTGACTATGCATATGTCCAGGTTCTCTAGATATTAAAACATCAATATTAAAAACATCACTGCCAGTATACAGAAAGATGTGTGTGTTTTTGGAGAAACTGAAAAAAAAATACAGTAATCCCTCCTCGATCGTGGGGGTTGTGTTCCAGAACCCCTCGCCATAGGTGAAAATCCGCGAAGTAGAAATCATATGTTTGTATGGTTATTTTTATATATTTTAAGCCCTTATAAACTCTCCCACACTGTTTATAAATATTCCCTGCACAGTTATACAGCATAAACCCTTTGTATTCTCTTAGATATTAGGTAAGATTCATTGAAACTATGTATGCAAACACACTGTTTATATACAGTAATTATTTTAAAGATATCGAGTGTCTACTATATCACATATTTTACAGCCATTATGATAGACAGGCCACCAGCAATAAATACGTACAATGCAAGAAAAATAGTATACAGTAAATGTGTGTACAGTGACACTAAACGTATGTACATGTACTAAGTACTGTAAGTAGAAAATTAATTATGGTGACTCACCAACAATGACACGATGACTTGTCCGATAACGATGATTTTAGTTTTACTGCGCAACAAAGGAGAGCATTACAGCTCTTATAAAGGAGCCTCTTCAGGCGACTGTGTAGCACCGCCGTTGTTCTTCTTCTGGCAGTCTTCAATCCAAATCCCTAAAGCAGATTCCATCCAGACTACTGCCTTATTACATCCACTTACAACTCATTTTGCACCCTGGTTAAAAGGACACTGCGGCCGTAGATCTTATATTCCTTTCCTATTTTTAAATAAAAAGAATCGTAGCCTCATTGATGCCGTAATGGCGTCCTACAGCAGTGTAGCTTTTCCCTTCCTTCAACATATGCAAAACTTTTACCTTTTCAGTAGTCGTTAACATCTTCCGTTGGCACTTGGGCACAGCCCCTGAAGCAGTAGCAGGAGGAGATCGTTTTGGAGCCTTAATGAAGGGCTTGACTACGCACAAATATAAACACAAAAGAGCACAAAAGTTAACTCTTTACACAGCGAAACACGTTGATGCTGAATGAGCGAGACGAGACTTCCTTGTTAACGCCGCGGAATCGAATCCGGCGCTCTGTCTTTGAGCCATTCAGCACACAGGAACTTAACTACGTGCTCTGATTGGTTAGCTTCTCAGCCATCCGCCAATAGCGTCCCTTGTATGAAATCAACTGGGCAAACCAACTGAGGAAGCATGTAAAGGAAGTAAAAAGACCCATCGTCCGCAGAACCTGCGAAGCAGCGAAAAATTTAGATATGCCTACATATAAAATCTGTGATAGAGTGAAGCCGCGAAAGTCGAAGTGCGATATAGCGAGGGATTACTGTAGTTTTGTAAATTTTGAAGAATTGTCAAAAAACAAAATGAAGAGGGCTAAACCACAAGCAAACTCAAAACAAAAATTACAAGGAGTCGTTACAAAAATTTCAAGACTATTACCAGAGCCAAAACTTTATGTACTGAATCAGGAAGTAAAAATCTATGTGTTGTTAATTAGAATACTTGACACAATGAGCTAATGACTAACACCGTTCTAAATCCATAAATTTGGACTAAAGTGGAGACTTTGTAAAGCTGTGCTCCTTAGGATTCATGCCTTAGCAAAGGTTCAGTGTGTTTCAACAACTCACCAACACTATCCTGAGACTCTAAAATGGCAGTGTGAAGCATTTAAAATGAAATCACAAAAATATTAACACTCTTCTCAAAATAAAAAATCAATCCAAAACACACATTTTTGAAAATAAAGCATTAAGAATATCCACAACAATTAAACAGAAAATATGTTTTGGGACTGTCCTTCAGTGTTCAGTATTTGGGCAGGCATGTCTGATTTTCATACTTCCATTCTCACTATTAGCTTTCCCTTGCTCCCCCACATTTTTCTACTTCTAGACTTTTTCTTACTTCTTTATCTCTTATCCAGCAGAGGCTACTTGTGCCAGGGACAATCTGTGCTAAAGTTGTCCTTGCCTCTCAATGACAATCTCCTGCTTCCATTTCTCTTTATGTCTGGAAGTCTTCCTTTTTTAATCTGATCATTTTTGAATTTAAAGTGACACGGATGATTGGAGCATCTGACCCTTATACTGATAAATGGTCTGATGCACTACAGTCAAATCATGTGAGGTAGCAGCCGGGTCCCCCTGTTTGATTAACTAAGTAGATTGCAACAAAAACAGTGCACAATGGCTCATAAAAACAAGATTAAGGGCAGCTATGCCTTCTGAAATCTTTTCAGGTTTGAGTAGAGCTCTGTTTCAATTGAGTGTTTATCAACCTTCTAGGAGAGCCTTGAATATATAGTCCTCCGACCGGAAGGGATGACGTTAGTTGCCTTCATTGGGCATATTCTCTGTGATGTGGCAATAGAAAGAGACTACACCGTATTACCTATAGTTCTCCCTATCATTTCAGGGTGGTATTGCTTACCAAGGAAGAGCCAGGAAGGTGATTCTCAGACATTCTTGTGTGATAACAGCTGGTCCAAGTACAGATATCCTCTGGTCCTGGTCATGTAGAAGCAGCAGGCACGGGCACCCTTAGCCCCAGTGAAGGCACTCAGAGTCTCAGGACAGGCAGCAGAGTATATGATTTATTGTATGGCACACATACAGACTCACTACAGATGCAATGAGCAAGCAGCCATGGGAAGCTCTACATTTATTAAAGTTCTTATCACACAAGAAATTATTCATCCTCATCTGACTATTACCATTTCCCTGCTTTAGTTCTGCCCCTAATTAATTCCAACATTATTTCTCAGCTGAGGGGGTGTCAAACCCCTCTCTGTCCATCAAATATTATGGAACCTTTTCCTTATACTGTATAAAAGGTTCATAAAAAATAACCTTAACTTAAACTAGTCTCATGCAAATCAACATCAGCAAAATTCTGTCATTTGCATGATAAGACTAATTACAAATGTACTCCAGTAATAATTACTTTACCCAGTGGCTGAAGTGGAAAGAAATGAACTGCTTGTTTTCCACAGTGAATAACCCTCAGAGGTTGTATATATGCTGATATACACAATTTATATTGAATAGCGGATCCCCCTGGAGGTGTGAACAGACATGCTCTAGTTATAAATAAGGGTTGCTAATGTGGCAGGAACTATCGGTACACATCAGTATGATTAAAGTAACTATGGGGAATGGGGAAATGCCTTTTTGGAGTGCCCATACATAACAGCCAACTTCAAGCACTGACTTTACCACACCTTTCTAGTATAAAACTAATACCATCCAAATAAGACTTGATTACCCAATCAAAATTAGAAATGACTGGTTCCTTCTTTGTTCCCATAGTGCTCTCTGTGGTTCTGTATTGGCTAAAAACAGTGCAAGTGCCATATGGAATTGTCTGGTGTCCCAACTAGGTTGGGAATTGATCCCTTGCCAGTAAGGGAGGCCAGAATAATGGAAGGACCTGGGGAGTTAGGCTGTTTGGAGTACATACTCCCCCAACACACTAGAGGACATTCTCTATGTCTTAATGCTCCCGTTTTCCAGACCACAGGGCAGGCTGGGAATTGTAGTCTCGTGGGTGCTGGGCGTCCTTGATAGGGGATGAACGATCCCTGCTATTCGACACTTCTCCTGACCCAGAAGTACCTCCTCTGGAATTTGTAAAAACACTGGAAGTATTGATGGGGTCTGGCTTAAAAGGAGCTCTCCACCTTACCTTGTAGAGCAGGAATTGGGAGGCAGAGGATAATACTTGCTTGGAGGAAGAGGAGTTGGGAGGAAGAGAAGAAAGATGAAGGAGTCATCATCTCGGTGTGTACAGTAATGTGTAAAGATAAAACCATTATATCTGAACCATGACTGTGTTCCTGTCAGTTGTGTCTAGTGTTTGGGGCTCAGTGACACCCCCTATCATCCACATTAGAAAATGGTTAGGTGGAATATTTAATTGATTTTGAAGGTCAATGATATTATAGAGATGATTATATAGTGAAAATAGTGAACAACTTTATTTTAATATTGTGCACTTTCAAGTACAAATTCATTACAAAACATATAAGCAGACTTATATTTATTTACATTTGCATACAAATTTACAGGTGAACTGTAACATTCCCAGAGGAGAATTGATATAAAATCATAACAGAATCCCAGTTTGATCACATTGTCCATCTAAAACAACTCTGACAGCTGCACCTCACCACATCCTCATTTATCCTTTCAGGCACAATGGCCATTCGGGCTAATGGACCAGCCCAGAACAGCATGCGTTTTTCATGTGTGACCAAAAGGGAGAAGAAAGGTCATTATTGTATCAGTGATATCAGACATTGCTGCAACAAAAAGACTACTGATGATAAACAAGAAACTTTGTAAAGTTATAAATATGCTTCCTCCAGTAACCTTTACTTAAATGTATTTGGTGCAGCAAAAATGAGGAAGGAAGTAAACAAGCAAACAGAAAGAAGAACTGAGGCGATAAAAAGATGTTATTTAACACACAGTTGCACAGAAAAGATGGAATTCAATTTAGTCTGGCAGTGGCTTTATTAAGTAGAGGCCGAGTTTGAACACTTACATAAGTATTTCTGCTTTTGTGGAATATGCATGCAAGCCAGCTGTGTAATTTTTATTTACTGTCTCCCTGCTAATAATGTATGATGTTGTTGCAGGTTGGCTTTAGGTTTTGACTGCTATGAACATTTATTATAATATTTTTATCTGCAGTGCCTGGGGGAAAGAAGAAGTATATCTGTAACTCGTACAGTTAGTAATGTAATTCTTAGTAATTACCATAACAAAAAAGGAAAATAACTATAAATACTGGTGTATAAAAGAGTCAGCCAGACCTCAATATCTTTAAATTGTGTATTTGTCACTATTTGTGATGCTTATACTTTATATGCTACTTAATACTAAAGTATCTATCTATCTATTTATCTATCTAATACGCTTATATTTCAGACCATGTACTTTCAATATTTAAGCATCGACTATCCATCCATCCATTCATTTTCCAACCCGTTGAATCCGAACACAGGGTCACGGGGGTCTGCTGGAGCCAATCCCGACTAATCCGTTCTCAATCTCACTTAATGCAGTTCAGAGTTGTGAAGCTGGAGTCTACCCTGGCAGCATCAGGATGGAGCTTCACTGCTTCACAGAGCACAAGGCCATGTCTATAGCTCATAATTAATCTAACACAGGGATCTCCAAACTTTTTTCTACTGAGAGCTACCTTTACAAAATGAAGATGGCCGAGAGCTATTCATGTTTTCTAACGTTTATTCTCATAGGTTATTTCAACCCAAACAAACTGAATACGCTTGTTTTGCCTGAACATTTACAAAATGTCGGTGTCCACAACTCACATTTTGCATTAAAACATTACAAAAAATATTTAGTTCACCTGCGAGTGCATTTTGTATGTCTGTATGCATTTTCTAGTGGATCTCACACTATTGAATTAAAACATGAATGCTGTCAAAACAAAACAATGCAATTACAAATACACAGCTATGACTTATTCCTTTGTCATTTTGTTCCATGTCACTGTTTCACTTCACATGTCCAGTTGCATGTCTGATGTGCTTTTCAGCTAGTCAGATGATTGGCACTGCATGGAGTCAACAAGAGAGGCAGGTGTCTGGTGGAGTGTAGCCCCTTAGGTTCACTCTTATGGAGTCATTTAAATGTTTATCTGTCAGTCTTGTTCTGAACTTTGACAAGGCAGACTCACAGAGGCATGGAGACCCAAACAAAGCAGACATTTTCAGAGCTGCTTGGTGAGAAGATTCTTATAGTTATCTGTCTCTACTAAGCTCCAGAAATGCTGAGAAAGCTGTTGAGACTTTAACTGCACATTATTTTGAAGGTTTACTAATATATAATATATAAAATCCAGTGGGTGGCACAGTGGCACAGTGGGTAGCGCTGCTGCCTCAGAGTTAGGAGACCTGGGTTCGCTTCCCAGGTCCTACCTGCATGGAGTTTGCATGCTTTATACTCATCTATACCACCCAATTCCAAAATAGGCTTCAGTTATTAGTACAGTTAAAGGTACACTAACTGAATGATGCTATATTGTACAAGGCAGAGTCAAGCTAAAGTTAGAAAATGGGATTCATTAGAACATGGAATAAACCTTAACAAAACTGATAATGTCTCCACCCTTCTCAATGCACTGGAAGTGGCTGGACTCCAGCAGAATAAAAGGTTTTGTCTTGTCCTTGCAACCATTTGTGCACCGAGTTATTGTCGAACACTACTGCCACTAGTGCAAGTTACGTTGACTTGCTGGAGACCAATGTGAAGCCTTCTATTCCATTCAAGTGGAGGGGACTGCTGTCTCAAGGAGTCCTTTTGCTGCGAGACAATGTCCACCCACCCACACACTGATAAGAACACCAAGGCATCCAGGCATGTGGTGCAAGACCATTGAGAAGGGTGGAGACTACATTGAGAAATGACATTATCAATTTAAGGTTCTTTCCATTTTCTGATGAATGCCATTTTCTAACTTTAGCTTGTCTCCCCCTTGTAGAAGAACCTTATTGAATATTTTATCCAACTGAATGTAAGGCATATACTGTAATTAGCACTAAAGACCTACTACTTCATTGTTCTAACGTTCAGTGGTGCAAGTTTCCCAGAACAATAACTCAATCTTAGTAATTAATTTAGAGGAGCTGCATTTGAAAACTCACCACTCAATTAGTATGGCAAGATTGATTAATATATTGTGTCAGCTTTTGCTGTGCCTCGCCCATTGCAAGGATGTCAAGCATAATTAAGTGAGCCGATTAAAGTTAAAAGAGAATCATATGGATGATTGTCAATAAATGATTGCAAAATAGAAGCTCCCAAAATTCATGTGAATGTGTGGTGACTCTGCCCAATGAATAAACATCTAGACAGACTCCCTGATTAATAGAGTACCATACCATACCATACCATATTTATTTGTTGAGCGCTTAAAAACACAGCATTACAACTGACCGAAGCGCTGTACAGTTACAACAAGCAGGACTAAAAGCAAAATATTAAAAACAAACATTAAGAGAGAATTGAAACAGAGTAAATCAAAAGATGTTCGCCTTATTGCTCCGATAACATTCAACAGCGGAGGAGTTTAAACTACTTACTGTGAAACTGAAGAAAATTGAAGTGGGAGGAAGTTTTCCGAGCTTCAGTGCATATTTGTCAACTATAATTGTGTTCTTGAGATCCACAGTAGGTGCTGCAAAATCATTAGCACTGCTTCACATCTCCAGTGGCCTGCTTTTAAATCCTGGCCCAGTCATACACTATGTTTCTGTTTTCTTCTTTTGTCTATGTTGTAATATCTCATGGTCTTCTTGCACAGTCTAAACATGTGTGTTAGGTTTGATGAGTAACTCTCAAGTTTCAGATTCCCCATTGTGCATTCAAATCTAATGTTTTTGCTTCCTACATGCAAAACCTTAAATTACTTACATTAAATTCCATCTTCCACAAATCAACCCGTCGGTATGCCATCCATCAATTCCTGTAACGATTTAGTTAATTCTACATGATCTGTTCTTCCACCTAGTTTTGTATCATCTGCATGTTTAACCAGCCTATGGATTATAATCCTGACTAGATCGTTTATTCATATTAAAAAGAGCAGAGGCCTCAGCACTAACCCCTTAAGGACACCACTTTTAACATCACCTAATTCTGAAACATTTCCTCTCACCATTACTCTGTGTTTCTTGTGTTTGAACCAATTTTATACCCACATATACCCCATAACCTGAATTCTCACTTCCTTTAGTTTAATTACTAATCTATTATGTGGTACCTTATTAAAAGCCTTTTATAAAAAGATTAATAATCTTATGTGCATGACTCTTATTGTATGCTTTTGCTACTAGCTCAAACGGTGTGCTCTGTAATGTTTGAGACAAAGACACATTTACATTTACAAATCAAGCACTTCAGACACGATTAAAGTGCACTTTAAACAACTTTCATTTAAGGGTATTTGCATACATTTCAGTCACACCATGACAAAACTTTTTCTCTATGGTCCCCGCATCTCAGGGCACAATAATATTGGCGTCACAAGGTGTTTGTGATTCCTCAGGTGTGTTTCATGGCTTCATAAGATACCTCAGCTGGCTTCTATTCTATGTAGTCTGTAGTTTCCATTGTTCAACATACAGTACAGTAAGGACAAGAGCTGTGCCAGTGAAAGTCAAAGAAGCCATTATGAGGCTGAAAAACAAGAATAAAATCATTAAAGACATTGGTAAAACCTTAGGACTTTCTAAATCAACTGTCTGGAATTTCATTCAGAAAAAAGAACACACTGGTGAGCTCAGTAATCACAAAGGGACTGTTAGGCCAAGGAAGACCTCCAATGCTGATGACAGAAGAATCCTCACTATGGTAAAGAAAAACCTCAGAACACCTGTGCAACAGACCAGAGACAGTCTTCAGGTGGCAGATGTGTGTGTGTCAGCAATGACTATCTGCAGAAGACTTCATGAACAGAAACACAGAGGCCACACTGCAAGATGCAAGCCAGCAGTTAGCCACAAAAACAGAATGGCCAGATTACAGCTTGCGAAAAAAGACTTAAAAGAGCCTGCAGAATTCTAGAAAAATTAGGATGGAAGAAGACAATGATGAACTTGTATAAGAGATATGGCAGGAGGAAAACATACATCTCATCTGGTGGCACACTTCTCTTCATTGATGATGGAACTACTGACCCCAGTGTCACATTGAATTATGTGGTGTATAGAAACATCTGATCTGCTCAAGTTCCTGTAAAGGCCTCCAAACTCATTGGACAGCGCTTCATCCTACAATAAGATAACTGATCCCAAACATACTGCTGAGGCAACACAGGAGTTGTACAAAGTTAAAAAATGGAAAGTTCTTGAATGGTCAAATCAGTCACCCGATTTAAATCCAATTGTGTTCCATATGCTTAAGAGAAAAATTAAGGAGACAATCCTCCTTAACATGTAGGAGCTGAAGATGGCTGCATTAGAAGCTTGGCAGAGCAGCACCAGAGAAGATCCTCAGCACCTGGTGATGTCCACTGATTGCAGACTTCAAGTAGTCAGTGCATACAAGGGAAATGCTACAAAAAATATAATGGCTTTAATAGACCTGCCATTGCTGTGTCCTAAACATTATGGTGCATTGAAATTAGGGGACTGTGTAGGAAAAGTGTTATCATTTCTAAATACTGAATACTGAAATGTATGCAAATACCCTTAAATGGAAATCTGCAATGTGCACTTTAATCACTTCTGAATTGTTTGATTTGTAATTATAAACTGTCAAGGGAAAATATGTCTTCGTCCCTAAAATTCTGGAGGGCACTGTAGAATTCCACCATATTAGAGACACACGACCTTCTCCGTCTGAAGCCATGATGACTAGTTGCTAATACACTTGTTTTTTCCCTAATAAATCCTTCCATTAATTTAGTTGTAGTGCATGTTAAGCTAAGTTCATAAGTCATAGGTCATACCACTCAGTCGTTATATTAAGAAAATAAAAATCAATGCAAACTTCAAAATACTCAGATGGAAATGTTTCATGAACTTTTGGAATAACTTAATCCTAACCTAACCAAACATACATCATGAACTGAATTGTTTCCTGCAGTAATAGTTGCCTGGTATTTACTGAGTAAAAGATGATGTTGTGTCAATTTAGATCTTCTAATGAAATAAAAACGATCCACACAGAAGGGTGAGTAGCAAATGGCAGAGACACTTTTCCGCCTGGATGGCACAGGCAGGGTATGATGTGAATCCCACTTGCTTCACTACAGAATCAAACATGAGCGCTGAAACTGAAAGGGCAAACAAAACCCAAAGTTACTAAATAGGCTGAGGTCAAATCTACAAATCAATTTGCTCAAGAAATAATTTTCTTTCTTGAGAAGGATCCACCTTTCTATGGAAACTGAGATCCGACAATTTACGCAATGAGCAGCTCTACCCTACATTTTGTGGCTACCATCCCATCATATGCCCCATTGCACGAGACTTAGCGCAGAATATTGATGCAATCATTTTAATTATAAAAATGACATATCGTAAAGAATAACAACAGCAAACCATTTATTTATATGCCATGTTTTCTTACAAATGATGTAGCTCAAAGTGCTTTACAAGATGAAGACAGAAATGTTTATAAAAACAAAGAATAAAGCAATGTCCAATGGCCAGGAGGACAGAAAAAACGAAAAATATTCCAGACGGCTTGAGAAAAAACAAAATCTGCAGGGGCTCCAAGGCCACAAGACCACCCAAACACTTTAGATCCTGACAGGTGGAGCCATAGTTATGACATAGAATACATATTAGATACTATAAAATAAAGCAGAAAATATCTGGAAATATGGGAAAGCCCCATTCACCTAACATAAATGATCTAAATAAGTCCTCATGGTTTTCAGGCTTTACATGGAAGAATTAGATGATGATGGTCATGTGGACCTCTGGCTTTCAATCCATCAATGTAGGGACTGCACAGTTCTTTGATGAGGTGTAGACAGCATAGACTGCAAAGTCATACTGTTAATTAATAAAAATGTCATACTGTAAGAAATTAGTAGAGAAATATGAGAAAACAACTTTAGATCCTGACAAGAGGAGCCATAGTTATGACTGGGAATGTGGCATGACATTTTTAAGCTTACATAATTGATACTGTAAAATAAAGCTGAAAATATATGGAAAATTGGGAAAGCCCCATTCAATGCACAAAAATGGATCGAAGATTGAACGAATGAATGAATGAATGACAGTTTATGTTAAGACACTTAGAGCATTCCCAAAAGCACAGAAAATAAATAATTCATTCTTTTCTACTCGTCATCATAACTGATGAGTCTTGAGCCTAACAGAACTAATTTTAAAAGCAGATGACCAGGGAGTGGCAGAGGACAGATAGGTCGGCAGTGTTAGCAGGGGGGTCTGTGACTTCAGATGAATACAAATCTGTGATTCCTCCGTCCTTTTCTACACCCCTCTTCTTCACTCCTCTTTACTTTGTCATCATCAGCTCATGTGAATCATCACATCCTTGACAATACACACTGCTCTGTATGCTGACATCATGGAAATTGTATGAGGATCAATTTAAAGTGAGGGGTATATTACTTACCTGTAATATTGAGCCTGTTGATGTCACTATCATTTAAACTGCTGTATTCCTTCAAAGAATAATAGCTAACTGTGCTGGAAATTACATACTGCAGGTTTGGCCACAGCAGGCATGGAAAGGTCATTTGAATTAATTTTCCAGCTTGATGAGAGCACTGGCTGAATAAATAAGTCTTTTAAAATATGCTTTATCCAACTTTTACTGAATAACTGATAACTAATAAGTTAAAACATTCATTAGAAAACAGCAAACCCCCAAAAAAAACAGTCTAGACGTGGCAACTAATGGTAATTGGACTGGCAGATGAGGGGTTGATGATGAGGAGTTGAAGTGAAACTCTGAAAGTACGGAAAGCACATGCATTGCTGCAAACTAACTCTTTGTTCTACATGTGCAGTATATATAAATGAAACTTGACTTGGCTGGTGTAAAGACAGGTAAATAAAGCTGATTTGTCTCATCTTCAGACTGTTTAAAATGCAGCAACCAGGCATTTTAACAAATCCACACATATGGACTCTCATCTTCCCAAATTTATTCTCTCTACATTGGATTCCAGCGGAATTTAGGATCCACTTCAAAATCTTGGTACTCACTCGCAGAGCTCTGTATGATGAAGCTCTCCAATATAATAACAACATGTATTTATATAGCACATTTTCATACAAATGGTGTAGCTCAAAGTGCTTTACAAGAGGAAGAAAGGAAAGTTTATATGAAACAAAAATAAGATTAGGCAATACTAAGTAACAAAGAATAAAGTAAGGTCTGATGGCCAGGAGGACAGAAAAAAAATACTCCAGATAGGCTGGAAATAAAAAACAAAATCTGCAAGGGATAAATACCTTGAACTTCCTTCATCATTACACCCCAGGCAGTGCTCTGACATCTGCTCAGTTAGATCTTCTTTTAGTTCCTCTTACTAGACTTCAGACAATTGGTGCATTCCAGTCCATTTCTCCAGTCCAAGGTTATGGATCATTCTTCCACTGACATTGAGATCAACAGAATCCATTGAATTGATTAAGCGTCAACTTGTTCAAACAGGCCTTTGAGTAGCTTTGCCATTTGTGAGTGACTTTTATATTGCCCTTGTATTTTAAGTTGCTTTAATATTTAGAGAAAGACATGAATGTCTCTGGTGACTCTTCCTATGAAGTTAGTAGACGGTGGTCATGAGGTTGCTGGAAAGGGGTGTGTGACACTCCCGATATCTCTGCAAAAGGACGAAGGTCCAAGTCTTTAGAGACATGGTGCTTTGAGACATAGATTCTAACCAGTGACCTGAAATGAAGACTGGACTCCTTCAGTCTGTTTCTCTTTGGAAAATCCTTGGGTACCGTTGGTTTGACTTTATGTAATTTTGTGTGGAATGAGCGGTTGCTCATGGAGTCCTGAATGAGGCACATTATCTGCATTGTGAGGGAGTGTTAGTTCCAGCACTATGGCCATCAGCCGATTGTTGAGGACCCGAGTAGCTGGACCAAGCCAAGGGGACGCCCACATAACACCTGGCTGCGGCAGATAGAGTGTCGTTTCCGAAGGGTGGGACTGGACCGCGTATCTTTCTGGGGTGTTGCCAACCAGCATCCTGAGCTGTTTCATCATGTGCTGGGTGCGGCAGCACCCTGCACCAGTGCATGCTCCCCAACCTGTCCTGATATTTAATTTTATTTTATTGTTCGGTGCTTTGTGATTTTTGTCTGTGACAGGCACTTTAGAACGGAAATGTTCCTTACTTTCCTTTATTTATCTTGATAAACTGATATCTTTTCTGAAGACGTCTTTCTTTCCCAATGTTCTATGGCACTCTTTGAGAATTGCTGGTGGAGCACCACCTACTGGTTCACTTGTAGCACTCCCATCACTCAACTGTTTTTATATTTCCTAGGCCAGTCGTTCAAGAATCATTCCAAATGTGACACTGCCCGTTTGCACAATACAGTACAAATTAATTGAGATGTTAAGAATAATGACAGCATTGAATGTTTATTGCTTGGTAAAGAGAACAACAATATTTACATTTTAAAAATCCATAACAAAAGATTTCACTAATTCAACACTGGAGTCACACTATGATGATCATCAATTCAGTCTTAAGATCTACATGTCCTCCAACAAGCATTTTGACTGATTGAATAGGCAGCTAAACATTAAATTAGGATGGAAAAAGCAATCCAACCAAACCTGCCTTACGCTTGCTTCTGATTCCTCAGCACCATTCCAAGACACTCATTATTTTCAATCATTATAATTAATATACCGTTAGTGTCTTCTTGAATAACAAAACATTTGACCGTGAACCATGACTAATTAGAAAAATACAGAATTAACCACCGCTACTTGACATTTGTACTAATTGCAGGGAAAAAAAAATCTGCAAATTGGGGAACAACTGTCATGCGATGTAAAATCTGTTTAAAAGACAATATCCTGATGTCCTGATGTTACTCCTCCTGTAGCCTCATTTTTTACGCAGATCAGTTAAAAAAAAAAAAAAAAAACTTTATCTGAACTGCATTCTCTTATCAGTTGTACCCACTGAGAGGAAATTAATTTTGTTCCCTTTTCAGATTAAAATTCATGAGATCTGAGAGATTTAATAAAAGGAAAGATTTTTTTACTTACAAACCACTGTCGTTCTTAGGAATTGAACCTTGAGGTCTGAATATTCAGATCCTGCTTTTATTAAAGTACAACTTGGCACATGTCTCAGGTACAATATATGAAAGTTCTGGAGAACAATTCACAGAGGGACAGATGACACTGCAAGGAGCTGCTAACTTGAAATCTGAATTTGTAAAGAAAATCTCATTGCAGTGCCTTACATCTCAATGGTAACTTGCCTGGAATGTATATAGTGTCTTTATATTGCCTTATATTGTACCATAGTGGTCACAAAATCCTTTACAGTACAGTCAAGAATATTCAAAACTTCCATGAATACAAAAGCACAGTGAGTAAATAAAGGCAACACATTTAAGCTTTCTGTAGCAGTAAATCAATCACTGGGAGGAGGATGATGACTACTTATTGCTTCTTTAAATGGAAATGTCTGCATTTGTCAATTTTGGTGTTCCAGTACCATATACGAGGTACAGTCAAAACTTTGAGGGCTGACTCCATGTGCCAATAGTGTAGTAGCAAGTCATCAGCACAAATGTAATAGCATAACAGCTCTATCTATAGTACCAAGGGTGTGGTCACTCACGCATGCTCAGAAATTCTCTCTTGAGGTTGAAAGAAAGGTATGTGGAGCTCATCAGTCAAGTGAAAAACACCCTTTTCTTGGCCACGTAAAATGTTGCCTGCTTCACTGCAAATCTGCAACTAAACCACTGCAGTGTTACTCTATATGGCTCAGAGTCCTGACTATCACACCTATAGGAGCTGGTTGGACATCCCATTCAAGTAATGTAAAGTTATGAATAGCCTCCATTCTTCTGGGAAGGTGTTCCTCGAGAATTTGGAGTGTGTCTGTGGGAGTTTGTGTTCAGTCAGTTTGAGGTCAGGATTCGATGTTGGCCACTCGAGTTCCTCCACACCAAACTTGTCTTTATGGACCTGACTGTGCACAGGGGTCAAAGTCTTGGTGGCACAGAAAATTCCCTTCCCCAAGCTTTTGCCACAAAGTTGGAAGCGCACATTGGTCTCAAATGTCTTTTTTATGTTTTAGGCAAGCAGTGTGGTGCAGTGGTTATGGCTTTGGACTTCAAACCCTGAGGGGGTGAGTTCAAATCCTGCTGCTGACTCTATGTGAGCTTGAGCAAGTCACTTCACCTGCCTGTGCTACCATTGGAAAAAGAAAAGAAATATAACCAATTATATCTCAAATGTTGTAGGTTGCTTTGGATGAAGGTGTTGGCCAAATAAATAAATGTAGATGCTTTAGCATTAACAATACCCATCATTAGAATGCAAGGGTCTAACCACCACCATAAAAAACAGCTCAAAACATAGTACACGACATAGTAAGCATCAGAAGGTAGCTTTCTCATGAAATCCTCCAAACCCAGATTCATCCATCAGACTGCCACATTGTGAAGTGTGATCCATCACTTAAGAGAACATCTTTCCACTACACCAGAGTCCAATGGAGATGTGCTTTATACCACCCTAGCTAACATTTGGCATTTTATGTACTGATCTTAGGTTTGTATCCAACCATTTGGTCAAGGAGACCCATTTTAAGAAGCTCCCGATGCACAGTTTTTGCTCAAGAATTAACTGTTTCTTTGACTCTTCTTGCTATGATGTGCCCTCCCCCCATCCCATTTTTATCAATCATTGGTTGACTGGATAGAGCAACAAGACAAGCATGGAGGCAAGTTTAGATACTCTTTATGGCCAATTTATTATGTAGCATACAGTCAAAAGCAGAAGCAAAGCAAATGACATTACAGTGACGCCATGCAACCTGGATGCTCAGCAGCTTTCATGAATACTATTAACTAAAGCGCCCAATGTGCTATGATGTTCTATTCTCTTCTATAGCTCAGATGGTTCACAGCATGGAGGTTTCTTAATGTCTGTGTTCTTCCTGATGCTCCAGCTCAGTGTCTAACCTTATAAAACTAAATTTAGGTGTCGTTCTACCCTTAAAACAGTGCACTTGTCTCCTTTTATGGCATTGTTTGTAAAATGTTTGCATCCAAACCATGCATCTGATGTATAAAATCACTTGGTTGTCACCATATGATTACAATGTTTGGTGTTTCTGTAAATAGGTAGGAGTGCAAGTTAAGCAGATCAAACAATTCTGTTCAGCAGCTGGCTCAAACTAGTTCTTAACTTATCATACTCAATAAACACCTTACAAAATCTAAAATTATGGTAGCTGAGAAAACCTAACAAAACGCTAATTATTAACAATGCTGCACATCCTCTCTGTGACTCACTAATGCTGAGGACTTTCAGCCAACAAATTACTCAACTGAAGTGTGACAGAAAATGCAACTGGAGCTCCATCATACCAACAGCAATAAACCTGCATAATGCCTCACTGTGACTGGGACAGTCAAGTCAGAAGTTTTCTTTCCTCTGAATCATGTTTGTGTGTGTTCAGACCCTAGTGCATGTTTTTACTGTATACAGTATATACACTCTCTGTCCACCATATTAGCTACACCCATTACATTGCTTGTTAAAGCAAATATCTAATCAGCCAATCACATAGCATCAACTCAATGCATTGAGGTATGTAGATATTTCCTGGACAATCTGTTGACGTTCAAACTGGGCATCAGAATGGGGAAGAAAGGCAATTTAAGTGACTTTTAATGTGGCATGGTTGTTGGTGCCAGATGAGCTGGTCTGAGCATTTCAGAAACTGCTGATCTACTGGGAGTTTCACACACAACCATCTCTAGGGTTTACAGAAAATGGTCACGAAAAATGGAAAATATCCAGTGAGGGGTAGTTCGCTGGGTGAAAATTCCTTGTTGATGTCAATGGTCATGAGGAGAAAGGCTAGACTGGTTAAGCTGACAGATAGGTAGCAGTGACTAAAAAAAAAAACACTTGTTACAACCGAGGGATGCAGAAGAGTATCTATGAACTTAAAACATGTTGAACCTTGAAGCTACAGTAGCAGGAGACCACACCGGGTGCCACTTCTGTCAGCTAAGAATAGGCAACAGAGGCTTCGCATGGGCTCACCAAAATTGGACAATATAAGATTTGAAAAATGTTAGCTAGTTTGATGAGTCTTGATTTGCACTGCAACATTCAGATGGTATTTTCAGAATTTGGCGTCAACAACATGAAAGCATGAATCCATCCTGTGTTGTATCAATGGTTCAGGCTGGTAGTAGTGGTGGTGGTGTAATGGCATGGGGGATATTTTCTTGATACTAAGGGGCCCAAAGTGTGACAACTGATCATTGACTAAAGTACTGAGTATTGTTGTAGACCATCACTATCCCTCTATGACTGCCATATACCCATCTTCTGATGGCTCCTTCCAGAAGGATAACACACCATGTCATAAAGCTGAAATCATCTCAAACTGGTTTCTTGAACATGACAATGCATTCACAGTACTCAAATGGCCTCCAAAGTCACCAGACTGAATCCAATACAACACCTCTGGGATGTGGTGGAACAAGAGATACAAATCATGTGCAGCCGAAATCTGCAGCAACTGCGTGAAGATATCATGTCAGTATGAACCAAATCCCTCGGGAATGTTTCCAACACTATATATATATATATATATATATATAGTTATTGTGATCGAAGACACGCACAAGCAGGCATCCTGGCTGGGATAGGGCAAGGTCTATTAGAATATTAAAGCATTAGAACATGATGAGAACAGGCCATTCAGCCCAACAAAGCTCACCAGTCCTATCCACTTATTTCTTCTAAAAAAAACATCAAGTTGAGTTCTGAATGCCCCTAAAATTGTACTGGCTACCAAACTACTTGGCAGCTTATTGTATGTGTCTATGGTTCTCTGTGTAAAGAAAAACTTTGTGTGAAATTTTCACTTAACAAGTTTCCAACTGTGTTCCCATGTTCTAGATCATTTTAATATAATAGTCTCGATCCACTCAACTAATTCCATTCATAATTTTAACACTTCAATCATGTCTCCTCGTAATCTTCTTTTGCTTAAACTGTATAGGCTCAACTCTTTTAATCTTTCTTCATAATTCATCCCATGTAAACCCTGGACTCAGCCTAGTTGCTCTTCTCTGGACTTTTTCTAGCGCTGCTACGTCCATTTTGTAGCCTGGAGATCAAAACTGCACCCAGTACTCCAGATGAGGCCTCACCAGTGCATTAAAAGGCTTGAGCAGAACCTCCTTGGTCTTGTACTCTGCACAGTAGGGCAATAAATAACCAGACATTCTGTTAGCCTTCTTAATGTCTTCTGAACACTGTCTGACAGTTGATTGTGTCAAGTCCTCCACAACACCTAAGTCCACCTCATAAGGTGTACTCTCAATTTTCATACCTCCCTAACATTTTTACTTCCTATGTGTAATACTTTACATTTACTGATGTGAAATTTCATCTGCCACAAATCTGCCCAAGCCTGTCTGCTGTCCCAGTCCATCTGTTCCTTGAAAGGGAGGCCAGCAGTTCAAAGGCACAAGGAATGTGGCAAAGATCTCCCTGCCTCAACCAAGTAACAGGCAGAAGATGCCAGTGTGGCAATGGATACACTGGCATCCCGGCAGGGTTGGGCCAAGGAACAATACCTGGCTAGGAGGCCAGTGTGGTGGAATGACAGAGGGAGACAACTGTATGCTTCCCCACTACGCTAGGTGGCAGCATATCTGTGTGTCACTACCTGTGCAGACACTGGCAAGGTACAAAGGGTATTGTAGTCCCTTGTTGGGTCCTGTGGGTACCACCGGGGATGCCGTAGGGATTAATCTTCCCTACTTTATAAGTATTCCCATTGGGGTGTGCCCTAACTCTGATGATGATCCTGGGTTCAAATTAAAGAAACCACTCAACCTCATCCAGGCGAGTTGGAGTCGGGTGGAAGAAGGACAAAACCTCCCGGGAGGAGTGGAAGCAGAGAGAAAAAGTAAAGAAGAATTGTGCAGAGTTTTAAAGCCTTTTATAAGGTATTTGTATGGATAAACCTCTTTATTACCTTATTATTATACCGGTACTTGTCATGTCGTTGTGGTTGTGTATGAGGTTTGGTGTGCTGCACCGCCTCCTAGTGGTCGCAATATATATTTATTAATCTATTTATTCATGTATTTAAAGAGCTTATATAAAAGGCAGAATTTCCTCCTAGGGATAAAGTTCTATCTATTGATCTCAAATACTTTCTTAATAATGCTGCTTAATTATATTCTCCACGGGTCTGTTCTCATTAACATTGTTATAATGCTCTAAATATTAAGGCACATTACAGTATGATAGGATTTTAGTCTAAGCAGCATGCAGCACTACCTAGACATCTTTTTCCAAGAATTCTGGAGCAGACAGTCACCTTGCTACTCTCACCATTATTACAGAGTGATCTCCTGAGTTAATGCTGGGATTCTCTGTGAGACAGTGAGTCTATGTATCACAAGGCACCACATCTTCAGACTTTTCAGATCTTATACTCTGTCAGATGTTGAGCAGTGACTATACTCTTTGTCCCAAATCAACACAATCTCATAGGTAGGTCCCTTAACAGCTGTCATTCCTGAAAAGGAAAAATTCTCCACAATCGTTCACTTCACAAACTAACTTATCACTAGATTATTACAGGCCAGTGAATCAGAGTTTATTGAGTACAAACTGGGAAGCAGCAAAACATGAGGAGACACCGCCATGTAAGAAGTCAGGGCAAAGAAATACAGTGTATTTATTGATTTTGTTTTTTTTAACTTCGCAATCAATTACATTTTGTTGTTGTATATGCATATCCCTCACTATACTGAGCTCATTTAAGATTATTTTCTACCTCATATAATCACTTATTGGTAACTGGTTTAAATTCTTCCACTATATACAGACAATGTTGTGAAGCACCATTGTAACCACCAAATGTATATCATTTTCTGTCTACTTCTTCTTTACTCCACTACTTCATTCATAGCATGCACCAAAAAAAAAAACACTCATTGGATGTATCACTGTTACCATTAAATTATATTCAACCATCAGTTCCTTCCACTGCGTACAAGAGATTAGAGAATTGCTGCTGCCCATGTATACTACTGAAAAATTGCAACAGATGTGCATTAACCATTATAAACATTAACCATTTTTGACATGCAGTCAGCCATTAAACCTACCAAATGCATTATCGTGGGCTTCCATTTTGAAAGCTCATGCTCTGCACCTTCTCAAATTGAGTTCCACCACCTAGTATCACCCATGTTTCACGTATTCCTTTGCCAATTTTTTTTGAGATCGCATTGCATAGCAGTGAATTCCCCACTGAATTTCTTGATCATAATTGTTTCAGGATATAAACTATCCTATTAGGCATAAGTGTCCCCCTTGCTTTTTGCCTTTTACACTTTTCCACATAAATATGATCAAATGTTTGTTTTGACACTGCTCCCTTTGAGAAACGTGTCACTGGAAATTATTAATATGTTTGCCATAAATCATGGCAGCAAGAAAGCATTTTTATCCAAGTAGTGTTTGGATGATCAGCCTTTAATGGTAACCTTAATAACCTCACATGCATGCATAAGCTTAATGCGTATGCCCTCCGATATTCATGACCTGAATGACACACTGTAAATCAAAGTTGCTTTTAATAATTAGACCAGTGACAAATGTAATTGCATTCACAGAATGCTTTGACTTCATACAATTGAGGTGTTGAACTGTTTATCTTCCTAAATGATAATGGAGTCACGAAGGTGAGGGTATTTTGCAACAGTAAAGTCATCTGTTCTTTTCTAACTGGAGTGCAGAGTAAGAAATGGTGACTGTGTACTTGGTGTGGACCTGTCTTAAATAGCACACTTCTAAAACTGGAAAAGATTTACTTGTGACATCTACTCATTTCAAAATCTTCCATAATGTGCTCGCAAACTGGTTTTTAACGCATAATGACTATATCTATCTATCTATCTATCTATCTATCTATCTATCTATCTATCTATCTATCTATCTATCTATCTATCAGCATCATGCTGTACATTCGTTGGACATGCAAGTAAGAATTCCACTGTATTGTGTATTGTACTTTGTGGTCATTGTGACTATACAACTACTGTTATTACTTCTACTGCTATTACTTATCTTCTGGATGGTTTTGCTAACTAATTATAAAGCTCTAAACAAAGCAGACAATAATTTGCAGTTTAAGAACTGTTTAGAAAACAAGACTACGAATGTTTGCATGGCAATGCAGTGGTTAGCACTGCTCCTTCACAAATCCACCATCCTGGGTTTGAGTCCAATGCCTGATTATTTTTCCTGTCGAGTTTGCACATTCTCCTTCTTTTTGTGTGAGTTAGAGACCTCCCCAACACCAACACCACACCCTGCCCTCTTCCTGAGGATCAGGTTTTCATCTAAATTGGCCCAGTGTGAGTGAGGATGTGATGTGAGTGGACCTGGAATGGTGTCCTGTTCAATGCTGCCAGGATAGGCCCCAACCACCCTGCGGCCCTAAATTGAATTAAGTAGATTAGAGAGAAAGTAATTAGTTATTTCACGTAATATAATGTAGTCTTACTGATCCCTATAGAATGGAATTCCCTGCCATTGAACTTAATATCAAGGTGGCTGAACTGCATTTATTTTAAGAATAAAAATTCATCCATCTATCCATTATCCAACCCGTTACATCCTAACACAGGGTCAATTGACTAAAAAGCATATATATAATAATAGATATAAATTTAATATTTTTGTATGCCAGCTGAACAAGCTGTATTTGTCCACAATTAAAATCCACACTGTTTGTGCTATATATACATATGCTATACTATATGTATGTGTGTATATATATATATATATATATGTGTATGTATACGTATATGTATATGCATGTATGTATTAGAGATAGATAGATAGATAGATAGATAGATAGATAGATAGATAGATAGATAGATAGATAGATACTTTATTAATCCCCAAGGGGAAATTCACATACTCCAGCAGCAGCATACTGATAAAAACAATATTAAATAGTGATAAAAATGCAGGGTGGAGAGTGCAATGCAGGTATACCTGACAATAACTATAACTAATAACCGGGTGGAATTGTCGCATAGTGTCGCATAGTGTGGTGGAGGAACGATCTCCTCAGTCTGCCAGTGGAGCAGGACGGTCACAGCAGTCTATTGTTGAAGCTGCCCCTCTGCCTGGAGATGATCTTGTTCAGTGGATGCAGTGGGTTCTCCATGATTGACAGGAGCCTGCTCAGCACCTGCCGCTCTGCCATGGTATCAAACTGTCCAGCTCCATGCCTACAATAGAGCCTGCCTTCCTCACCAGTTTGTCCAGGCGTTAGGCATCCTTCTTCTTTATGTTGCCTCCCCAGCACACCACCGCGTAGAAGAGGGCACTTGCCACAATCGTCTGATAAAACATCTTATTGCAGATGTTGAAGGACGCCAGCCTTCTAAGGAAGTATAGTCGGATCTGTCCTCTCTTGTACAGAGCATCAGTATTGGCAGTCCAGTCCAGTTTATCTTCCAGCTGCACTCCCAGATATTTAGAGGTCTGTAACCTCTGCACACAGTCACCTCTGATGATCACGGGGTCCATGAGGGGCCTGGGCCTCCTAAAAATCCACCAACAGCTCCTTGGTCTTGCTGGTGTTCAGGTGTAAGTGGTTTGAGTCGCACCATTTAACAAAGTCCTGGATTACGTTCCTATACTGTACACCTCCTCCTGCCCACTCCTGATGCAGCCCACGGTAGCAGTGTCGTCAGCGAACTTTTGCATGTGGCAGGACTCCGAGTTGTATTGGAAGTCTGATGTATATAGGCTGAACAGGACCGGAGAAAGTACAGTCCCCTGCGGCACTCCTGTGCTGCTGACCACAATGTCAGACCTGCAGTTCCCGAGACTTGGGAATATGTAGACTTGTGTATATATATATATATATATATATATATATATGGCGCACGGTGGCGCAGTGGTAGTGCTGCTGCCTCGCAGTTAGGAGACCCGGGTTCGCTTCCCGGGTCCTCCCTGCGTGGAGTTTGCATGTTCTCCCCATGTCTGTATGGGTTTTCTCCGGGCGCTCTGGTTTCCTCCCACAGTCCAAAGACATGCAGGTTAGGTGGATTGGCGACTCTACATTGGCCCTAGTGTGTGCTTGGTGTGTGGGTGTGTTTGTGTGTGTCCTGCGGTGGGTTGGCACACTGTCCAGGATTGGTTCCTGCCTTGTGCCCTGTGTTGGCTGGGATTGGCTCCAGCAGACCCCCGTGACCCTGTATTCGGATTCAGCGGGTTAGAAAATGGGTGGATATATATAAAAAACAACAGCATTTATTTATATAGCACACTTTCATACAGCATTGTAGCCCACCAAAGTGATTTACAAGATGGCACAAAGAAAGTTACAAGAAGAGAAAACAAATAAAAATAAGCAATAATATTAAAGAATAATTAACGACACAACAAGTTAAGGTAAGGTCAGAATGGCCAGGAGGACAGAAAAAAAAAACAACAAAAAAATCTCCAGAAGTTCCAAGGCCAAAAGCCTGCCCAGGCCCAAGTGGGCATTCTACCTAACATAATTATTCCTAAATCAAACCCTGTAGATTTTATGATTCACATGGTGGGATTTGATGAATTTTGTCTCGTGGACAGCTGAGATACTTGCTTTCATTTCATCATCTCAGGGGGCTGCATGGTGTCTTGATCAGGTGGTGGTTGCACAGATCGCCACCACGGAAGAACCAGAGCTTACAAAAGAGAATAGTGGATATTAGTACAGACTTCAGATCCCTGAAGAATATGATAATTCTATGCCCATATGCTCTATTGGGAATACAACTAAAATGTAACTATGAAAAAGCTATTTTAAAATAAAACTCCTGGCACATAGCCAGAGCTAGAAATCAGATTAATAATGCATATGGAGACTCGGAGAGAGATTCTAAATTTGCTGCATATGAGCTTAAATGAATGTGGGAGGATCACAGTGTACTTACAAGCATTAATCATGTCAGGCTCAACTTCCAATTGGTCATGCTCTCAGGCTGTTTCTCCTCATGCAATAGGGTGGCAGCCTGGCAAGGGGATGGAAAGGTAAGAATAATTATGAACAATCAGGTTTAGAAAAATAACCCATTTTTCCTTGAGTTAAAGTCATTTGGAATACCCATGCGGCTTGAGGTTGGTAAGGGACACTATGCATTGTGGATATGCAGGGTACCCTAGCAGGGCAATAGATGGGGCATCATCACAAAGTGGTTGGAGCTGCAACCCGAGCAAAATGTGCAAAGTTTTTCCATGAGAATGGGGGCAAGTAGTTAAATAGTCACCAGGGGCACTTGGAAATTTGATAAGAAGGTGCTTACAAGAGCCCTGAAGAGAACTGGGAGAATTCCCCAAATCACCAAATGGCAGCTCAAGATGTACAAGTACAGTATGTGTGGTAAAGGTGCAGCCTTGTGGACCGTGGTGTGGAACAATGTAGGTTAGTGTGCCAGAAGTGCCTGAATTCTTTACTGTATGTGGGTGATCAAAAGCACAGGTAGATATGGGGCCAACAGAAAGAACATAGGTAGAAAGTCTGTTTTCCCATGTCAGTGTGAGTTTTTGTTCACAGGTTTCTGGTATTCAGTTGATTAATTGTTCTAAATTGTCCTACTGTATTGTGACAGATGTCCAGGGACCTTCCACCACTGGGACACCAGAAAAAGGGAAGGATGGGGAAAAGGGCAGTATCTTCCCTTTACCAGAACATGGGGATTACATGGGGGTCACAGAGCTTGAAAGCTCAACACTATGGAGGGATGTGGCCACCACCAGGGAGTGCCTGGACAGCTCCGGAACTGTGGTCCATAGCACTCCTGCCACACCGGAAGTGCTGCTGGATGTTAATTGTGGAGCACCTGGAGTACTTCTGGGTGAGCTATAAAAAGGGCCGACTCACTCCATTCGGGAAGCCGGAGTCAGGTGGAATAGGACGGAGCTTGCAAGTGAGGAGTTGGACGCAGGTGAAGAGAGAGAAGGAAGTCTAGAGGACTTTTGGTGGTGATTACTGCACTGTTTGTGGTGTTGGGAAAAGGGGTTGTAAATAAAAGTGTGTGATTTCAGACATTTGGCATCTGTCTGTCTGTGTCCGCATCCAAGATGTCTACAGTATGTAAGGGAGTGTGACATTAAATAGACCGGTCTCTATTAAAGGAGAATGTCCTGCCTTGTAGCTGAAACAGCTGGGATAGGCCCTGTCTATGTGTGACTCTTAATAGAATAAGCAAGTTCATAAAATGGTGGAAAGGATTAAATAGTCATACTTGGACATAAACAGATTAATTCAGACTTGTAGGAGGAAAGGTTGCTTCTAGTTGCAACTTCTCTAAAAGAATTTAGAAAGACATTGATATCTGAAGAAGTGCTTTAAATTTCCAACCGTAGGCAGCACCGCTTCAGATGTTGGCAGCTAGCAGATTTCATGTCAGCAAATCACAACTCCAAACATAATGTTACTCACATACTGTGAGGGCTTTTAAGTTGTACTGAAAGGCAATTTGTAAGTTGGGTCACAGGGAAATGAAAATGCAAAGCACAAATGATATTACAGTGACTATCATTACAAAAATAATATGTAATACAAATTTAATTGACAAGCTGTTATCCCAACCAACTGCGCAGATTAAATAAGCCCCTAATAAAAGCTGGTAGAAAAAGATCCTTGCTGTAGGAAAAAAATATGAATTAAGAGGCTTTTAAAATACTTCATGTCATATAATTGATAATAACGATGAAGATTAATGGCACTGTTCTCCTGCTCTACTACAGCTGAACTTCTTGATCAATAGTCTTGTCCAGTGAGTGCTGATGCTAATTTACATTTCTTACATTTAAAAAATATAATTTAGGCAGCTGTAATTCAGCCATGTCATTAATTGTGCAAAATACATTAATAGTACAGAATACAGAATCTAAATTAGAAAAAGAAAATCTGAGCGCCAGTTTTAGCATTGTTACATTGGTTAACAGTGTCATTTAGAATTAATAATAATAATAATAATACATTTTTACATTCAGCCCAGCAAAGCTCACCAGTCCTATCCATTTATTTCTTCCAGAAAAACATCAAGTTGAGTTTTGAAAGTCCCTAATGTCATACTGTCTACCACACTACTTTGTAGCTTATTCCAAGTGTCTATCGGTCTTTGTGTAAAGAAAAAGTTCCTAATATTTGTGCGAAATTTGCCCTTAACAAGTTTCCAACTGTGTCTCCGTGTTCTTGATGAACTCATTTTTTTAAAAAAAGTTTCGATCCACTGTACTGATTCCCTCCATACTTTTAAACACTTCATTCAGGTCTCTTCTTAATCTTCTTTTGTTTAAACTGTATAGGCTCAGCTCTTTTAATCTTTCCTCATAATTCATCCCCTATAACCCTGGAATCAGCCTAGTTGCTCTTCTCTGGACCTTTTTTAGCACTGTTATGTTCTTTTTGTAGCCTGGAGACCAAAACTGCACACAGTACTCCAGATGAGACCTCACCAGTGTGTTATAAAGCTTGAGCAGAACCTCCTTGGACTCGTACTCAAGGCGCTATATAACCTGACATTCTGTTTGCCTTCTGAACACTGTCTGGAAGTTGATAGCTTAGAGTCCACTATAACTCCTAAATCCTTCTCATAAGGTGTACTCTTGATTTTCCGAACGCCCATTATGTATTCAAACCTAATATTTTTACTTCCTATGTGTAATACTTTACATTTACTTAAATTAAATTTCATCTGCCACAAATCTGCCCAAGCCTGTATGCTGTCCAAGTCCCTCTGTAATGATATAACAGATTCCAAATTATCTGCCAATTCAAAACTCGACTTGATGTTTTTTTACCCCCCGAGTTTTGTTGGGATAAATGGCCTGTTCTCGTCCAGATTCTTCTAATGTTCTAATGTTCTAATGTTCAGCTAATTGTGGAACCATCTGCAAACTTAACCAGCTTGTTACTTTTATTCCTATCTAAATCATTTATGTATATTAAAAAGAGCAGCGGTCCTAGCAATGACCCCTGTGGAACACCACTCTTAACAATTCTGATAAGGTTCCTGGCACCATAACCCTCTGCTTCCTGTGTCTTAGCCAATTTTGCACCCATCTACAAATATCCCCCTGAACTCCCACTTCTTTTAGTTTGATGCCCAACCTCTCATGTGGCACCTTCAAATGCTTTCTGAAAGTCAAGTTAAATAATATCATATGGTCCACATTGATCTATTAATTAATAAATAGTAATATCATAATCTCCACTTTGATCATATCCTTTTGTTGCCTCCTCATAGAATTCCAGTATGTTAGTAAAACACGACTTCACTCTTCCAAACCCATGCTGACTGTTTCATAAAACACTTGTTCTTGCCAAGCGTTGCTCAATATTATCCTTAATAATTCCTTCCAGTAATTTTCCGGTGATGCATGTTAAGCTTACTGGCCTATAGTTGCTTGGATCTGCTCTGTCACCCTTTTTATATAATGGGATGATATTTGCCCTTTTTCCAGTCCTTTGGAATCTGTTCTTGTATCGCTCATCAATCTATTTTCATAGTCTATTCAAAGTGATGGGGACCCACAGTGTTAGGTGTATTAGAACAGGACACATTCGTAACATCACTGCATACCAATAATAACACGAAAAAGGTGAATACAGCAGGGAAAGAGCCATCCTGAGAAGCCATGCAAAGTGTGTGTGCATTTAAGAATATGAGTGAAAGAACATGAAAGAGCAAAAGTCAGACATGATCAACCATTTAAAGAGCAGGATTTACAAGGCTCATTTCTCTGCTTAAATCGATTGGACTGGGTAAGCGGCTGTTGGTGATTTTGGGTGGGATCCTAGATAGGATCTGCTCATGCTGATGGGCAAAGTTAATGCAGATTGTGTTGCCTCTGACCACAAATGTGTGGTGTGTGGAAGAGGCAACAGTGTCCATATAAAGGCAGGGGATGCAGTAAAAAAAAAATAACTAAAAGGGGCAGTAGAAGACCAATATAGTGGCAGCAGCACTGAAGGGATGCGAAGGAAAGAGATGGCCTCCATTAGGGTGAAAGGGAGAGAGACATTGCATTTCATAGTGAATTAGGTGTCACTTTTCTCTTCCCTTGTCTATTTTTTTGTTATTGTTAAATTTATATAATTATCCTACATGCATTTTATTATTCTGAAACTAAACAGGTTTTTTTTCCTGAGTTTGTCGGAGTAGAACATGAGTCCTACTTAAGTTTTGGGACACACTTGGGTGCTCTCTTCTGTGCAGCTTCAAGTGTTGCTATGTCTTTCTTGTACTGTGGTGACCAGAACTGCACACAATACTCCAGATGCTGTCTCATTAGTGCATTATACAGTCTGAGCATAACATCCCTCAATTTATATTCAACAGTTCTTACCATATAGCCTAACATTTTATTTTCCTTTTTAATAGCTTCTACACATTGTTTAGATAATGAAAACGTTATGTCATCATGATGCCCTAAATCCTATTCAGAGGTTGCTTCCTGTAGGAGTGTCTCCCATCTTGTATTTATAGATGATGTTCCTTTTGCTTATATGTAGCACTCTGCACTCTTTCTAAATTAAACTGCATTTTCCAAGTGTTCACCTTGTTATAAAGCTTGTCCTGGTCTTCTTGAATTGCTTTTACTACCTTTGCAGTGTCTTCCATTCCTCCAACTTTACTATCATCTGTAAATTGCACAAGTTTACTAACTATACCAAAATCTGTGACATTAATATAAATTAGAAAAAAGTAACGGTCCAAGAACAGACCTCTGAGGATCTGGGTGATGACCTTACTCCATGTTTCCTTGCTGGTTAACCAACCTGAGGACCAGTTTTGCAGGTTACCTCTGATGCCTACAGTTGCTAATTTTAAAATTCATTTTAGGTGTGGGACTTGTTTTTGAAAGTCTAGGTAAATTATGTTGTATACTTTTGTTATTGCAGTTGCCTGTTCAAAAAAATCTAAAAGATATCCTTTCATAAACCCAAGATGACTTTTATTTTGTATATTATTTTTATATAGGTACTTTCTATCATAACTTCCATAAAATATATGGTACAGAAGTAAGAATTATTGGTGTGTCAGTACCAGGATCCATGTTGGGTTTTTTTTTTTGAAGATTGGAGTCACATTTGCAACTTTCCAGTGCTCTGATAATTCTCCTTTCTTAAGTGACTGCTCATATATGTCTAATAAGGGTTTAAAGATGATATCTTTCTATACAGTTGATAATATCCCATCAGGTCTGGGAGTTTTATTAGTTTTCAAAATATTAATGGCTTGAAGCATGTCGGATTCTTCTATTTTAAAATCTATAAACATAAAAGTTTGTTTTTACTTCTGCATAGGTCATTCCATTTGTTTGTTTCATTAAAAACACTTGGGTGAACTATTTGTTCAGTTCATTTGCTGTTTCCTTCTCTGTTTTTATAGAATTGCTTGTTGTTTTAGAAACCATTGCATTGTTACTCAAAAATGACACAGATATGTGGCACTATTTTGCAGAGGTAATTTAGTTTTGCAAATATTTTTTGCTTGCAGCTGGTAGAATTGCCCAAGCATTACACCACTTCACTTGGCCCTATCATTCAGTCCCACAGAGATTTATTTCATTGCTATTCCAATAATACACAAATGTACCTGTCATTGCCTTCAGATGACCACACGGTGTCGGCTAGAATCTTGGCATATCTCGCTGATATCTGAACTTGGATGAAGATACACCATAACCAGCTCAACTTGGCAGAGATGCAGTTCCTTGTTATCTATGCTTATTCAATACTCTATTTCAGTTCAGCTCGGCTCCTCAATGCTCATTCTTAGATTGATGATCACTGATCAGCAATCCGTCATTGACCACACTGCAATTGCCTTTCGTTCATGCAGGTCTGCTCTGTTTAACATCCAAACGATCAGGCTGTATTTTACAGGGAATGCAGCACAACCTCTGGACTACTGTAGCAGGAGTACCTGCATATGCTACCAAGCCACTGCAGATTATTCAAAAGGCAGCCGCACATCTTATATTCAACCAGCTGAGACAGGTGTACGCTTTTTTTTTGATATTATTAAAATCAAATAGCATTCCATACACATAACTCAAGTTTTACAAAAAAAAGGTTTGAAACAAATCAATCCCCACCCCTGAGAAAGACAGCTAGGCCAGCAGAGTAAAACTTAAAGCTAGTAAAAATAAGTAAATAGATAAATTAATAAATGAATAAAGATAAATGGAGTAAAAGAGGGGAGAGAGCCTACTTCCTCAATTTAAATGCTTATTCTAAAATGTTATTGATTAGATCCTGTTAGGTTTTGAAAAACTTTTGTACAGATCCTCTAAGTGCAAATTAGATTTTTTCCAGTTTGAGATATAAATAAAACATCAGTTACCCTGACTGATCACTGACTTAACATACAGTAGGTGATTAGGGCCCACTGACAAATGCACGGCAGAAGTCACTCGTATTATTAGGAAGAGCACGCAAACTTTACACAAATAGCACCAGGATGGACTATAAACCACAACTATACATCAGTAAAGCAGTAGCATTAATCATACTGTCTTTATATACTGTGTATATATATATATATATATATATATATATATATATATATATATATACTGTATATATATATATTGAAATGTTATTGGCAAACCATATTTATTATTTATTTATTGAATTTTATTCAGAAGAGAAAACATTCCATACAGTAAAGTCAAACTAAACGAACCAAAGCAAAATTCAACCCTCGCCTAATGGAAAGAGAAGAGAGCCAATAACAAAATGCTACTCTATAAAAGAAATAAGAAAGGAAGGGTATCCTTTTCCCTGAAAAGGATGCTTATTCTAAAATGTTATTGTTTAGATCCTGCCATATTTTAAAAATGTTTTGACCAGATCTTTTAACTGCAAATTGGATTTTTTCCAGTTTCAAATAGTATATAACATTAGTTACCCAGTGACTTAGAATAGGAGAGTTAGTATTCTTCTAGTTGAGCAAGTTAAGTCTACGTGCCAGTAGTGTAATAAAGTCAATTACAGTTTGTTTGTTCTTCTCCACTTTAAGCCCATCTGGGAGTTCACCAAATGCAGCTGTTAGTGGATTAGGAGGGATTGTGACACCAAGGCTGTCTGATAGGCATTTAAAGATTTTGGTCCAGAATGATGTCAATGTGGCCCAGTGAGGCTGGAACTTGATTGCAGCATTCGCAGGTTGGATCTTGCCCTGGGAACATTTTGGACAATCTTAAACGAGACAGATGTGCTCAATATACAGTATCATTTTGAGTTGAATAATTCAATGCTTTGCGCATATGGTGCTCGAGTGAATTCTGTGCATTGCTACTTTCCACTCCTTACTCGTGTTTTCAGATCACTCACTCCATAGACATCACTGCTATTGAGAGGCACCTGATGACATCGCCTCTATGTGGCATTAAATCTCAATACAAACACTTTTCATGTAAAGCTTCAAGCTTATGGAACAAGTTGCCCTCCATACAAAATTCTGAGTGCCTCACTGTATTTGACCAGTGCTTGAAGAGTCTTGTTCTGTGAATATCTGTCTGATTGAAAATGATTTTGATGTGAGCTTCTTTGTAGCCAAGGTAAGAGTAACTAGCCATACATTGTTCTGTTTGATGTATGGCCTTGCGACTGCTCCATATTCTGTAACACTTGTTTCAAGACAGTCCCCACACTGATGTGTGTCACTTTTGATCAAAGTGTTAGCTTAGTAAAAAATGTAAAGGGACAATAAAATGAATGAGAGTGACTGACTCCTGATCCCTCAGTCCTGTTCACAGTTGGTTTTTTTTCTTAATATTATTGGAATTGTTCAGAAAATGAATGAATGAATAACATCAGATGAGTGATCAGTATTATGAACAACATTAAATATGTAATGCCTTATCATTCTTACATGGATTGCTTATTAGAAATTGACTGTTTTAAAAATATGTTGCCTGACTGAAACTAAAGAGTCTAAAAGCAAAATTAACAGTTATGAAAGTGGGTGATCATTTTAAGAAAGCAAACCAAACAATCACGCACTAAACAAAGAGACCAATTAAGCAAGGGGTCCATTTACAGACTCTTATCTCGCTGCTGATGGCCAGATTGGCCGAACCAAACACCTCACCTGCAGCATTCCAGGGCTGAGTCTGTTCAGCTATGCCGTTACACTGTATGTTTATGCTAATCACGTAACATCAACACCAATTCAAAATTTCACATATTTAGTTATTGATAAAATGATCCAGTAGGTTTCTCCAGGCACCACAGCTGACCTTTTTTAAGCTGCATATTATTGATAAATTTCAATAAATAATACCAAAAAGTTAATTTCACTTTGTAGTTTCACACTGCTCTTACTGACCTGCTGCCAAAACCACTTATGTCTGAAGCTATGCCAAAAGAGATAAATCAAAACTCAATTTCCTTAGGAGTGTTTCCTCCCTGGCATAATTTAAAAAGCATGTCACCTTCTAGAGCCATAATAATACAAGCTATATGAAAAACAATTTCTACCTTTTTACTTTACTGCCTTTGGAAGTTATAGAGTCAACCTCAAATTTAAGTTTTGTCTACACTCATTACCACCACCTATTCTTACTTTTGAATAGGTATATGAATATGAATTTATACCAACACTAGTAAAGGTGAATTTGAATATTGCATACCATCTTTATTAATAAGTTAATGACTTAAAAATATTACTTTTGAGGCATGTAATCAAGTCAATATTTCATGTAGCACTGTTCACAATAAGCACTATGAGTTCTCCATAAGGAAAATATTGAGATTATAGTACAAAATAAAAAAAAAGTATACATTACAGTACACACCTGAACACTAACAAAAGATCATATTTTAAATACAGAGATAGTATTTTTTTTATTTAAATCCAAAATAAATTTTTTCCCAAATTCCAAAATTATCCTATAGAAACAAGATAACCTTATAGTAAAATATAAGCACACAGATTGGCCTTGTCTCCTCTTGATCTACAGGCCCTAGCAATATCTTCAGGCTCCATTTGTAGTGACAAGCTTTAGACTGTCTACTAAATAACCAGACATTCTAAAAACTGGTGAAGTTTCACATTTCTTACCCCACAAATGTAGAATGAGCTTCTCTTGACCATTCAAACTGCCTACAGTCTACTGTGCTTCATGCATCATTTGAAGACTCATCTCTTCACAAAGTATCTTGGGATTTTTCACATTGCCTTCCATTCTATCTTCCTCCTGGATATCTGCAGTCATACTGGCCCTATCAGGATAGTCTTAAGCTTTATAACACACTTGTGGGCATCACCAGGAATACTGTGGGAGGTTTTGGTTTTTGGCTACAGAACAGATGTAGCAGTGCTGGAGAAAGTCTAGAGAAGAGCGACTAGGCTGATTCAGGTGTCAGCTAAGAGGGGAGATTAAAAGAGCAGAACCTTTTGCATTTAAGCAAACAAGGAATAAAAGGTGATATGACTGAAGTGTTTAAAATTATGAAAGGAATTAGTTCAGTGGGTTGTTGCTGTAAAATGAGTTAATCAAGAACATGGGGACGCAGTTGGAGACTTATTAATAGTAAATTTTGTACAAATATTACAAATTAGTTTCTTCACACAGAGAACCATTGGCACATGAAGTAAATTACTAAGTAGTGTGGTGGACCGTAGAACTTTAATGACCTTCAAAACTAAATTAGATGCTATTTTGGAAAAATTAGCTGGGTAGGATGGCAAACTTTGTTATGCTGAATGGCCTGTTCTCATCAAAATTGTCCTATTGTTATGTCAGCAATCACCCAATGTAGATATTTTAGCTCATCAGTTTTCATTGAGCCTTCAGACTAACAGTGCTTCTTTGGATTGCTTTTAAATGTGTTTCTCTTTTTAAATTTTGTACTTTAAATATAGTATATATTGTGGAACGGGACCCAGATACAGACAGGCGGACATCGTTTTTTCACCACACACTCGTTTATTATCTACACTATGTACAGAGTTCATATGTGCACAACCCAGTGCCTCCAGCACCGATTCCCCAAAAGTCCGGGCCTCTCACCCAGTCCTTTATGCCTTCCTTTAGGCCGCCTCCAGTCCTCTCTCCAGCTCCGTCCTCTTCCTCTTCCACCCGACTTCCGCTCTCGAATGCAGGGAGGCAGCCTCTTTTATACAACCCTGGATGGGCTCCAGCTGCTTCCTGGCACTCTTCCTAGGACATGCCCCGTGTGGCAGAAGTGCCGGCTGCGCAGCCGGAAGCCTTCCGGGTGTCCCCATTCTTCTTCCCTCCAGCACTTCCTGGTGTGGCGGAAGTGCTGGGCTCCAGGGTTCTTCAGGCTTCCAAGCCCCCTATCCGAGGCCACCAACAAAACCAGTGCAGTCGTCCCCTCGTGGTCGGGAGGAGGCACCAGCCCTCCTCCGGTCCCCTCGGGCGTCCCGGCCTGTGACAATATGTATATTGGTTTTGTAACTTGCCTAGGATACAGTAACAGTAAATAATAATAATAAAAATAACAAATTGTCCAGACCAGACAGAGTTGTCCAGGGACTTGTTGTACAAAGTGGGAAAAGACCTTCAAAAAAGAAACACATGTGGAATGGAGAACCAATTCGGAGCTTAGTAAGATTAGTAAAGGTAAGCAGGGTCATGGGAAAAGCAGTAGTCCATTTATGTAAATGTCCCCCCTGGCCATTGAACCTTACTCTTATTCGATGTTAATGTTGATTTATTTTTTATAATTATGTCTTTCATTTTTCTATTCTTTAATATGTAAAGCACTTTGAGCTACTGTTTGTATGAAAATGTGCTATATAAATAAATGTTGTTGTTATGTATACTCAAATAGATACACTTTATTTGATATACTTTATTTGTCCCCAAGGAGGGACAAGTGAAGAAAAAAGTATATACAGTATATATAGAAAAATGAGAAATTACAGTCAGATGTTCCACTCAATGTGAAAATATTTATGAGCGGAATTGAGCTACCTTACCATACAAGAGATTTTCGGTTGACACTTTATATAAAGTGTCCCTAATTACAATGGATATGAAATTCCAATGGAAGTGTAACTATGAGGTATTACATGATGCCTACTGTGTAATGCAACCTATTGTTATAGCAACTGCTCAATTGTAACTGATGTCCTACAATTCCAGTGTAAGAGTTTATCACTGAACTAATTACATGTGCATTTACATGAGAACTGTATTTGTACTTTGATAAGGTAATAATAAGATCAGAATATGTAACTCCAGTTATGTAATGGCTCTGGTCCTGTCAATATAAATAGAAAATCTTATTCTAATTAGTTTAAAGAAGATAAGACACATCTAATGAGCTTCTTGATTCCATACCACAGGTAGATACTCTTACTGCTGTGGAACTGGATAAACCTTTGACACTTTCAGAATTACTAGATGCTATAAACTCAAAGTGGGGAAGCAGCCAGCCCTGATGACTGCCCACTGGAATTTTATCAAAACAAATTCAAATAAGTTAGCTCCACTACTATTAGCAACATTTATATAAGCTAAAGACAATGAAATTCTACCTCTAATTTTTTGCAAAAAATTTATCTAATGCTTAGGATCTAATCAATAACATTTTAGAATAAGCTTCCTTTTCAGGGAAAAGGATACCCTTCATTTCTTATTCCTTTTTATAGAGTAGTATTTTGTTATTGGCTCTCCTCTCTTTCTAGTAGGCGAGTGTTACACTTTGATTTGGCTCGTTTAGTTTGACTTGACTGTATGGAATGTTTTCTCTTCTGAATAAAATTAAATAAATAAATAATGAATATGGGTTGCCAATAACATTTCAAAAATATATATATAAAGTATTAATGCTGTTGCTTTACTGATGTATATTTTGTGGGTTATAGTCCATCCTGGTGATATTTGTGTAAAGTTTGCATGCTCTTCCCAATAATACGAGTGACTTCTGGCATGTATTTGTCAGTGGGTCCTTTAATGGACAGTGTTCCCATCCTGTGTTTGTCCTTGTCTTGTTCCAGATGCTGATGGGAATGGCTCGTTCTTCCTGTAACTTTCACCTGCATCATTCAGGTTTGAGAATGTTATCTTCCTTTACAATGTACTTGGCTATAAAGAAATTGGTGTTACATCTCGCTGAAGAGCCAAAAGCAACAAATATTGTAACACAAATGCAAGAATGTGATAAATGGTTGTTTAAGAAGAGCATTCAGGGAGAAACCAAACAAAATTTCACATTCTGCCAAAAGAAATCAGAATTTGTAGTGACTGTGATATTTACTGTACTATTAAATTGAAGAGCTGCCTTTCTCCCTCATTCATTGGTCAAGAGTCCTGTCTCAATTCAGAAGTGCAGTATTGTGGGTATGTGTCTCCTGTTTATGATGTGCACTGCTTTTTCTGGAAGCATCTATTTAACAATATTTAAAGAAAAATAATGCATGTGTTTTACATGTTTTGGACATATGACCAGATAACTGATACACCTGACCAATGGCTCATACACCTTCAATGCATAAGAAGTGGAATACTACTTGTTTTTCTTCTTTGGTTCAAACGGAGAATGACGCGGCCATTTTTACTCCTAGAAAACAACAAGAGGAACTACCCGATCAAAGTAAATCAGGTTGCCAAATGTGTGTGACAAAAGCTGTACAGTCAATTCTAGCAAAACTATCACAAAAGTGTAGATAATTATTGATTTACCCTTATATAACACACATAAGATTTTTTTTTAAATAAAATAGCAGAAATAAGGTAAAAAGATAGTAAGATGAAGGAATATTTTTTCACCAATGTCACCCTCTACAGTCCTTTTAATGCACATTTTCCAGTCTACTTTTAATATTATCCTCTTTACCTGTTATCCTTCACTATATAAATATATACCTGTGAAACTTTCTTCGTCATCTTTGTTCCACCAATTATTATTTTCTCAATATGCTTAGCAATTTCTGATATGATGTTGTGCTACATTAAGTGTAGTCCAATTTCCGCTGCACGTCTCCTTCTAATGAGGCTGCCAGACTATTTCAAATAAGTTATACCACTGCTTAAATGGGTTTATGCCAGGGATTTACTCTTGATTACATGTGAAGTGCTTGAAGATGATGCTGATCATAAATGTTAAATCAAACACTTCAGGTACCAGGAAAATATCACTGGCAAATAATTGCATTAATTAAATTATTTAACAATGTTATTCAAATATCTGTGTAAAAATATTTAAATACACATTGATAAGAAAAAGGAGTGTATCAAAAACAAAATAATCCATATAATATTCCATATAAAAAAATTCATATAAATATCCCTAATAATTCATCTACTGGTTTATGTCCTATTAATGCAGCTAAGGGCATGAACTAGAAACTGAGCCTGCATTGGGACAGTTTGCTATTATTAATTCCACAAGCAGAAGGGCTACCGTTATTTACTTATAATTCGTGTGCTTACCCATGTACTGTACACCTTTACTATGTACATAGAGCTAAATCACAAGTGGCACAAAATGCAGTACAGTTTTGAGCCAACAATCAATTGTATTTTTGGATGGTTGGAGAAAATGTATAGCAGTTCGAGCAAGTGGGTACCCCAAGCTGGAATTAAAAGGATATGTGGGTACGCTAAACTCACTGCACCACCACTGCTCTTTTTATTGGTCAACTCTGTTCATCCATTCATTTCCTAAACCTGATGAGTACAATGCAGGGTCTCTGGTGCTACAGCCTTCCTGGCAGAGTCATTCACAAAGAAGGAACGAACATTTGAACATTCAAGACTTGTCGGTCAACTTTATATGGACTTCTTTGGTATGTCTTGTGTCAAAGAAAAGACAAAGAGTCGCAAAAACGTTTGGAGCAGCATACTTGAACCTGGCTGCAAAATATTAAATTAGTTGTACATTTGTTTACAGATTGGAGACCTAAACAGTCTGGGTGGGTTAAGATGGAGGTTTTAAAGTAAGGCAGATGAAGTGAGATAATCATGACCAGAACTGGAAGTAGTATTTTCGAGACCAGAACCGACGTCATCGGGATCATGACCGAAGTGACACCATTGAGGCCAGGGGGAATTTCCCATCTGCAGTGGAAAGAGAGAAAGGATTGGTGCACCTCGCCACCCCGTGGTCTAGTGTGGAATTACCCTCATTTGAGCCCTTTAGGTGCCTCCCTTGCGCATGTTTGTGACACATGTGAAAACAAGTGTACACATGTCACAAAGGCTCCAGAAGATTTGAGACAGCAGTTCTAACCACTATACCAGTATGTACATTCATAGGTTATAGAAATGTTGTTTGTTAGGCTGGCAAATCCATGCAGTGGCCAGCACATCAGGGATGGTCATTAATCTATAGTGTCGATCAGCGAATTTCACCAAAGCATTTTTGCAGCGAATCTGCTGCGTTCACATTCACATCTTGTTTGTCCAATTGATAACTTGCCTAGTTTAGGAGATTCTTCTTTTTTTCCCCAAAATGTTTTGCAAGCCCAGTGCAACATCTGGAGCTGTAATAGCAAACATTGACAAAACCACCTTCCAGGTATATAATGCTAATCTTTTGCATTGCAGACTAAGTTGGATGGGTTATCTGTGCTAATAGCCGAATGTGCAGGTGCCACATCAGTATAAGAGAAGGAGGCATGGGTCCTATGTATGCATAATAATAAGCAAAACCTCTAAGAAGTCAGAGGTCCAAGACCTTGGACACTGTATGAAATAATAACAAAAGATTTGTTACTATTTACAAGACGTTTCTAGCTTTTGGATAGAATATAAAGTGCAAAGCATCAGCACAGACAGTTTGGACAGCCTTCAACGCGACTCTGACAGTGCAGGTCCACCTCCTTACTCCCTTTTCCATTATGGAAGCCCCTTGAACCCAACACCATTGATAGTCATGACTGGGATGAGCTTTTATTAAAAAAAAAAACTAACTAAACAGTGTCCAACTAAATAATGCTGTTTTTCAAAATTCAAAAGAGTTAAATAAATCCTTAAAAATGGGTGAAAAGTGGAGATTAAAATCAATAAATGAATCCAAAAAAAATATGGTTAAAATACTGACAAGTACAGTCCTTATTTAGAAAGCCAACTCATTCTCCTCTTAGCTAGTAGCTCCCCTGCTTATCCCATCCCAGGTCTTGCAACAGAGGAGTCGCCCTTTCAGCAGGTGCGGCTGACCTTCCAAAGGTCCGGTTGCCTTCAGTCCCCTGGCCTTGTAAAGGCTCCCTCACCAGACTAAGACTTGGGTGCCCAACGGCCAGGCCTCTCACGCTCACAAGCCATCTCGACTCCCACTGCCTTCCCGGCCTTACGTGATGAGCCATCCACACTCCCAGTCACTCCTGCTCCTCCGAACAGCTCAGCAGGAGCAACCCAATCCATCCACCCCCGAGTGTCAAGCATACACTCTTTTCCAGGGAATGTCCTCCCAGGAGCCTGCCTTCACTCCCTCAAGCCTGCTCTCTCTTGCTCACTTGTTCACACGCGTACCGATTCTTACAGCTTCCTGCCTTCTTCTCTCCTTAACCTCTGCTCATTGTTTCTCCTTTTTTTTTCTCCTGATTCTTTTTCCTCTCCTCGCACTCACACTTCCCCTTTTAAAATGGGGACGTGGCACAGCTCTGATGTTGAGCAGCTCCCAGCACCAATTGGGGTCATGGACTTTCCTATACCTGTGCACTTAGTGTAGAACTGCCTAGTCCCGCATCTGGAACCGCTCTTTATTTAAAAAGATGCTTTTCAGCCACGGACCTCAATCTACCACAGCGACTTCAAGAAATAAAACAAGCCAGTGGTTTCAATCATGATATGCCACATTGAACTTTCTGCCTTTAAAAGACCTACATATTTTTTCTGACTTTTGTCTAGGATTTCGGCATTTCTGCTTTGTTTTGATTAAATATATGATTGCTTGTCTCTTACTGTGTTCTTTCTTCTTTGCTCTAACGGAGGCATGGTGGTGCAGTGGTTGGCACTGCTGCTACATACAGTGGTGTGAAAAACTATTTGCCCCCTTCCTGATTTCTTATTCTTTTGCATGTTTGTCACACAAAATGTTTCTGATCATCAAACACATTTAACCATTAGTCAAATATAACACAAGTAAACACAAAATGCAGTTTTTAAATTATGGTTTTTATTATTTAGGGAGAAAAAAAAATCCAAACCTACATGGCCCTGTGTGAAAAAGTAATTGCCCCCTGAACCTAATAACTGGTTGGGCCACCCTTAGCAGCAATAACTGCAATCAAGCGTTTGCGATAACTTGCAATGAGTCGTTTACAGCGCTCTGGAGGAATTTTGGCCCACTCATCTTTGCAGAATTGTTGTAATTCAGCTTTATTTGAGGGTTTTCTAGCATGAACCGCCTTTATAAGGTCATGCCATAGCATCTCAATTGGATTCAGGTCAGGACTTTGACTAGGCCACTCCAAAGTCTTCATTTTGTTTTTCTTCAGCCATTCAGAGGTGGATTTGCTGGTGTGTTTTGGGTCATTGTCCTGTTGCAGCACCCAAGATCGCTTCAGCTTGAGTTGACGAACAGATGGCCGGACATTCTCCTTCAGGATTTTTTGGTAGACAGTAGAATTCATGGTTCCATCTATCACAGCAAGCCTTCCAGGTCCTGAAGCAGCCAAACAACCCCAGACCATCACACTACCACCACCATATTTTACTGTTGGTATGATGTTCTTTTCTGAAATGCTGTGTTCCTTTTACGCCAGATGTAACGGGACATTTGCCAAAAGTTCAACTTTTGTCTCATCAGTCCACAAGGTATTTTCCCAAAAGTCTTGGCAATCATTGAGATGTTTCTTAGCAAAATTGAGCCCTAATGTTCTTTTGCTTAACAGTGGTTTGCGTCTTGGAAATCTGCCATGCAGGCCGTTTTTGCCCAGTCTCTTTCTTATGGTGGAGTCGTGAACACTGACCTTAATTGAGGCAAGTGAGGCCTGCAGTTCTTTAGACGTTGTCCTGGGGTCTTTGTGACCTCTCGGATGAGTCGTCTCTGCGCTCTTGGGGTAATTTTGGTCGGCCGGCCACTCCTGGGAAGGTTCACCACTGTTCCATGTTTTTGCCATTTGTGGATAATGGCTCTCACTGTGGTTCGCTGGAGTTCCAAAGCTTTAGAAATGGCTTTATAACCTTTACCAGACTGATAGATCTCAATTACTTCTGTTCTCATTTGTTCCTGAATTTCTTTGGATCTTGGCATGATGTCTAGCTTTTGAGGTGCTTTTGGTCTACTTCTCTGTGTCAGGCAGCTCCTATTTAAGGGATTTCTTAATTGAAACAGGTGTGGCAGTAATCAGGCCTGGGGGTGGCTACGGAAATTGAACTCAGGTGTGATACACCACAGTTAGGTTATTTTTTAACAAGGGGGCAATTACTTTTTCACACAGGGCCATGTAGGTTTGGATTTTTTTTCTCCCTAAATAATAAAAAGCATCATTTAAAAACTGCATTTTGTGTTTACTTGTGTTATATTTGACTAATGGTTAAATGTGTTTGATGATCAGAAACATTTTGTGTGACAAACATGCAAAAGAATAAGAAATCAGGAAGGGGGCAAATAGTTTTTCACACCACTGTAGCTAAGGTCACCTTATATGCCTCTAAAAAATTGATGGAACCCTTTCAGTCTGGTTTCAGGGTTACCAATGGTTTGCTTTTGGCAGCAGACTCTGGACAAACCAGCATATTAATTCTATTAGACCTCAGTGCAGCATCTGACACTGTCAGACATGACATCCTACTGTCCAGAATGGAGAACATGTTGGGTATCTCTGACACGGCCCTCCAGTGGTTCAAGTCCTATCTGACTGATAGGCAAGAGTTTGTTAGTCTTGGCAACAGCAGATCCAGCTCGGTGCCAGTCACACAAGGAGTTCCTCAGGGCTCTGTCCTCGGTCCTCTGCTTTTCTGTATTTATATGCTTCCCCTTGGCCATATTATTCGTAGCTATGGACTGGGCTATCATTTTTATGCAGATGATACTAAACTCTACTTCAATGTTAAAAGTGGAACTTCATCTGAGCTTTCTCAGCTCACAACCTGCCTTAGTGAAATTAAAATCTGGATGGAGCAGAACTCTTTAAAATTAAATTGCAACAAAATGGAACTCCTGCAAATTGGGACTAAAATGCAACTTAATAAAATGAGTTCCTTCCCAGTCCATCTTGGTGGTGATCTCATCAGACCAGCCTCCACTGCAAAGAATCTTGGTGTCATTTTTGATTCCTCCCTCTCTTATTCCGCCCACAAAAATCACATTAAGAAACTTTCTTACTTTCACCTCCGTAACATATCCCGTGTTCGCTCCTTCCTCTCCTTTTCTGATGCTGAGAAACTTGTCCATGCTTTTATCACATCCCGCATCGATTATTGAAACTTGCTGCTGGCAGGTGCCCCTAATCTTATATCACAACTCCAACTTATTCAAAACTCGGCTGCAAGAGTCCTTACATGGCCCAGCAGCAGCGAGCACATCACTCCCATCCTGCTCCATCTTCACTGGCTCCCTGTGTCTTACAGAATCAAATATAAACTTCTACTAATAACCTAAAAAAGCTTTATATAACCTTGCGCCAAACTACTTCAGTAACCTTCTCCATCACTATGTGCCTACCCGCCCACTAACGTCCTCTGATTCTGACAATCTTGTTGTGCCCCGCACTAATTTACACTCCATGGGTGACAACAGGGCCTTCAGCTGTGTAGCGCCCAGACTCTGGAATGAACTACCAAAATTAATTAGATCAGCTGACTCCATGAATTCTTTTAAAAAACAACTCAAAACTCATCTGTTCAGGAAGGCTTTTAGCTCTACTTGACTTTATTACCCTTCTCTCAGTTTACCTCTCTGTCAAGATGCTCATATAACCTTTGTATGTGTGTGCCAGATCATCAATTATGTTGTCTGTTAGGCTTTTCTCTGAATTTACTGTCTTAATCTTCTTTATTTATTTATTTGGTTTGTACAATGCTATATACTGTATACCCTGCTGTTCTTTCTTATATTCTGTAAGTGCCTTGAGCATGGGAAAGGTGCTATATAAATAAAATGTATTATTATTATTAAAATAATAGGTCCAGTATAGTTGGCAGACATATCTCTAGCCCATTGTAATTCAGTCAAATCTAGTTCAGTTAGTCCTTCCCCATTGACTTCAATTCATTTCAATAACTTTGGCAAATATCATGAACATTTCTGTGTTTTCGAGAAACTCACAGCAAAGCAAACTCGGCAATGTTCACTCATCACTATTAATCTATTAGGGGCACCACAAGAAATGGTAATGTGGGTAAGCAGCTGCTAGAGAGCTCTCCATCACTCCTTGGCCAGGTGAGAGAAAGTGTTTATTGGTAGCTGTTAGATATAAGAACATAAGAAACATAAGAAACTTAACAAATGAAAGGTGACAATTCTGTTAATCAAGCCTGTTTCTTTAGCTCAGGGGTGGGCAATGTCAGTCGTGAAGGGCTGCAGTGACTGGGGTTTTTCGTTCCAACCCAATTGCTTAATTAGAAACCAATCCTTCCCAATCTCAGACCTTATTTAATTTTATGGTTTGTTAGTCTGCAATGTTACGTTCTTACATTGTAGATTTTTTTCTTTCCAGGGATATCATCTAATGATGATTTGAAGCATAAAACAGATCATTTTCAGTTTGTCACATTCTTCTCTTAAGTGTTTTGTTAAATTAAATAGTGCTGGATGAATCCACACAGGTGTAAATTGAAACAAGTTTGACAGAGAACTGATGGCTCTTTTGTTATTTGCATCTTATTGCTAATAAGGAGACATTAAAACGGTGAATGCAGCTGTTTAAGGTTGAAATAAGAAATTAAGGGTGCAGAACTTTAACAATCAAGACCACTAAAATGAAGCATCAAAATGCCACTTGAGCAATACGTGCTTCCTCAGAAATAATTGACCTCTCATTAAGAAAAGGGTTGGAACAAAAACCTGCAGCCACCGCGTCCCTTGGGACCGACATTGTCCTCCACCCCTGGTTTAGTTGATAGCTAAGCTGTCCCAATATCTCATCCAGGTTCTTTATAAAGGTTGTCAAGTTTTCTGATTCAAATACATGTCTCACTAGTTTATTCCAGAGTCCCATAACTCTTTGCATAAAGAAGTGCCTCCTGTCTTCAGCTTTAACGCACTTCCTCTTAATTTTCACTGATTCCACTGATGTCCTTGAGTATGTCATTCACCCTTAAGCTGCAATATCTTTGTGAGTGCCTCAGAATGATCTACTCCATGGGCACTAGACAAAAGGAAAGGTCACTGGATTGAACATGAGACTAGGACTGTTACAGGTGACATGAACTGACTGATCACTTAATTGATTCTGGGTCATTGTAATTTTACTTCTACTCATTGAAAGTCCAATGCACAAACATGAATGGTGATTAATGTCACATTTAAATTTATATGCTTTGCAGTATCCTGCATGCGCATCAGAGGACCACTTTCAAGGTTTATTGCAGGTAAGTTATACCACTACCAGGGCAAGACGGGGCACAGTCACTAACATTGTTATCTCTTTTGTCACCTGCAGCATCAAGAAAATGCCCACTGAGGGCAACTGATTCTGTCCCAGCCAGCTGGAGAACTATGAAAGAGCGAACTCCCCAGAGAAAGGCATCTCATTTCTGACCCAATCTGCCAACAGCTTTGGGCTCATGATGTAGACCTGCTCTATCGAGTTAATACTGTTGTGGAGAAATCTTCAGAAAGGCAGTGAGAATTTAGACTTCATTGAATAGCATAGGAAACAATTGCAGAACATATAAAGCTGTCTCAGTTCATGAAATAAGCCCAGTGGTTTGGGCAAGGTTCATTTTTATTTCAGTTCTAATCACTTCCCCATTTCATACATATTTCTCATCATACACTTTACATGTTATCCTTGTAATCATGACCTCATGCTGTACCTATTTTTATAACAATTACCTTGCCTTGTAAACTCCTTTCCCCTAATAATCATCAGTCTTTTCATAACAATCATCAGGACTCAAAGGCTGTGCTTGCCGTCTGACCCGGAGATGACGATTACCTAATCATGTTTTACATTTCTCACAATTTCACATTCCTAATCTTCATCTAATAATAATTGATCAGTCCTCATCATTAGGTTGGAACCAGGGTGACCCACATATGAGAAACTACACTGATCAATTAATAATTGCTTGTTGCACCAGCATCCAGTAAGACTAAACTCATAAGCAGCTGCACAGGTAAGGGCAGCACGCAACTTCACTGATAAGGGCTAAGCTGCTGGAGCTGAATGCAAATGGTAATGATAATCAAGTCTTAAACTCTTGTATAGCTCAATCTTAGCTAACACGATGCAGCTTGCTTTCAACATGATCATCTAGAATATTCATAAGCCTTAAAATATAAAATTAAATGGCATTCAAATGTTTAAATGTTTAAACTCTTTATGCGCTAGCTTGCAAGTTTACTTAGTTTTCTTTAAGTTTAAGGGCCGTGGTCCACCGGGGGGCTTACTGCTCCCTCATCCCCAACACAGACCGGCTGAGTCACAAGTTAACCACAGCACATTTTTTTATTCTTCAGTGGGGAAGCTTTTTTCTTTTTGCTCCTCACTACACAGCACAGTAGAAAGCACCAAATACAAATAAACACAGTTCTTTCTTTCTTTCTTTCTTTCTTTCTTTCTTTCTTTCTTTCTTTCTTTCTTTCTTTCTTTCTTGCCTCAACTCCTCCTCAAAAGCTTTGTCCTCCAACACCCAACTCTGGCTCCTAGATTGGTGGTGAGGTGGCTCCTTTTATAGTGCACCCGGAAGTGCTCCAGGGGTTTCTCAACCTTCTTCTGGCTGCAATTCCAGGTGTGGTGGAAGTGGTTCTTCCAAGGATCCAGTTGAACCTGCAGCACCCCATGGTGGCACCCACAGAGCCCAACAGGGCTGTTCCAAAATACAAGTCCCAACATACCCTCCATGGTGCTGTAACAATAAAGGGGGGCTGCCCTCTAGTGCCTGAGGGAAGATAGTGACTCCAATGTGGTCTCTCCCTCTGTGCTTCCACCCAGCTGGTGTTCTGGCTGGTTAATGGTCCTGGCCATCCATCACAGGACCTTGAATGTTTGCAGAAACATGTTTGATCTTTAGTCAGCCAGAAGGTTCAGCAAAGTCACCATGTCACAAAACAAAAGCTTGTTTACTCAATTACCTAAAAAACAGAGTGTCCTTGGTTCATAGAAAACAAAGCAAGTGACAAGCAAGCAGGCCTTATTAAAAACAAAAGCAGCGACTTGTAAACTAATAGTGCCTGTCTAAGCCACTTAAAAAGATGTGAAGCAACTCCTTTTAACACTAGAATTACCAAAGCCTATGAAAAAACTCATAATCCCGGCCCACCTTAAATCTGTTCCCACCTCTCCGTTAGCGTCTTTTGTTTTGTAAATGTGTCGATCAACACAAGAAGCAAGCAACCTGCTATCCCATCCCCCTCACCGCTGCAGGAAGTAGGCAAAAAGCTCTCCCAACTGGGAGTGAGGTACCAGGAGCTGTAGATAGTAAATAATATATTGTTATTTGGAGCACATGCATTTCATGTGTGTTCTGTGTCTACAACGATCTATGCAAGTGAAGGATGACAGGAAATGCAAGAAATGTTGAACACATACCTAAAATGACAAACTTTTTTATGTTTTAGTACTAGCGACAAAACTTTGACACGTAGTATATAAGGTGTGAAGACTGAAGTCTAAATATCAACTAAGCACTTTCACAAGTTACAAATATAACAAAACAAGTGCACTTTTATTCAAGACTGTAACCGAAGAAAAAGAAATTGGGTTAGTGTACTTTGTTGATACAACTTCTTTGGAAGTACAGCAGTAAGAACTGCTAACTCCTATTCAAAATGTTTGAGCCTTCTCACATCCCAAAATAAATGTTTTGAGTAGTGAGCTACTCTTATTGTTATTATCTTCTTATATAATACGCTACCGTGGCTGTCCGTTTGTCTGTCCAGGATTTTAAATCACTTTTAGCTCGCAAACCGTTTGAACTATTGACCTGAAATTCCCTACCACCTTCGCCATCACTTCCCCTACCTCTTCATATCTTAAATCATTCTTGAAGCAGATTGTAATTGCAATACAAACACTGACTTAATCAGTTTTCATGTGAAAAGATGCCGACTAAAGAAGAGAAGAAGCGGACCACTACTGTGAAGAAAAGAAGAGCTGCTCAGGAAGCAGGAAGCGCATCAACCTCTGAGCAAACGAATGCTAAACGTACAGAGAAAGAGGATGAAAACTAGGAATGCTCAAGCCAAGTGTATTCACTGCATGTTATAGTGCAGTGTGCAGCTACTGGTTAAACAATAAAGAAATACATTTGATTTGAGTCTGTAAAAGTCGATGTAAATATATGGTGCTTGTAAAGATTAGCATTTTTTTTAAATTCAGTTTTATTCCCTCAGTCATGTTCACGCTCCCCTGATCTGACACTGCTGTTTTCAAATAAAGATGTGCTATAACAGAGGTGAACTCAAAGAGAACAGAATATCTCCACGCAAGAAACGTCCACTCACATATAAGAACAACGCAGCTGTACCAGCCGTAATTGTGAAAGATGGCACCGTTTGGATGCAGCAAGAGGTCGGGCATCATCCTGCCAGTCAGTCTGCCCCACACCTGTCCTACAACGAAACAGCACGACTTACAGAGCTCACCAAGGTATTGTGCAAAGTCATGTTTGTGATTATATTTTGTGATTGAATGTTATTTACCTTGATTTATTTACATATCTTCCTACAGTGTAAAGTCACAAGTAGACTGCAGAGCTTCCTCTGTTTGATCGACATGGACATGCTGACACAGTACATGTGTACTGAAGTGACTTCAGCTGCAGGTGGAAGATCCTGTCACACCCTACACAACTGTGTTTGATCTTATTCAGGAAAAGATCCCAGTTGCCCCACAGGAGAAAGACTTTCTGAGACTAAGGTCATAAAGCTTATGAGACCGTTTCTGGACAAAGGCAGAACCGTAACAAGAGTTGCATGGAGCTTCCACCTGCAGCTAAAGTCACTTCAGTACACATGTACTTAGTGAGTATGCCCATGAGGGATTTAAGGTGGGCCGGGTGTACGAGTTTTATCGTTTTATCATGTAGGCTTTGGTGATTCTAGTGTTAATAGTCAATAGTTCTAAAACCAATAACAAGGCACATTGATCCTTTATTTAAACCTCAACAATATTTTTAAAAGAACGTCACAAAGACACCTTTTAGTTCTGTTTAAATTGACTGGAGCGCCATCGAGCATTCTTTTTATTTGTTATTATTTACAATAAGGTTGACCCATCTAGTAATACAACACTTCCTTGATGCCCAAGTGTGTCCTTTCACTCATCCACAACAGATGCTTTTATCCAAAGTGACTTACAAAGCAGGTTAACAATTGAGTAACAATCAGTGTGGGGGACTGTTTGGGAAGAAGTGTTACAGGACAAGATCACAAAATTGATCAACACAAGTGAAGAGCTCAAAGACAAAATACTGTATAACTGAATTTCAATTCCTAGGTTACAAAACCAACAGCTGATATCGGTTGGACATAAATTCACCCAACAAAAGAGTTTTCAAATGCTTCTTAAACACATTTAGGGAGTCAGCAGTTTGGAGGGAGGGGGGCAGCTCATTCAACCAACTAAGAGCTACATATGAAAAGAATCTTGGATCAGGTCTGCTTCCATGCAGAGGTGGTATCACCAAAGTTTGAAAAGGAGTATAGGACCTCAAATGTGTCTCTATGTATACAGTAATCCCTCCTCGATCACGGGGGTTGCGTTCCAGAGCCCCCCACGATAGGTGAAAATCCGCGAAGTAGAAACCATATGTTTGTATAGTAATTTTTATATATTTTGAGCTCTAAGAAACTCTCCCACACTGTTTATAAATATTCTCCGCATAGTTATACAGTAAACCCTCGTTTATCGCGGTTAATCCGCCCCAGACAGATAAATGAATTTCCACGAAGTAGGGTTCTTTATTTATAAATCTAATATTTTCACAGTTAGAGCATAGAAAACCTGTTTATGACCTTCTAAATATGTTTTTTAACATTATTAGAGCCCTCTAGACATGAAATAGCACCCTTTAGTCAAAAGTTTAAACTGTGCTCCATGACAAGACAGAGATGACAGTTCTTTCTCACAATTAAAAGAATACAAACATATCTTCCTCTTCAAAGGAGTGCCGTCAGGAGTAGAGAATGTCAGAGAGAGAGAAATGGAAACAATCAAAAATCAATAGGGCTGTTGGGCTTTTAAGTATACGAAGCACCCGCGATAAAGCGGCCGCAATGAAGAGATCAATGTGAAGGTAGTCTTTCAGCATTTTTTACAGGAGCATCCATCTTCTAAGCAAACAGCCGCTCTGCTCACACCCTCTCCGTCAGGAGCAGAGAATGTCAGAGAGAGTGAGAGAGATAGAGAAAAGCAAACAATCAAAAACCAATACGGGCTGTTAGAGCTTTGAAGTGTGCGAAGCATATTGTATATCATTGAGGAGTTTTATTTAATATGTAATACGTGCTCTGATTGGGTAGCTTCTCAGCCATCTGCCAATAGCGTCCCTTGTATGAAATCAACTGGGCAAACAAACTGAGGAAGCATGTACCATATATTAAAAGACCCATTGTCCACAGAAATCCGCGAACCAGCGAAAAATCTGTGATATATATTTAGATATGCTTACATTTAAAATAGAGTGAAGCCGCGAAAGTCGAAGCGCGATATAACGAGGGATCACTGTATAGGGCCTCAAATTTGTCTCTATGTATACAGTGATCCCTCCTCGATCGTGGAGGTTGCATTCCAGAACCCCCCGTGAAAGGTCAAAATCTGAAAAGTAAAAACCATATGTTTATATGGTTATTTTTATATATTTTAAGCCCTTATAAACTCTTCCACACTCTTATAAACATTTCCCGCACAGTTATACAGCATAAACCCTTTATATTCTCTAGATATTAGGTAAGATTCGTTGAAATTATGTATGTAAACACACTGTTTATTTACTACACACAAACATACATATTGTATATCATTGAGGAGTTTTATTTAATATCTAATACAGTTTTTAACACATTGTAATTGATTAGATAATATAAAAATAAATTAAAAATCTACAATGTGTAAATATAAATAAAACCTAAATGTTATTTTAAAGATATCGAGGCGTCTCCGATATCGCATATGTTATAGTCATTACGATAGACAGGCCACCAGCAATAAATACGTACAATGCAAAACAAATTGTATGAAATGTGTGTACAGTTACATTAACATACAGTACATACATGTACTAAGTACGCAGAAAATTAGTTATGGGTACTCACCAACAATGACACAACGACTTGTCCGATAACAATGACATGAATGTTACTGCACAACAAAGAGCATTACAGCTCTTCTGAAGGAGCCTCTTCAGGTGACTGTGTAGCACCGCGGTGTAGCTGTTCCCTTCCTTGAACAAATCCAAAACATTTACCTTTTCGGCAATTGTTAGCATCTTCCGTTGGCGCTTGGGCATGGCCCCAGAAGCAGTAGCAGGATCAGGTCATTTTGGAGACATAACGAAGGGCTTGACTACGCACAAAGATAAACACAAAAGAGCACAAAAGTTAACTCTTTACACAGCGAAACACGTTGATGTTGAATGAGTGAGACGAGATAATGCAAAGCGGAATCGAATGCTGCTCTCCGTCACTGAGCCAATCAGCACACAGGAACTTAACTGCATGCTCTAATTGGGTAGCTTCTCAGCCATCCACCAATAACGTCCCTTGTATGAAATCAACTGGGCAAACCAACTGAGGATGCATGTACCATAATAAAAACACCCATTGTCCACAGAAATCCATGAAACTCTGAAAAATATGCGATATATATTTAGATATGCTTACATATAAAATCCGCGATAGAGTGAAGCCGCAAAAGTCGAAGTGCGATATACCGAGGGATTACTGTATAGGTGCAGACCCACAAACTACTCTGAAGACAAACATCAAGGATTTGAACTTAACACATTCTGCTACAGAAAGCCAGAGCCAGTGTAGTGAGTGACATGTGCCTGCCTCGTTTGGTTGTATACGAGATGTGTCACTGAATTTTGATTCATCTGCATTGACTTGGTACACATGCCGGTGTTCCTGTCGTCAGAGATCTGAAGTAGTCCAGACATAACAGGACCAAAATCTGGATGAGAAGTGGTTCTGCATATTCTGTCAGATACATTCTGACCTTGAGGATATTGTAGAGAATAAATCTGTGAGCCCGAGAGACTGTAGCAACATGGTACCTGAGGAGCAGCTGGTCATCAATCACCACCCCAAGTGTGCATGCCAACTTGGAAGGTGTTAGCAATAATGAGCCAAGCTGAACAGAGGTAGGGTGCTGAATAGTCAGATGACCCAGGATAACAGGAAGGTCCACATTTGCCAAGTTGAGCTGGCAATGGTTTTCCTTCATTCAGTTTACATCAGAGAATCAGTGTGACATGCTGAGATTCTAGATGATTCCATATAGTCCTCTGTAAGGAACATCAGGTGTAGCTGTGTATCATTTGCATTGTACTGACAGGAAAAATCTTTGGATTGGATGATAGGATCAAGTGAGGAACTGTATAGAGATCTGGAAACATAGTAGGATCAGAACAAGAGGAAGGACTCAATCCATCTGTGGATAGTCTCAGTGATGCCAAGGCCAGAGAGGGTGGTAAGGAGAATCTGGTGTTTGACTGTGTGAAAGGCAAATAAGACAAATAGTAGGATGAGCAATGATGACATGTTGGTAGGTAACAATGTGTAGAACCGTCTCTTTGGAGTGACCCATCTTGGATTTTAACTGATTAGGATGAAGCATTCTATTCTGTAGAAGAAAAGACGAGACTTGGTTAGAGCTGTGTTCCTGTGTTTTGGATAGAAAGAGGAGCAGAGACACTGGTCTGTAATTACTTGAGATGGGTTGAGAGTGGCCTTCTTGAGTTATAAGAGTCTGTTTGAACCTGATGATAAGTTCTTGTTACTTCTTGAATATTTGACTCACAGCAGGCCACTTCATGGAGGAAAAAATGTGTGGTGATGTGAATTCTTACTGTTAAAGTCCATTTGGTATTCCATATAACTGTCATGATCTGGCTTTTGTTTTAATTTTTTATAGTCATTCCTTGGCCTCTAAACTATTTGAGATATCATTTTGTGGGTTTTAGAGGTCCTTACATTTATTTTTGGGTCTCAAGCATTTTCACTCAGTTAATAATGAATTCCGTTCTCTTAAGTTGGCATTTTCTTTTTATTTTGCATGCCAACAATTTGTGCTCTTTATTTTCTCAGTTTCTAGGCAGGTGCTAAGTTTGTGACCTCAAAGGACACACCTCTTGCAACAGTGTTTCTGACGATGGGAAACAATTATAGCTGAATTCAAGAGAAATACAAAATAGAAAACATGCTCCAAAAAATTAGATAACTTTTTATGCCATTGGAATTTCCAAAAATAAACATCATAATCACAATCAGGAGCCTCAAAAAATGCCTAAATAAATGTTTTATCTTGTATATAAAATAAATATTGAAAACAAGTCCCTGATAAAAATGTTCTGCACCATTAAAAACACAGAAATACAAGTGTAAGTCAATAACTATCTGCACTTTTGTGACAATTTTATTTGGTGTGGCTGTGCATCTTTTTCCACGCTCAGGTGGAAGCATGGGGTGTCTGTGGTCATATGGTACCAACCTTGATGTCTTTTGCTGTTTTCTAAGACTAAACATAGCTGATCCACCCTCAGTTTGCACCAAAGTCAGAGCTGCCAACAATGATTTGCTTTTTATGGGCTGAAGCCCTATCAAGAGTTAAAATCAATATAAGGCTTTCTGCACATGTGCTTAGGAATGGATCAAGAACTTTAAAAATGGCCGGATGAGTGTTAAGCATGTAGTAGGAGTGGGATGCCCGGCCATGTCCACTACAAATGACAACAAGTCCGACCCGTGATTCTGATGAACCAGTATGTGACAATCAATGAAGTGACAAATTATATATAAATTTGTCATGATGCTGCATCCAAAACTGTCCTGACTTTCATTAAGTCTGTGTAAGATGGATCCTGAAATGGCTCACAGAGGAGCAAAAGTACAGTAATTATTTGATGTTTTTTTTTTCAATTGAATCATCACTGGAGATGAAACATGGATTTATCACTTTGAACTGAAGAGTAAATGGCAGAGTATGAAATCCATATGGCCTTGACCTCACTCACTTGGTTTACCATGACTTCGGTCCATTTAAAGATGCCTTATGAAGTTATTGATTTCCCACAGACTAATATACTAAAAAAGCAGTGCATGCATGTATGAGAACTAAAAACATTTTTTTTTCTGTGGACATAACCAGACTTCCATCCATCCATTATCCAACCCGCTATATCCTAACTACCTCCCAGCCAACACAGGGTGCAAGGCAGGAAACAAACCCCAGGCAGGGCGCCAACCCACCGCAGGACACACACACACCAAGCACACAATAGGGACAATTTAGGATCGCCAATGCACCTAACCTGCATGTCTTTGGACTGTGAGAGGAAACCTGAGTACCCGGCGCAAACCAACGCAGACACAGGGAGAACATGCAAACTCCACGCAGGAAGGACCCGAGAAGCGAACCCAGGTCTCCTAACTGCGAGGCAGCAGCGCTACCCACTGCACCACCATGCCATCCATCCATTATCCAACCCGCTATATCCTAGTTCATAATAAAATATGACATCACTGAATGTTCTCTACTACTTCTTCCTCTTTTCCCACTTTGTTGTAGGCCAATGTGCTTGTTCAACCTTCTTCAAACAGTTCAGTCATGCACCTCCATCCCAGTCAAACCCTTTTCATTCAGATTTTCTTCTGCTTTTTCCATCCACTTCTGCTTTGGCCTCCCTTGCTTTCTCTTCCCCTGTACTTCCATTCCTATATATAACCTTTGATCCTGTTGTGTCAAAACACAAAGATCATGTCCTCCAACACACCACTAGCATGTAAAGCAGTTCTGATGACAGCAACCATGTATAGCTGCACTCATGAGAAATACAAAATGGTGAGCAAAATACGGCAAAAAATTAGGTAACTTCTTATGCAATTGGAATTTCCAAAAATGAGTGTCATAATCATAAGCAGTAGCCTCAAAACCTCTAAAATGAATGTTTGATCTTGTATAAAATCCAAAACCCTAGTTAAAATGTCCTACAACTCAATGTTCTCTATTGCAGTTCTAATACATTTTAGAAGTAAAGTGTGGATAATTACCACATATACTCGTGTATAAGTTGGGTTATGACACCCGAAAAATCAATTATAAAATCAGACCCCGATTTATACGCCCGTTCAAAAATACAACACTTAAATTTTTTTTTACATCTTTTTTTACAGATCTTTCTCAGACACATTAAATTTTGTTGCAGAAGCGCAGTTACCAATTTCATTCGCCACTTCAATGACTTTAAATTTAAAACCAGCTTCACATTTTCTTCTAATCGAACGCTCCATCATAGAGAAGGGATGCTCTTACAATAAAGGTGTATGAGGGTGTGAGATACAAAAAACACAAATCAGTGCAAACGTCACTTTGGAATAGTTCAGGTATTACTGTGTGGTCACGTAGGCACAATACTTAAGAAAAAAAGCAGTGTGCTCCGTGGTCTGTGTTAGTCACTGGTGGTCCCTGAGAACTAATGCCAAGTTCAAGGTTGGTTTTCACCTTATGCAGAGTTCTGTCAGAGGAGCATCTGATCACATGTGATCCGAAATTAGGCAGATTTAAAAATATGATGCTGTTCTAACTTTATTTATGATACGAAACATGCATGAAATTTGAAAAGAAATAAAATGTTTTGTCTTTTTTAGCGTTTATCCATTTATTTTTTTATTCTGTGTATTCATTGCAAGCTTGTGGCCAGCAAAAGCCTATCTGAGCAGAAATGAGTACCGGGCAGGACCAGTCAAATGGAAAATAAAAAGGAGATGATGACTTAAAATTCAAATTATGGCTATATCTGCACAAATTCAATTTTAATAATTAATTTTTGGGGACATTCCTTGGCAGAAACATATGCTTTCACACACATAAGTAGAAACTATATGGTTGGGGGAAATTTAAAAATTTCCACTCTAGGGACAATGGGAAATGATCAAAAACTCAGTCGAAAAGCCCATGAGAAATAAAACAAGGCAATCCAAACATTTCAGATTTGTATGTTGCAATTAATTTCATGTACAGTATATTGTTAAAGTGTGTATTATGAAACTGAGAAAAAGATGGTGAGCTTTTCTATTAAGTATTCTCAGCTCAGAGTTGTTCAATGAGGCATTTTTTCGTTTTATATGTTAATAATTCATGAATGTAAAGGCTTGCTTAACCTTTATTTATTATTTATGAACACGTAGATTAAAAGACTAAACATGTAGAGCATGCCAGGCATTTATACTAGAAAGGAATTTTAATGAAAACCCACTGGTTTGTATTTACATCTTCTGATCATAAGCACAATTTTTTTGTTCAATGCAGGATGAACCAATTAGGAGGTTTGTGTAGATAATCTGACATCACTCAAGTAGAAAAAGCAATAATCCATTATGCACAAGGTTAGGGTTTTAATCCCCATCATTGATGCCCTGAGTGAGCCCCTCACTAGTCCTCCAACTGTAAAATTATGGAAATTGATGCATTATACTTGTAAAACATAAAAACAAATGTTCTGGTTATCCATTTTAAGCAAGTACTATAAATGCATTGACCACATGAATGCATTTCTGAGGCATTTCTGCACAGTATATTTGAGTGGGCACATCAGGTCCTTTTGTATGGTTCCTAAATTTTAGATTATATTAGATTCATGCTTTGAGAACCTGAAATAACAGTTCATATATATATATTGTCAGAGGACACCCAGGAGGAAGATGCGGAGGAGGGCTTGCCCCTTCCCCAGACCATCTGGGGGCGACCGCCCTGGTTCTTTGCGGTCCACGGGTACAGAGCTTTGAAGCTCCACCCTGTAGGGGCCCGTGATCGCTGCCAGGGGACACCCCCATGCCTTTGGGGCCCTTGACCTCAGCACTTCCGCCACACCAGGAAGTTCTGGGAGGAAGAAGAGCAGGGATACCCGGAGTGCTTCCAGGGATGCAGCTGGCACTTCCGCCACACGGGGGTGTGTCCGTGGAGGATTGCCGGAACCGACCTGGAGCACATCCAGGTGATAATAAAAGGGCCGCTTCCCTTCATTCGGGGCTGGAGTCGGGTGAAAGAAGGACTAAGCAGGAGAAGAGAGTGTGGAGGTGGTCTGAAGAAGGCATTATGTGGCCAGGACTTCGGGGGTTTGTGGTGCACTTTGAACTTGTACATATTGTAAATAAACGTGTGGTGGGTGAAAAACAACATGTCTGGCTGTCTGTGCCCGGGTAACGTTTACAATATATATATATATATATACTTTGTGCCAGCAAAGCAGTGGGTCCAGATGGAGTATCGCCACGACTGCTGAAGGCCTGTGTGCTGGAGCTGGGGAGTCCTCTACAGCACATCTTCAACCTGAGCCTGGAACAGCAGAGAGTCCTTAGGCTTTTGAAAACATCTTGTATCACCCCAGTCCAAAAGGTATTATGTCCTATTAAGTTGAATGACTTCCGGTCTGTCACTAAGACATCACATGTGATGAAGACCATGGAGTGGCTGCTGCTTCACCACCTGAGGCCACAGGTCCGCCACGCCCTCGACCCTCTGCAGTTCGCATACCAGGAGAAAGTGGGAGCGGAGAATGCCATTATCTTTATGCTACACTGATCCGTCTCCCACATGGACAGAGGAAGTGGTGCTCTAAGAATTATGTTTCTTCTCTAGCGCCTTCAACACCATCCATGCTCTGCTCTTTAGGGACAAGCTGACAGAGATGGGAGTAGATTCATACCTGGTGGCATGGATCGTGGACTATCTTACAGATAGACCTCAGTATGTGCATCTCAGGAACTGCAGGTCTGACATTGTGGTCAGCAAAACAGGAGCGCCTCAGGCACTGTACTTTCTTTGGTCCTGTTCAGCCTATATACATCGGACTTCCAATACAACTTGGAGTCCTGCTACATGCAAAAATTCGCTGATGACACTGCTATCGCGGGCTGCATCAGGAGTGGGCAGGAGAAGGAGGAGTAAAGGAAAACTAATCAAGGACTTTGTTAAATGGTGCGACTCAAACCACTTACACCTGAACACCAGCACGACCAAGGAACTGGTGGTGGATTTTATAAGGCCCAGGCCCTTCCTAGACCCTGTGATCATCAGAGGCGACTGTGTGCAGAGGGTACAGACCTATAAATACCTGGGAGTGCAGCTGGATGATAAATTGGACTGGACTGCCAATACTGATGCTCTTTGCAAGAGATGACAGAGCTGACTATACTTCCTTAGAAGACTGGCATCCTTCAACATCTGCAATAAGATGCTGCAGATGTTCTATCAGATGGGTGTGAAGAGCGCCCTCTTCTACATGGTGGTGTGCTGGGGAGGCAGCATAAAGAAGAGGGATGCCTCACGCCTGGACAAACTGGTGAGGAAGGCAGGCTCTAGGCACAGAGCTGGACAGTCTGACATCCGTGGCAGAGCAACTGGCGCTGAGCAGGCTCCTGTCAATCATGGAAAATCCACTGCATCCACTGAACAGTATCATCTCCAGATAGAGCAGCAGCTTCAGCGACAGACTGCTGTCACTTTCATGCTCCACTGACAGACTAAGGAGATCGTTCCTTCCCTACACTATGCAACTCTTCAATTCCATCCAGGGGAGTAAACATTAACATTATACAAAGTCGTTGTCTGTTTTACATGCATTTTTATCACTCATTAATTTAATATTGTTTTTATCAGTATGCTGCTGCTGGAGTATGTGAATTTCCCCTTGGGATCTATCTATCTATCTATCTATCTATCTATCTATCTTAATATTTATTTGCTTAGCAGATGCTTTTATCCAAAGCAACATACAAAAGTAGTCAACATACTCTGTTCAAAAAAATTAAAGGAACACTTTTTAATCAGAGTATAGCCTCAAATCAGTGAAACTTCTGGGCTATTGATCTGGTCAGTTAAGTAGCAGAGGGAGTTGTTAATCATTTTCAGCTGCTTTGGCGTTAATGAAATGAATAACAGATACACTAGAGGAGCAACAATGAGACAACCCCCAAAACAGGAATGGTTTAACAGGTGGAAGGAGGCCACTGACATTTTTCTCTCCTCATCTGTTTTTTCACTTGTTTTTCATTTGGCTACGGTCAGTGTCACTACTGGTAGCATGAGGTGATACCTGGACCCTACAGAGGTTGCGCAGGTAGTCTAACTTCTCCAATATAGCACATCAATACCTGCCATTGCCAGAAGGTTTGCTGTGTTTCCCAGCACAATCCCAAGGGCATGGAGGAGATTCAAGGAGACACGTAGTTACTCTAGGAATGCTGGCCATGGCTGTAAAAGGTCCTTAACCCATCAGCAGGACAGGTATCTTCTCCTCTGGGCAAGGAGGAACAGGATCAGCACTGACAGTGCCCTACAAAATGACCTCCAGCAGGCCACTGGTGTGAATGTCTCTGACCAAACAAACAGAAACAGACTTCATGAGGGTGGTCTGAGGGTCCATCGTCCTCAAGTGGGCCCTGTGCTCACTGCCCGGCACTGTGGAGATCAATTGTCATTTGCCATAGAATACCAGAATTGGCAGGTCAACCATTGGCATCTTGTGGTTTTCACAGATGAAAGCAAGTTCACCTTGAGCACATGTGACAGACGTGAAAGAGTAACATCGTTCTGCATGAATGGTTTGGTGGGTCAGTGATGATCTGGGGAGACATATCCATGGAGGGACACACAGACCTCTACAGGCTAGACAAAGGCCCCTTGACTGACATTAGGTACTGGGATGAAATCACCACTATGCTGGTGCAATGGGTCCTGGGTTCTTCCTGGTGCACGACAATGCCCGACTTCATATCGTGAGAGTATGCAGGCAGTTCCTGGAGGATGAAGGAATTGATACCATTGATTGGCCCCCATGCTCGCCAGACCTCAATTCATTAGAACACCTCAGGGACATTATGTTTTGTTCCATCCGACGCCATCAGGTTGCATGTCACACTGTCCAGGAGATCACTGATGCCCTGGTCCAGATATGGGAGGAGATTCACAAGGACACCATCCATCGTCTCATTAGGAGCATGATCCCCACCCCCAACCCCCAACCTTGTCAGGCATGCATACAAGCACATGGGGGCTATACAAACTTCTGATTATGATTTTGAGTTGCTGCAATGACATTTCGGCAAAATGGACTAGCCTGCCACATCATTTTTGTCACTTTCATTTTCAGAGTGTTTTTGAATTCAGCCCTCTGTAGGTTGATCATTTTCATTTCCATCAAACAATGTGGTATCCTTTCTTTTCTTAACACATTACCCAGTCCATATCAGTAGAGAGTACAATTTTTGGCTACTCTACCCACCTCTGGTGTCACATGTCAGTTATCACGTCAGCAGAGAGTTGCAGTAGTCCAGGCATGATAAGACCAAAGCCCAGACCAGGAGTTGTGCTGCATACTCTGCCAGAGATAAATCTGCAAGACTGAGAGACTGTAGAAACATGTTCCCTGAAGGACACCTAGTCTTTGATCATCACCCCAAGATTACGTTATAACTTGATAGGGTTTAGCAGTAATGAGCCAAGCTGAACAGAGGTGGTGTGTTGAATAGATGGTCAAGCTGGGATAACAAGAAGGTCCATCATTGCCAGGGTGAGCTGGAGATGGTGCTCTTTCATCCAGGTTGTAATATCGTTGTGGCATGCATAGATTTTTAACTGAGCTATGTGGTCCTCTGGAGGGAAAGACAAGTTCCAGCTGCATATCATCAACAAAACACTGATACGAAAAAATCACCAGACTCGATGATATGACCTAATAAGGAAGTATATAGAGATAAAAGGAGAGGGTCTGTGCTAAGTGAGGTGTTGATGGAGTGTGTATCTGAAGAAATTAGTGAGGGAGAAAAAGCCTGGAGGAGATGTCAGGGAATGGAGTCAAGAGAAAAGGTAATGGGGACCGCTATAGAGGAGGTTGGAAATGTCAGAGGTTGAGAGGAGAGAAAGAGGAGAGTGTTGTGGTGTGTTCAGGGAGGAACCTACTGGCAGGAGGGTGTGATGAGAATTGACTCATGAAGAAAAGGTTGCAATGTGATCAACAGTGAAAGAGGTTGAGGCTGGAGGCAGTGGAGGGTTGAGTAGAGAGATAAAAGCAGAGAACAAGCCACCGGTATCAGATGTGCTGTTAATTGTATTTTGAAAGAAACTTACCTTAATGCTGGTAGTGACAAAAGAGAAGGAAGATAGAAGAGATTGATACTTATCTGGATCATCTTGGCCTTTGACTTCCTCCATGTCCTTTAAGGTGTCCTAAACTCTTTCTGTAGATTGCATAGAACTACAGAAAATCATTGGCAGGAGGCAATATTTTATGGAAATAATTCCCTCAGACTCAAAAGTAAGCTAAAGCATGTGGCATTCGATCTTAGAGACTGAATCAAAGGTGATTATTCCTGAAAAGAGCAAATCTGTATGCTCTTTTTTCCCAAAACCTCCTGGGGCATTATGAATTTCAAATAAAATTGTTAAATATTGCCTGGTACAAGATGATCAATGTAAAAAGGTCACATTTAAAACTCCTTTTGTATTGACCACAATCACAAAGGACTTCACAAAGTAATCAATAAACAATATTTCAAAACAGCGGAATAACTGGGAAAATGATTCTGCTTTGTGACATTTTTCTCTCTCTCTTCAGTTTTTTATTTTCAGCTTGTAATATTTGTGTATATAATTTTATGTACTGAAATGGTATGATTGGGTATCATTTTGAGCTTTAATCTGCTCTGCAAGCTACCTTTTGTAATGGATGTTAACTGTAAAGCTATTTTTCTTTTGTTGTGAAATAAAATATTGATCAAAAAAGAGAAAAAAAGTAATAAAAACAGTAATACTGGAAAAATACTCAACCCAACCATCCATTGATTTTCTGATTCACTCCACTTTAACAACAGAGTACATTAACAAAAGGGGTACAAATACAGCAGATCCCATGTTAGGTCTTCCTGCTAAACTCTTGTGAGGAGCATGATGCTTCTGTTTCCCATAATTCTGAAAAAATAAAGGAACTACAGAGAGGGGTGTTAATAATAAAGAGAAGTGTGTCATGCATGTCACCTTCAGGTCACTCCCACTAACTGATCTTTCTCTTCCATCTGCAGCCCCTGTAAGAATCCCAGGAAAGGTATGTGACCCTCACCCAGAGAGCCCAGAGAAAGCCCTGGCCCATCCAGTTGGGACGAAATAAAAGGAGAGAGACGTGTTTCATTCTTGACCTAAACTTCTTAGTGAATGGAGCTTCTGAGCTACCAGAAGCTTTAACCTTCATGTGGTAGCTGTACAGCCTGGATTGGCTTAACTTTTGTTTTCTATGCCTTCAGGCTAACATTTTTGTTTTTTTTTTAATTAAACAGGGTTGCCCAGATGGCCCCCCAGTTGTTACTATGGATTCCTCACATCTTTCAAGTGAATACAAGTGGTACAGTTGGCAGCATTTGGCTGGTAGAAAAGATGTTGGATTCAGCAGACCTGACAGAAATGCTGCAGCAGCTTGCTGAGCAGGTAGCACAGCTGCAAGTGCAAGTTACTGTACTTCAAGAAAAGTTGGCAGATACAGAGATGTGCTGCAAGGCTACCAACAAGCAACACATGGGCATGCTCAGGGCCCAGCTCCTGCCCATGCATTCCAGTGACAACATGTAAATTTACATACTAATCTTCAAACGCACATCAGCAAGGCAACAATGGCCACTTCACGAACAGCCCCATATACTGTCTCCTTTCCTGGAGAAGTACAGCACGCTAATTATGATATGGATAAGTTCACTATGGGAGACTACCCAATGCTCAAGTGAGAGATTCTGGCCAGGTATGGGGTCACAGCTGATAGTTAAGCTTAGTTCTGCCATGATTGCCGCTTTGACCTACAGAAGCCAGCTGGGGCCTAGGCACTTGATTTGTGGGGCAAGCTGTCTCGGTAGCTTCACCCTGGGGAGAGCCTAGTGGAGCATGTGGTTGAAATGGTGGCATGCAATTTTTTAATTCATGCATTTCCCTACCATCCAGTTTGTCCAGAACAAAGAACGTTTTGGGCGGACAAGAAATAACTTGTCAAGATCATAGAAGATCACTGGATCGTACTATAGTACATTCCGTAAGGCCAGAGCTCAAAAAAAGACCAGAAGACTGACTGTATCCCAAAGTCAGAACCAGCTCCCAAGGAGATGAACAAACTGTCCCACAGATATCCAAACTTCAGGAGACCAGGCATGGCATTGTTAACCTTACTTTGCCATAATTTAACTAGGAATGAGCTTATTTTTGATTTTAAAGATTGATCTATCTATCTATCTATCTATCTATCTATCTATCTATCTATCTATCTATCTATCTATCTATCTATCAGCATCATGCTGTACATTCGTTGGACATGCAAGTAAGAATTCCACTGTATTGTGTATTGTACTTTGTGGTCCATGTGACTATACAACTACTGTTATTACTTCTACTGCTATTATCTTCTGGATGGTTTTGCTAACTAATTATAAAGCTCTAAACAAAGCAGACAATAATTTGCAGTTTAAGAACTGTTTAGAAAACAAGACTATGGATGTTTGCATGGCTCCTTCACAAATCCACCATCCTGGGTTTGAGTCCAATGCCTGATTATTTTTCCTGTCGAGTTTGCACATTCTCCTTCTTTTTGTGTGAGTTAGAGACCTCCCCAACACCAACACCACACCCTGCCCTCTTCCTGAGGATCGGGTTTTCATCTAAATTGGCCCAGTGTGAGTGAGGATGTGATGTGAGTGGACCTGGAATGGTGTCCTGTCCAATGCTGTCAGGATAGGCCCCAACCCCCCTGCGGCCCTAAATTGAATTAAGTAGATTAGAGAGAAAGTAATTAGTTATTTCGAGTAATATAATGTATTCTTACTGATTGCAGATTCACAGAATGGTTATGTGAAAATATTGCCTTGTCATTCATAAATATTTATAGGTCTAAATCTGATTTTGAGAGACATACTAAATTACCTTTATCTTCCCCTTATTCCTCCAGCTCAACTCCTCAGGCACTGGCATGGAAGCCATGTTAAGCTGTTATCGAAGGAGCTGAACAGTCCATAATGTACCTCTGCTGGAATGGGAAACAAAGTAAAGCAGATGAGCAGGAGCCCCTGGCCATTCAATGGGTGAACACCAATATTGAATGGAATCTGGAAATTTGTGCTGGTTACTGACCATGTTTTATTCCAGTGGTCATGTTGCCTCAAAGACACTCTCATGAGTTACCCATTAGTTCGTGAGTATGCAGCCTTAATTTGTGGTCCTGCATAGGTGGGGTCTGTGACTCCCTCTGACCAAATCAAACAGGTTTTGATTTTTTTTTTTAGTCATAGGGGAAGGCTGTGTGCACATGGGAGCTAATGATGAATGCTCATCTAGGAATGAATTGCATGTAATATAATGACAAGGAATAAGAAATGCAGGTGTTTTGGACCTCACAATTTGAAGACTGGCTCATCTATATGAAGCCTCGTGTTTTAGATATAAAGACAGAATGGATAAAAGAAAAAAATGGGAAGAGATTGCACCTGAACTTCCTGTACCTGTAACACCTTTGAATGGGAACTGGCTTCATCAGGCAGCAAGTTATTGGCTGTCAAAAAAAGGGATGAGGTCACGGAAATATGAAACTGTGCTAGAAAGTCAACATTCCTGGTGATTTCTAATCATTTAAATTGACAAGATCACTGACTGCTGTCAGCAAGTTTGGCACCCCCCTGACTAGAGGTCATGTAATGTGACATCGGCTTTACCGAACAAACACATCAACTATAAAAGCAAGTTTTCACTTTGATTTGGTGAAGGTGACAAAAGCTGAGTTCTCTGATGAGTTAAAGTGAAAATGCAAACTTTTTGCAGGAAGATTTTTTAAATGGGCATTCCTCTGGTTTTAGATAAAGAATGAATGGGTAGTTGATTCTTTAAAGTGGAGTTGCACCTCTTGTTGAATTCTCTTTCTCAGACAAGCATTGCCAAACATAATTTAATACAAATTTGTGATTATTTTTATGTAACAGCTATTAATTGCCCTGATGTGAGTTAGTCAGATCTCTCCATCACTTTGCTCTGGGATAGGCTGGTGACCTGACCAGTATGTCTGACACTTTGTAGTGAAAAATACAGAGCCTCAAAATATAGTATGTTGTATGTGTTTAAAGTAACTTTGATTTGTATTATATCTGTATAAATTTTTGTCTCTGAACTGGACGAAAATGGATACCTACTGCAAATTTTTTGAATTACCTGTGCATGATTGGTGGGGGGACACTTTAGTTTGGATGTGTTTTAAGTGTTTGTGTTCTGTATCTGGATCACATTCACCTTACCGATAGACACATGCTGAAATCTTTTTATGTATGTATTATTATTGTTCTGTATATATCCACATGTGTCAGAAGGACACACATGCAATATTAGCAGAAAATATTGAGGCCATATATTTGCAGAATGTGCTTCGTAATAGGAATCAAACGCAGAAGATGGTGGGAATAAGCTTTTGTAGTAACAAAGAACAAATCAACACCTTAACAAGAACCATGATAAGAAGCTTCACAATAAGCCTGTGCATTTATTACACTGGTATTTTGCAAAAAAAAAAACAAAACACACTTTTAGTTATTTATGGTGGTGTAAGAGTTGTAAAAAACATTTAAAAAATAAGATAGCATGACTTGGGGAGGAGCAGCTAGGAGGCAAGACTTATGATGGAGCAATTAAAATGCTGCAGAAAAGTGCAACAAATTCACAAGCTGTACTCATCCATCCATCCATCGTCCAACCTGCTACAGTATATCCTAACACACAGTCACGGGGGTCTGCTGGAGCCAATCCCAGCCAGCACAGGGCGCAAATCAGGAACAAATCCCTGGGCAGGGCGCCAGCCCACTGCAGAGCTGTACTCATGTTGTACAAAAGTTCTGTCTGTGTAACAAGGGTAGACAGAATTAGAAATGACAACACAGGTAGGACAGTTTAGTGACCAAGTGAGAGGTGTTAGATTGAGATGATTTGGGCCCATACAAAGGAGAGATGAGGGGTACATCAGGAAAAGAATGTTGAGGATGGAACTGCCAGGCAAAATGAAAAGAGGAAGACCAAAGAGAAGGTTTATGGATGTGGTGAGGGAGAACATGAAGGCAGTCGGTGTGGCAGAAAACGACGTGAAAGACAGGAATAGATGGTGGTGAATGTTCCGCCATGGTGATCACAAAATGGGAGCAGCTGATAGAAGAAAAAAAAACCTCATGTTGTCCAATACAAAGCTTTTGCAGTAGAACATTTCTTGAATTAAGAACCCCTACTGTGAAGTGAACTCTGCAAGCTTGAATGAGTACAGATTCATATGATGTAGCCTAATTCTTACAGTATGAGTGCCCATTTTTTGCAGGCACAATTTTCCTTTTGCTTTCTTGTATAAAGTATTAATGCATTTTATTTTTAAGAATAACAGTCTTGGTTACTTCAAATAGCATTTAATTAATGTGAGACCATAAGGAAATAGAAATCTCAAGCTGGGGCCTTTTTTGCTGATGGATTCTCTATTACATGTGTGAGCTATCAGGTTTTATTAACAGAAGCTGTCAAACCAAGCATTCCTGTGTAGCATTCATATACACTTTTAATTACCAATGACCTGTGGAGACTGCAAATGTAATTAAAAAAAAGATACGGTGTGTGGTTTCTAATACAAGCAAAGACTATATCTCTGAGAAAAATAATAGTAAATGAATGTTTCAATAATAAATATTGTTTTGTGTAGTAATGTTCAAATTATCCATCTATTCATCCAAACCTTATCCTAGTAGGGAAGACCAGAGGCCAAATCCAGATATCCAATTCAGGGTAAACGAAACTATGGACATACTCATTCAAGGACAATTGGATCAGATGATAACAATCTAATGTTCTAGGAATATATGTGGTAAAAGGGCAAAGAGTGAGAGAGTTGGAGCCCAGCTGACATCACCAGTAAAGGTGTGCTGATCCGCACTGTTTACATTCAAAATGCTGACAAGGAGTTGATTTAGAGGGTCGTTAAAATGTAGAGTTTGCAGGTTTATGTCTGGCCCCTGGCACTTACCTCAGTACAAATCTGCAAACTGAGAAGGCTCATGGTCTATGTGTGTGAACCCACGATAGAACAATTGGCATAGATGGCAGCCTTTGCACTATGGTGGTGTGGTGCCAGTGCAAAGCTGCCAGTTGACATCACCAGAAAGCGCTCCACTTAGAGCCATTAGAATCTAGAGTTTACGGGTTCATGACTAGTCGCTTTGTGTGTGAACCCACCAAAGAACAGAGGAAAGCAAAATACAACTTCGGAAAAGTAGAAGTGAATGAAGTCCCTTAGTGTTTGTACAGTGGCCTGCAAAGACATTATGCTGCTGTTGATGCCAAAAGCCACAGAAATTACACATTCAGTTTTTCCAATATTTTCAATAGAGGCCTACTGCTTCTTTGAGAATTAGTCCTCACTTTCTTAGGTCTTCTTCAGTCTGTTTTGCTTAAATTTTCTGTGGAGCCTGAGGCTGAATTTTCCATTATTTTGGTTGTGATATCCAGAGTAATTTGTATTGGATGTGATTTTCCGCCATGTGACATACATGCCCTAACCAATGCAATCTGCACTTATATATCTCCTTTAAAATATAATTGGCCGATGGCGGTAACGTAATCTAAACATTACATTTCTTAGATAAAAACAGTGAGACATACCTTGGATCTTTCACAGACACTGCACATTGGAATACTTTGAGTTTCTTCATCTCCGATTGTAAAAGTGTCTGAGGACTTTGTACCATAAAATAGTTATAAATAGTAGTGATATAACTAGAGATCAAAAGATGCACACCTTTGTTGGGACAGTGACATTGGGCTGATACTATAAATACCATGTCAGCTCTTCAAAGACATCTGTTGGCCCTAGTTTGCTTTACACGTCTATCATCAACACTGTCTTTTTTTTGTTGCACAGTTAAGATGAGGTATCTAAATTCTTGAACTTGAATTGTATGGCATTCAGCTGTTTAAGGCAAGTAATGTATCAGTAGTGAGAACCTCGGTCTTGTCTGTATTCATGTTCAAGCCAAATAGGCAGGCTGACTCTACAGTATTGAGGAGGAGGAGGTACAAGGCTTCTGCATCATTGTCTACAAAAATTCCAATTTAATCTAAATACACAAGATATGTGTGCTACTTAGAGTAAGACAAGGGAAGATACAGAGAGAAAATAATGAGCTTGGGACTGAAAACCAATAAGTCACAATAATCCAAATAACAAAGATACTAAACCAGAATCACAGTCACAAGAAATTCGCACAAGTATCTATGAAGCTAATACAAAAAAAACAAAAAAAACACACAGAAGCCTTTGAGAGAATCTGTAATTTCAAATAACCAGAAAACAACTTTAAATTGTTTTTTTAATAGTAGTACTATGGTAGCAACGTCTCAAAATAGTGCCGTCCAGAGAAAAACAAAATGGCATATGAAAAAAAAACACAAAATATTTTTTATTCTTTTAAAACATGTTCAAACCTACATATAAATTACAAAAATTGTTTCAATATACCAAAAAGCATATAGTTATACACATTTCTCTCAAAAGGCTTGAAAAACAAAACCAATCCATTAATCTTGATATACTGGTCTTCCCCAAATTGAATGTCATATCTGTATTCAGTTACTTTTTTCATGACTGCATGCATCTACTGTTTTAAACAAAACTGGTGACATGACACTTCCCTCTGTCATCTTACCTTGACATATGCTGTGTCTTGTATTCTTCTCTTGTATACTTGCTGAAGTATATGTACGATTTGGGCAGGCACTTCTTCTGCCTGTAGAATTCTCCATAAAGCTGGTCAATGGGCATTGTTGAATGCATTTTTGAAATCTATACTGTAAATACAATAACAAGTCCTTTGCTGAATATGATTTTTTGATTCACTAGGGTGAAAATCTGGTCACAACATCTTTACTGGGGACGAAAAGTAGCTTGTTTTTCTGAAATGATGCATTATCAATGTCGATAGCTAAAAGATGTGCATAAGGCAAAGTAGGAAAATATGCTACCACACAGAAACGTCAAACATAGGACCACAATACAGGGATGGTGGTAAGTCTATTGGATGCCTTGCACATTTTTTCATATTCATTAATTTATTTTTAATTGTTGAAAATTTGAATTTAATGAATTATCTACTCTATATATAAAATCCTCAGCCTAAAAGTGTAATGGTGATGGTCTTATGTCACGTTTTTGTCATGCTTTAAATCGGATTTATTTTAAAACCTACATATACTGTATATGTTTGGTGTCGTTCTTTTCAGAATTTATTGAACTTTAATGTGATGTCAGATTTTCAGATTCTTATTCCGTTTTTAAATTACTAAACTGAAAAATATCAAGAACTCGCATCCCTCAAGACGAGAATTTGTGCCAGAAGATTTAACCTCACCGGGGGCTGTAAATAAAAGACAAAGAGTAGGACAGCTGCTGTACAGGCTTTTTGAAGTTCGAAGTGCTGCGCAAGATGCAGATCATCCATTTAAGAGGGTGTTTTGAAGGAGCGACCGCGTCTCCTTGTGGTGCGTGCAGCCCCCCTCTTCACAGACGCGAAGTGGCTGGTGAGCAAAGCGAGCAGGAGGGAACCCCCTAGTTTAATTTATATTGTTAGTAAATATTTCCTTATTTTCAGGTTAAATTATTCAGTCTTCATATGGAGTGTAATCAAACAGAGTAAGGTATTATAAATATTTTGGACATTTTCGATAGTGGACTTTAGAACAAAGCCTGAACATCCCCCATTACATATCAGTAGCATTTCTGTGGAAAGGGTCAGATAACTTTTGGTCGTCTGTATCAGTGAGGATCTCTCCTGGACTCTCAGCACCACACATCAGGATAGCTCAGCAGGAAGACTCTGCAACGTGTGGTGAGGATGGCTGAGAGGGTTACTGGGGTCTTTCTCCCCGCCACCGAGGAAATTTTAAAGGATAGATGCAAGAAGAAAGCTCTCTGCATTGTGAGAAACTCCACACACCCCTCTCATGGTATGCACATATTTATATTTAGTCGTAGTATCTAATTGACTATTTTACATAGGTATTGGTTGTTTATATATTTATATTTCTTTTTTACTTTTTGTCAGTTTCCCTTTCCCTTTCGGCACATTTTCTGGTCACAATTTCATCCCACTATATTTTGGATATGGATGGAATGACAAATAAACTTGAACATGATATTGTATAAATTTCCATTTGTATAATACTCAGACATACAGTAGCCGAGGATTAGTTTTTAACTTCCCTTTTCAATAAGACTTCCACTTGAAGTCATGTACAGCCCACAGAGGGATATGCAAGTTTGAAAACTAAATGACGGGTACTTGTTAAAATTATTAAGTAATAATTCAAGTAAAAAATAATAATGTCTTCAGTATGTATTTAAATATCAGCAATGGTCACGTTTGGAAATATGTTGTAAAGTCATTTATTATAGCATTCCACACACTAAAATCTTGGGCTTAGAACATAAAAACAAACGAGTGGAAATCATTTCTGTTCAGCTAATAGCTAAGCTTTCAAAATATCATATCCTGATAATTCTTAAAGGTTGTCAAAGACTCTGCTTCAACTCCATAACTTTGTAGTTTGTCCCAAACTCACAACTCTTTGTGGAAAGAATTGCTTCCTGCCTTCAGTCTAAATGCACTTCCTCGGGCCAAAAGTTTTTTTAATTTTGTTTTCAAACATTTGTGATTCTGCATTTATTTTTCTTGGGTCTAATACATTTTGTTAGTATTGTGTGGCGAACCGCTACTCTGAGAGCCAGAGTCAGGAGAAGGGAGACAAAGCTTGTCAGGAGGAGTGGAGAAGTAAAAAGAAAGAAAGAGAAAGAAGAAGAATTTGTGCGGTTAGTGACCTTCTAGTATAAACATAGTGGTGATAGGCAAGTTTGGTATCCTCAGTGGATAAAACTTTTTAAAAGCAATTCTTAGAGTTAGTTAGTGCTTCTACTTTTCAAGCATAGAATTAGGTGATACCTTGGCTTTCATGTTCCTTCCATTTTTGACACACACTTTTTCTATTCTGTCCTTTAAAAGAAAAGATTCTGTAGTGAAAACCATTTTGCTGCTTTGTCCTTCAGTGAATCTTTGACTGTTCTTTTTTCCCACACCCTCATTTTCTTCAGTTAGTTCACAATAATTTATTTGGCTTTCCTTTCCCAGATCACAGACACAGATGCTATAGTAACTTCCTCTTTGATCGCTGCCATTCACTTACCTGAGCAGCAACCAGAGCTTTCTGATGAAAACAAGAAAAGAATACTTTTTTTCTGGTGATCATATGTTTATTTAAATACAAAGGCCAACACTCTGAAGCCATTTTCACAAGAATTGTAATAAAGTAAAATATAGTGCTGTTCCACCATATCACAACCAAAAGCATCCCAGCCCTGCCCAGGTATTTAAAGTCCTCAAAGGCATTGAAAAAACATATCCAGCAACATTCTTTCGGCTTAAGGATGAATCACATACTCCAGGACATCAGTGGAAATTAAGGGGAAGCGAATTTAAAACTAAAGCCACAAATCACTTCTTTACGCAAAGAGTTGTGGGGCTCTGAAACAAAATACCAGAATATGTAGCTGAAGGAGAAGCCTGTTCAATGTTTAAGAAAAATCTGGATGAAATATTGGAACAGCTTAGCTGTTAGCTAAATAAATGGGCTTGATGGGCTGAATGGTCTCCTTTCATTTGTCAAATTTCTTATATTCTTATATTAAAACTGTGAGCAACAACAAAAACAATAAAGGACCCCATGGGGATCATCAAACGAGGAAACAGCACAGCACTGACTCCACTGAGAAGAGGAAAGGCCAAGGGATTAGGGTTGTGGTCAGGACTGGTGGCATCCTTGCTCAAGCCACCTGCACTATATCAGTTCATTTATCTATGTAAGAGCCAGATGCCCCATTGATCCTTGCCACTGACAGTTCGGAAAGGGCAAGATTAAAAAAAGGGAGACTTCCAGACAGAAAGAGAAAAGGAATCAGTAGATTTCCAACAAGAAGCAAAGAGTACGTTTGTCCCTAACACAAATAGTTTCTATAGAAAAACAGGTGAAAGAAGTGAGGAAAAGTCTAGAAGGAGAAAATGTAGGGAAAAACAGGGATGTTAATAGAGAGATAGAAAAGGAAGAAAATTCAACCACCTCAGACCAAAAAATAAACACAGAAGGGCAGTAACAAAATTTGTGCATAAATATACCTGCAGTGTGCTGGAAACAAAAGTGACATTTTGTTGATAATTATGATTTCTTGATACCAAGGAGACATTTTTAAGAAATAAATTCCCAGAAATTGAAGGAGTGGGAGAAACATTTCAGCGCCACACTAACTTAATTGAGGCAATATTGGACAAGATGAGGCCTTACAAAGCATTGCATAAAATGTACACCAGGGGACAGAGTAAGCACAAAATTATAAAAAGGATGACAAGAATGGGCAGAACAGATTGGAAATCCACAAGCTTTCAAAACAGATCTAAGTTGAAAGTAAAGGAAAAGGAAGATGAGGGCATTGAAAAGGAAGATATTTAGAGACTGGAATGGTGGAACACCTGATTCATCAAATATATCACCTTTACTAGACCAATGGGACCAATGGGATCATGTCCAATGTGCAGGGCCAGGTTGTGAAAAATAGGAATATGTGTGTGAAAACAGAAGACTTTCCAACAACTGTTATGAGGAATAAAGGCATTGTCACTGCAACCTTGCTTTCTTACCTCTCCCCTCTACTCTTCATAATCATCAGCAATAAATGGGGTTGTCCCATCTAGGACTCCAACTGTCTTTTCCTGTCTTAGATATTGTGGCGGACGACTGAGGATCCTGCCCAGCCAGGACGCAAGGAAGGTGGAAAGACTGGGAGGGGAACAATATCTCTCCCGGGCCACGAGAGGGCAGCCGCCCAGGTCTGCATCAGGGGCCATGGGATAAGAGCTTAGACGTTCAGCCCTGTTGGGGCCCGTGGCCACCGCAAAGGGGGCACCCAAAGGACTACAGAGCCTTGGACTGCAGCACTTCCGCCACACCAGGAAGTGCTGCCGGAACAGGAACTGAGTACACCCTGAGTGCTTCTGGGTGCCCATACAGCACTTCCGCCACACTAGGAAGTGCTGCCAGAAGATCATCACAGAGCACCTGGAGCACATCTTGGGCATTGTAAAAGCGGCTGCCTCACTCTGTTAGATGAGCCGGACTCAGGAGGAAGAGGATGGAGCTTATGAGGAGAGGAGTAGAGATGGCAGAAGTACTGAGAGAGTGTAAAGGAAAGAAGGGAGCTGTTTAGCTGATGTGTACATTGTGTGGTGCTGTAGACCAAAAGGAAGATTAAACGTGTGTGTTTTGTGGACATCTGGTGTCCACATCTGGTGCTGAAACGCCACAATATCTTAAGTAAATGTAAAGCTGAATTAACAAAAGACAAAAATTTTTGTTATAAACAGAACTCGTAACAATTAAACAATACTAGTAACTGTGCTGTGGATGGTTAGGCATTCGAGTAGTTCAAACTGACTGGTAGCGCTGGTTCTTACATAACAGAGTCTGGGATCACAGTGAGTTAACAGCCCTTAGGGTAAAAGCTTCATAACACACATTTCCTTGTCATCTTGTCACACAGTTTACTGTTATAAGCACGAAAATGCCTTCTTCAATTAAAGTGCAATTGTTTTATGCAAGACTTGACAAACACACAAATGCATTCCCTTTGATTGTTTTTTGCATATGAGATGATTGAATAACTAAACCTGTCAGTGAAGTAAGACCAGCAAGCATAGAACTGCTTCAGTGCGTAGCAATCTTAAGACAATCTGTGTGTTCACACGGAAACTGGGAGAATGCTAGAATTTAGTACAATATCCATTTTAAAAACATTCTTAATGAGTCTAAATTAGCGTGGCGCAAGTGAGGGTTACATGTGTGTGGCAGCGTTCAGTCCACACTGCCTTCTGCTTTGCTCTGATCTCTCTCTCTCAGGTTGAATGGATACTGACAGCAAAAGTATGTCCAAGTTAATATAAAGTAGCTTCATTGTTCAGAGGTGGAACTGCAATCAGATATATTAGTAGCATTTGCCTGTCTTGATGTACATGTGTGTAAGAGAGTGTTATTTGCTTTCATTTTCATTATTACATGGGTGAGCTATCAGGTTTTATTAGCAGAATCTGTCAAACCAAGAATACATTGCATCTAAAAAGTATTCACATTATTCTAACAGAAAAAGAGTCTGTATTGTCAAGGTGAAAACAGATCGATCTGTTCAAAGTGATTCTAAATTGATTACAGAGTTTGATCCCTGTCTCTCGGAGTCATGAGAAAGCAGTGTGAACCACTGAGGCATGCTGGCTCCAAATGTATATATTTTACAAAACATATATATATATATATGTGTGTGTTTGTGTGTGTGTATTTAAAACTTCCTTTACTGAATTTATCAAAAACATTTAGCAAATTGAAATTATGATAATTATTTAATTGAAATACTAACATCAAGAGCATACGCTCAAGGCAAATTAAACCTCATTTAACTATAAGATACCAGATGTGCATTTGGCAAGGAAGTGGAATGCTGTTACTGTACTGTGGAGCCTTTGCAAACATAATCAGAAATGGAGCAAAATCCCCTTATGTGTACAGGGTTTGGCATGATATGTTGGTAAATTCATAATGTTTCATTTAGTCTTACCTACATATCTAATTAGCTGCCTCCCACTGCCCCATCATGTCTAAGTGAAATCAAAGCTTTGAATGACTGAACAGGGAAATCTTTTCACTATAATATGACAACAACAAGCTGAAACCATCTGGTGTTTCCCCACTTATAATGTGTGTACTGTACTGTGATAGTAGATAATGCAGGAATTTTACTGACAGTGAATTCAGTACCAAAATATAAGATACTGAATGTGTAGTGAAAGGGTGGACCTTTTAGAAAGGTCACCAGAGATTGGATTTGAATTAACCCAAAAGTAGAGACAGCTTTTTACTTTTACAAATTAATACTCCAACTGTTAATAACAGAATTTATGAATGCCTCGGTGCCTCAGACATGACTTGTTCTTTTTAGGCAGAACAGTTAAACAGTAAAAGCAAGAGAGCACAGATTTCTTTTTTTTACCCTAGTATTTTGAGTTAGGGACATTTGTTTTATATCTCTCTCTTGATAAATTGAGCACTTGGTATGAAATACAGAGATCCAAAGCACAAGAGTTAACAGAAATCTCACAATATTCCCACTAGAGGGGGGAAAGCCGTCAAATCCCAGCTGGTCACAACAATGGCAAATGTTGAATCTTTATGAATAAAAGGATATATTTTCAAAAAAGTGCTCAGAAAAACAATGAACCTCTGAAGTGCACTAAAGGCAAAAGCAGTTGACTGAAATAGGCAATTTTGTGCCAAATAATGTCCCAATACATGAAACACAATCTAAAGAGGATAAAAAAACACTAAAAAACTTACCAACACCAGCACGTTCAGTGAACTACAGTAGTAGGAGCTGTATGTTTTCCTCAGCTTTATAGGGCTGGGAGAGGTCCATTACAGTAATTGGCAGGAGGCCCTGCCGATTGGGGAACTACCCACATGACAAGAGTTAATTGAATTTTTGAGTCTGCCAATGTTAGTTTTAACTCCTGCCTGCTAAACATGATCGTTACATTTACTGCCAACATCTGTCATCTTCTTCATGCCATCTCTCCTAACCCACTTACAGCTGTGTTTGGTGGACTTCCGGATGGGCTTAAAGTGGAGAAGGACAAACAAACTGTAATTGTCTTTACTTCACTATTGGCATGTAGACTTATCTTGGTCAACTGGAAGAATCCTAACTCACCTCTTATAAGTCAGTGGATAACTGGTGTTATATACTATTTGAAACTGGAAAAAATCTAATTCTCACTACAAATTCTGTACAAAACGTTTTCAAAACCTGGCAGGATCTAATCCAAAACAGTTTAGAATAAGAATTTAAATTGAGGAAGTGGATTCTCTTCCCTTATTTACCTTAATTATTTTTATTTATTTATTAACTTGTTTTTCATACTATAAAAATGTTACTCTGTTGGCCTAACTCTCTTTCTCATGGGTTGGGGTTAATCTGATGTGAACTTAGTTATGTAAAATTTGACTTGCATGTGTGGAATGTTATTTGCTTTTTTTCTTTTTTCTGCTTCAATAAAATGCTTAAAAAAAGAATTTTGAGTCTGCCAGAGTTAGTTTTAACTCTTGGCTGTTAAACATGATTGTTACATTTATTGCCAACACCTATCATCTTCTTCATGCCATTTCACAATGAACCCAAGTTATCAGTTAGCAATTCTTTTTTAATTTTCAGTTTTGCCCACTTTATTGCATGTTTCACCCCCTTCTGTAGATCTTTCAGTTTGCTTAATGTTCCATGTTGAAATGTCCCGTTTCATTTTTTTTTCTTTTATAAATTTGCTAACACTTTAGTTTAGATGCTCCAAAAATACATCTATTACTCATTTAATAAAACAAGACCTGAACAAAGGATTCTTTTGGTCTTTATAATACTTATAAAACATTAGTAGATAGATAATTCATCTCTGTGCAGTGTGGCATATTGGCACGATGGTAAAATGACTTGTTAATATAAAGGATTCCCAGGTCTTCTACTAAATATGTAATAACAAGAGAAATGTGTTTCAGTTCAGTCACCTCTGTCCACTCCAAAGTGACAGTTTGTTATCAGGTTACACTGCAGAGGTGAATCAACACTTGACTGATGCTTTATAAGTATTATGAACACCCAAAGAAGTGTTTTTACATACTAGCAAGTGAATAATAGATGTATTTTTGCAGTACCTAAACTAAAGTGTTACCATCAATTATTTCAAATAGTCTTTAATGCATGGCTTGTTGTTAGGACAGAGGAAGTACCCACACCCATTGGCTGTCAAACAGAGGGAAGTAGCTGACCGGTCTGAACCCAGGCGTCTTAAAGTTGGGTTCCGGGAGGTCAGCATGCCCTGTTTAGAGTTGTTAATGATAATAGAATCTGTTTTATACGTACACAATTTATTCCTGCTCTTATTTTGCTACATTAATGAAGGCAGATCATCAGACTCAAATGAGATTGCTATCCCTCTTTCATTCTTTTTTATTTCCTATACTTCTTTATAGCTACGTTACAGTGTCAGTTTGTCTGCTGCTTCATTTATAGGGCATTTGCTATAGGATACTGAACAGCAGTGCTCATATTTATGATGTGCCATCTATTGGAATGAAAAATGCAATGGGCTTTACTACATTCATTGCAAAATACATTCCAATAGATGGCCCATTGCAAAGGTTGACTACACCAGAGTCTATCCACCTGATGGAGAGAAATCAGTATATGTAATATAATTAGATTGATTGATTGATTGATTGATTTATATAACAAGTCAAAATGAAATGAGAAAGTCCATCTTACTGCAATTAGCTCAGACATTTTGCAATGAACCATCCCAACTGGACAGGCAGCTGCTATTTTTCAGATAGCCAAAGATCATTACAGTGAACCTGTGTAGCTTCATTACAGTGAGCTGAGGAGATTTGAAAAATATTACTTTACTTTCCTGATAGCTTCGCTAATTGCAAAAGGAAAAGAAATATAATCCATCCATCCATTTTCTAACCCGCTGAATCCGAATACAGGGTCACGGGGGTCTGCTGGAGCCAATCCCAGCCAACACAGGGCACAAGGCAGGAACCAATCCTGGGCAGGGTGCCAACCCACCACAGGACACACACAAACACCAAGCGCACACTAGGGCCAATTTAGAATCGCCAATCCACCTAACCTGCATGTCTTTGGATTGTGGGAGGAAACCGAGCGCCGGAGGAAACCCACGCAGACACGGGAGAACATGCAAACTCCACGCAGGGAGGACCCGGGAAGCGAACCCAGGTCTCCTAACTGCGAGGCAGCAGCGCTACCACTGCGCCACCGAAGAAATATAATTTCCTATTCAAATACAGCATATATGGCTTTTTACAAAAGTATTCAGCCCAATTGTCTAAATTTACCAAGCAGCAAATTGTATGCTGACATTTTGTTCTCTGATATTTTTACTTCAAAGTACTAAAAGTCAAAACTATTTTTTGTAATATGACATTTTTATTTAAAAAAATCTAATAAAGAAAGCTATATTGAATGTAGAAGTTTTAAGGAATAAAAATAGAATCTTAGTCTTGATGTGAGATCTTAGGTTGTTAAAGACTCAGGAAAGCTAAATATTTATCTAATAAAGATCTATAGTGATTTATTCTTATTTCGAAGCTACATGAAAGAGTAATAGCCTGAACAGCTTCAGTTTCACAATTTACTTTAGAATTTTCAGCCTTTCTTTTGTACTGGTCGTTGTAGATACAATGCATGATGTTTTGTTTTTAATGATGGTTCAGCTAACTCTCATGAAGGAAACATTCACTGTTAAAGGCTTAATTTCTGTTGAGCATTTCATACCATTGACCTCTCAATGGTTTTTGGGACTCTGGATTTGGATTGGAATGATATTTGTAACCACAAAGTATAGAATAAAAATATGTATACAGATGCACAGTGTGGGTGGTGTTATCTTCCAGTTCTTAGCCTAATTTGCAAAAACACACTGAAAATTAAAACTGCAGATGTATGTTCTGATCATTCTTCAAATGGTAAACAGAACAAAAAGGAGTACCAGACCACTTAAACTGAAGCCAGTCGTGTTGTGATGTGAGATTTTGCATATAACTTGATAAATATTTTGTATGTCTTTATTTGTAATTTAAGCAAAGCAATGTAATTTTGGGGAAGTGCTTCACACAAATGTTTCTCTGCTAGAGTCTTTCAACCCCCACAAAAAAGCCAGGTTGCCTAACTGGCAAACTTTAGCTCAACAAATGGTTAAGATGTTCTATTTCCCTATTGATCTGAAGTATGGCTGTTTGGAATTGGCTTGTCTCAGAGGCCTTTAAGTACTATGGTGCCCTATTGGCTCTAGGGGTTGGACAGAACATCTATAAATTTACTTGCTTAACCTCACACTATCTCTCTCTTACTAACATTTAATGAAGGAAAGGACAACACAATGAAGAGCCCAGCTCGGCAGCCATATTGAACAGGCATGCGGCAAGCTGACTACAAATGATGCCTTAACTAGAGACATTTTAAGTAACTACAAGTCTGTGTGCCACCTGAAACTACACTTCACTATTTAATCAGGTTGTATGGTTGCCAATATTCAAATGTACTTTGCATATTGTTATTATTTATGAATATTATCAATAATACATTATTTTATGTGTAACTTAACACCTGCTTGTCTTTTTACTACACCTAATTGCCTGAGGTTATAGATATAGAAGGGAAGGTGCGGATAAGTTTTATACTATAATACCTTATAAACAATGGTAAATCTGTGAGATTAGGCTTTCTGACAAAGGCTACTTATTAATAATACAAAAGGGAAAGTAGAGCAATATATTACTCTACCAAGATAAAGCAATTGGCATAGTCTGCAGGATTTTGGGATAACCAGGTTTTGCACCCTGTTTGCAAATTCTGTTGATGTATATGTGTGTGTTTATGTATGTGAATTTTAGGGCACCCAGTGTACAAATGCAGTGGAAGTAAAACATTGTTTGGTTGCCGAATATAACCAACAAAGTGTAGAGACTTCATGTGTGTCACGAGGATACCCGCCATGTTTGTTAGTGCTGGTGGTAGTGAGTCCCTAATTAAAGTGCTAGGGAGTGGTAAAAAATGCATGCGCTATTCATACGGCATTTAAGTGGTTAAAGTGCTAGGGAGTGATGGGACATGCATTCGTTATTCATACGGTACTTATTTGTTTAGAATCTTGGTGTATTTATGTGTATGTTTGCTTACAGGAGTAAAAGTAGGCCAACCCATAACAAAGGTGGCAAATTCTATTAGAGTAAATTGTAGACTCAGAAATGCCAAAGTTCATTTTAAAGTCAGCCATCTTCCAGTGGAGTGGCAGAAGCAAGCAGGCTAAAGCTAGGAAACCTGTAGTTCAGGTAGAGAAAGCAGAAGCTGAGCTGAGTGTGCCACAAAATGGAAGGGGGCTGGAAGGATTAAAAGCAAGAAAACAGAGATCAGGTTTAAATAAGACAGCTGCTGTTATAAGAGGTTTACTAGCTTGTATTATTGGTAATAAGGAAGATCAGTATATGGAAGAAAATAGCAAAGTGAATGAAAGTAAAAATGGGATGTTGTGTGAAAGTTTTGAGAGATGTAACAGTTGGTGTGAAGATTGTGAAGTGTTAGCATGTAGAATACCCACTGCTAAAGTAGAAAGCACAGAAAGTACGGGAAACAAGGAGAGTAAACCACCCATGGTGAAAGTTAGGGCAATAGCAACCGGATCGGACTGGAACCCTAAAACATGGGTGGGTGACTTACATGAGACAGATGAGTGCTCAGATAAAGAGTGGGAATATGAGTGTAAGGAAAAGGAGAGAGATGAAAGGAAGGAAAACAGCAAGGATGTTTTCTTCCATGATTCTCCACTACACCACAATCTCCAGGTAATTCTGAGGTCTGTCCAGTATTTAAAGAGCATGCTACACTGATAGATATTTCACCACTGTTAGGAAAGGTAACCAGTGCTGCACTGAAATTTGATTTAGGACAAAGAGATCAGATAGAAGGCAGAGGAGCTGGTGAGTGTGAATGGCAATTGTTGACTAGAGGGCATGAACTGGATAATGGCATAAGGATACTGAGTGAAGAAAGTGTGGAATTAAAACAAAGAACAATGGAAATTATGGAAATTCAAGTGTTTGTGTGTCAAAGGTCTAAAAATGCTAGTGCAAGAATGACTGAGTTGGAAAGAAAGTGCACCAGTTTAGTTAACCAGTTGGTTTGAATGAAACAGGACAAGCCAAAGAACAAAGGATGGGGGACGGTGTAGCAGGAAGGTTTACAAGCGCAGGCAGAAAGTCAGGAATGCACAGGGGTGTGAGGGTCCTAACAGCTGTGCTAGGGCCAGCAATAATTAAAAAGTACACACATTTAGGTTCAGTAATTCGAAACCTGACTGACCAGTTGTTTAAAAAGACAGCTTATGGAACTCCATGTAATAAAATGGAGAAAAGTGAGCTGGTCTTTAGTAAAAACAAGGTCAGTTTTATGAGAGATGCTGGATTCAGGCACTTGGATTCTGGAGAGGTTTTAGCCCACACTTTCAGGTAGCAGTTACCATAAAATAAAAAAGGACACACTGGCAATGAAAAAAAAAATAGAAGGGTAGCGCAGGAAGACAGGAAAGGAAAATAGTTATTTCTGTTTCAATTTTCTGGCCTTTGCAATAGTGCTACTTCTATTGTAAGGTTTTATGGACTTTGGGTTGGTGCAGGTAATAAATAGTGAAGGCAATTAGCAGAGTAAAATCAATGCAGGAGATCGGGTTACAACTAGAGCATTGCAGCAGAGTGGCACTAGTGGCCAAGCTGTTCCAATGAATGCCTGGAAGCATAGTTTGAGTGTTGGCACCAGGTCGACAACCAAGAAGATGAGATGGAAAGAAACTGCTTTGTCACCTTCCATTTTGCAGACCTGCCTACATAGTGGAACGAATAAAGAAGCTAGGAAAAGACAACAAGCAAAGACTAAAGACAAAGACAAAGACAAAGACATGAAGAAGAACTGAAGAGACAGCAAGAAAAAGACAGTTACTGGGGTTTAAGTGAGTAACAAGTCCACAAGTCATGCAATAATAAGGCTAGTCACAATAGCTATAGTTTAAAAGGAAAGGTTTGTTCATTACTGCAGCAAATTTATATTCCAAGGGGTGGAAACTGAACAAACCACTTAGGAATGCCAAAATAAGGGGATTCATTTTAAAATATACATTCTGGGTATTAATTAATTAATTGGGATACTTAATATAATTAATACTATTATTAAAGAAAGGTATACTAAACAAATTGGTGAAGCAGGTGTAGCTGGTACATTTGCAAGTCATATGGGCTTCGATGTTTAGATATAGTTTTATTGGGAAAAATACGGAAGCCCTGCTAAGGTTGTTAGCTGTGGTACAGGCACAGGGCCAGTGGGCCAATTCTGAACTGAGGTGTTTAGCACAGCGAGTATGCATATGGTGAGCAAACAACTCTAGGGGTGGCCTACAGGGGAATGATGAGAGTTGCATAGCTGTGATGTCTCATGGTGGTGATGCCAGCCTATACTGGTAAAGGCTGATGGCAGTCAAGAGTTGCACCATGGGTAGGAAAGCACAAGAGGCAACTAAGTCAACCCCAAATGTGTAAAGAGGGGCCACTGATGTTGGCTTGTGAACAGTTTATGCAGTGGCACATGTGCTCTCACTTGGGCAGAAGTGGTTGTACTGGCACCTGTGGCATGTTACCTTTCAAATTTTGATGTTAATTGTACAGCTGCATATGCTTAAACAGATAGTTTGGGACAGGGGTCTAATTAGCAGTTAGACAGAAAACAAGTACAGATTAAAATTCACACAATAGACTAAATTGTAGTGGGCTAGTTTAGTGGAAGGTGTGGACTTGTCTCATTTTGAACCACCAGATCTGATGACATATGAAGACTGCAGAAAGCTAAAGAAACAGTTGAAGCAAGCTGGAGCAGATACAAGTCATCAGGAGCAGATTCACGTTGTTCTGATTGTCTTTGAAATAAAGACGATATTTAATGGACAAATGGTCACACACAACTTTTAACACTGGGAGAGCAAATACTGCAAATCAAAGCACAATTTATTCAACACACTCTTTAAACAATTACGACTGTTTATAAAGACATTGTACAAAACATTTATCAGGGTGGAGTGTTGTGATGTGAGATTTTGGATATAACTTGATAAATATTTTGTATGTCCCCTCCTTTTTTTTTGTATGTCACCTCCTTGAGCCGTCACCTTATCGTGGTGGAGGGGTTTGCGTGTCCCAATGATCCTAGGAACTATGTTGTCCGGGGATTTATGCCCCTGGTAGGGCCACCCAAGGCAAACTGGTCCTAGGTGAGGGATGAGACAAAGAACGGTTCAACACCTCCAATGAAGAATAAAAACTGTGGACGACGTTTTCCCTTGCCCGGACGCGGGTCACGGCCCCTCTGGAGCCAGGCCTGGGGTGGGGCTCGATGGCGAGCGCCTGGTGGCCGGGCCTACACCCATGGGGCTCGGCCGGGCACAGCCGAAGAGGTAACGTGGGTCCTCCTTCCCATGGGCTCACCACCTATGGGAGGGGCCAAGGAGGTCGGGTGCAGTGTGAGTTGGGTGGTGGCCGGAGGTGGGGACCTTGGCGGTCTGATCCTCGGCTACAGAAACTGGCTCTTGGGACGTGGAATGTCACCTCTCTGAAGGGGAAGGAGCCTGAGCTAGTGCGCGAGGTTGAGAGGTTCCGGCTAGATATAGTCGGACTCACCTCGACGCACAGCTTGGACTCTGGAACCAATCTCCTTGTGAGGGGCTGGACTCTCTACCACTCTGGAGTTGCCCCCGGTGAGAGGTGCCAAGCAGGTGTGGGCATACTTAATGCCCCCCCGACTTGGAGCCTGTGCGTTGGGGTTTACTCCGGTGGACGAGAGGGTGGCCTCCCTCCGCGTTCGAGTGGGGGGAAGAGTCCTGACTGTTGTTTGTGCATATGCGCCGAACAGCAGTTTGGAGTATCCACCCTTTTTGGAGTCTCTGGAGGGTGCTAGAGGGCATACCTTCTGGGGATTCCCTCGTTTTGCTGGGAGACTTCAATGCCCACGTGGGCAATGACAGTGAGACCTGGAAGGGCGTGATTGGGAGGAATGGCCCCCCCGAGCGGTGTTTTGTTATTGGACTTCTGTGCTCGCCATGGATTGTCCATAACGAACACCCTGTTCAAGCATAAGGGTGTTCATATGTGCACTTGGCACCAGGACACCCTAGGCCTCAGTTCGATGATCTACTTTGTGGCTGTGTCATCAGACTTGCGGCCATATGTCTTGGACACTCGGGTGAAGAAAGGGGCGGAGCTGTCAACTGATCACCACCTGGTGGTGAGTTGGCTTCGATGGTGGGGGAAGATGCCTGTCAGACCTGGTAGGCCCAAACGTGTTGTGAGGGTCTGCTGGGAACGGCTGGCAGAGTCCCCTGTCAGAAGTAGCTTCAACTCCCACCTTCGGCAGAACTTCGACCACGTCTCGAGGGAGGTGGGGGACATTGAGTCCGAATGGGCCATGTTCCATGCCTCTATTGTTGAGGCGGCTGACCAGAGCTGTGGCCGTAAGGTGGTCGGTGCCTGTTGCGGCGGCAATCCCCAAACCCGTTGGTGGACACCGGCGGTGAGGGATGCCGTCAAGCTGAAGAAGGAGTCCTATAGGACCTTTTTGTCCTGTGGGTCTCTGGAGGCAGCTGATAGGTACCGGCAGGCCAAGCAGAATGCGGCTTTGGTTGTTGCTGAGGCAAAAACTCGGACATGGGAGGAGTTTGGAGAGGCCATGGAGAACGACTTTCGGACGGCTTCGAGGAGATTCTGGTCCACCGTCCAGCGTCTCAGGAAGGGGAAGCAGTGCAGTGTCAACACCGTATATGGTGGGGATGGTGCGCTGCTGACCTCGACTCGGGACGTTGTGGGTCGGTGGGGGAGTACTACGAAGACCTCCTCAATCCCACTAACATGCCTTCCAATGAGGAAGCAGAGCCTGATCCTGGTCGTGGAACAGTGGACCAGCTCTTCACCCTTAGCAGGATCCTGGAGGGTGCATGGGAGTTTGCCCAACCAGTCTACATGTGCTTTGTGGACTTGGAAAAGGCGTTAGACCATGTCCCTTGGGAAATCCTGTGGGGGGTGCTCCGGGAGTATGGGGTACCGGACCTCCTGATTAGAGCTGTTCGGTCCCTGTACAACCGGTGTCAGAGCTTGGTCCGCATTGCCGGCAGTAAGTCGAGCCTGTTTCCAGTGAGAGTTGGACTCCGCCAGAGCTGCCCTTTGTCACCGATTCTGTTCATAACTTTTATGGACAGAATTTGTAGGCGCAGCCAGGGTGTTGAAGGGGTCCGGTTTGGTGGACTTGGGATTGGGTCACTGCTTTTTGCAGATGATGTTGTCCTGTTTGCTTCATCAGGCCGTGATCTTCAGCTCTCTCTGGAGCGGTTCGCAGCTGAGTGTGAAGCGGCTGGGATGAGAATCAGCACATCCAAATCCGAGACCATGGTCCTCAGCCGGAAAAGGGTGGAGTTCCCTCTCAGGGTTGGGGGGGAGATCCTGCCCCAAGTGGAGGAGTTTAAATATCTCGGGGTCCTGTTCACGAGTGAGGGAAGAATGGAGCGTGAGATTGACAGGCGGATCAGTGTGGCATCCGCAGTGATGTGGGCTCTGCATCGGTCTGTCGTGGTGAAAAAAGAGCTGAGCCATAAGGCAAAGCTCTCAATTTACCAGTCAATCTACATTCCTACCCTCACCTATGGTCATGAGCTATGGGTAGTGACCTAAAGAACGAGATCGTGAATACAAGCGGCTGAAATGAGTTTCCTCGCAGGGGTCTGGGCTTTCCCTTAAAGATAGGGTGAGGAGCTCAGTCATCCGGGAGGGGCTCAGAGTAGAGCCGCTGCTCCTCCGCATCGAGAGGAGTCAGATGAGGTGGCTCGGGCATCTGGTCAGGATGCCTCCTGGACGCCTCCCTGGTGAGGTGTTCCGGGCACGTCCAACTGGGAGGAGGCCCCGGGGAAGACCCAGGACACGCTGGAGGGACTATGTCTCCCGGCTGGCCTGGGAACGCCTTAGGATTCTCCCGAAGAGCTGGAAGAAGTGGCCGGGTAGAGGGAAGTCTGGGCTTCCCCCGCGACCCGACCTCGGATAAGCGGAAGAGGATGGATGGATGGATGGAATATTTTGTATGTCTTTATTTGTAATTTAGGCAAAGCAATGTAATTTAGTGTTACTTTAGTGAGAAGCATTCATGTTTACCCCTACCGTCCCTTACAACTGAGTCTCCTTGTAATTTTACGACAGGAGGAAGTGCTTCACACAAATGTTTTTCACCAGTGTGGGTGGTGTTATCTTCCAGTTCTTAGCCTAATTTGCAAAAACACACTGAAAATTAAAACTGCAGATGTATGTTCTGATCATTCTTCAAATGGTAAATAGAACAAAAAGGAGTACCAGACCACTTAAACTGAAGCCAGTAGTGTTGTGATGTGAGATATTGCATATAACTTGATAAATATTTTGTATGTCTTTATTTGTAATTTAAGCAAAGCAATGTAATTTTGGGGAAGTGCTTTACACAAATGTTTCTCTGCTAGAGTCTTTCAACCCTCACAAAAAAGCCAGGTTGCCTAACTGGCAAACTTTAGCTCAACAAATGGTTTTGACTGGTCAGAAAAAAACTGCAGTAAGACACTCGCCACTCCCAGGGCCTTGTTGGATTTGGTTATGAGGGGGCAAGGCGCCCTTCCCGTGGTCTCCACGCCGTGCTCGGGGGCAGGCCCTAGTGGCGCTGGCACCTCGGGGGACGTTTCCTCGGTGACGGACCCTGACCCGGAAGACTCCGCCGGGGAAGGGACAAGCCAGGGAACTCTTCCAGTGTCCAGGTCACAAGACCCTCTTGGTAGCTTGGATCACCAATTTCGTTCCACGCCGGCCTCATTTAAGAGGGAGCAGAGGAACGATGATTACCTGCGGTTTGCCCGGAATGCGGTGGTTGTGCCAAACAGCTCACAAGCCAACGGTTCCACACCACTCGAGCCCTTTTTTGTACTTGAGAACGATCTGCTGTATCGGGTGGCAACCCACGAGGGTGAGGTGCAGAAGTTGCTGCTAGTTCCGCGTACCTTCCGGCGGGAGATATGCGAACTAGCTCACGCTCACCTCCTTGGTGCCCACCTCAGGGCCGAAAAGACCTTGGAGAGGATTAAGCTCCGGTTTTACTAGCCGGGGAGTAACAAGGAGGTCCGGCGCTACTGCCAATCCTGCCCGGAGTGTCAGACCCGCTAGATTCCCAGGAGGGACCGCGCTCCTCTCGTCCCTATACCCCTGATCGATGTTCCCTTCGAGAGAATAGGGGTCGACTTAGTAGGACCCCTCGAGCCCTCGAACCGTGGCCATAAATGCATATTGGTTATGTTGGATTACGCCACCCAATACCCAGAGGCGGTTCCCCTGCGCTCCGCTAACACCAAAAATATCGCACGGGAATTAGTCAGTTTATTTTCCAGAGTGGGTATACCCAAAGAAGTCCTCATGGACCAGGGTACACCCTTTACCTCGGATACGTTCAGGGAGGTGGCCAAATTACTGAAAATAAAGCACCTGAAAGCATCTGTCTATCACCCGCAGACAGACGGGTTGGTGGAGCGATTTAACCAGACGCTTAAGCAGATGCTCCACAAGGTAGTCGACGAGGAAGGCAGGAACTGGGATCAGCTCCTCCCGCTCGTGCTTTTTGCCTACCGGGAGGTACCTCAGGCCTCTACGGGTTTCTCCCCCTTTGAATTGTTGTATGGGCGACAACCCCGAGGCATTTTGGACATACTAAAAGAGGGCTGGGAGGCTGAGGCCCTTCCCTCCTCTAACATATTGGAGTATATGGCGCAACTGCGTGACAGGCTCACAAAAATCAGACCCCTCCTGAAAGACCATGTGACTCGTGCACAGGCAGCGCAGGCCCGGTGTTACAACCGCAACTCCGTCCTCCGGGAGTTCCACCTGGGGGATCGAGTTATGGTGCTCGTTCCTACCTCTCACTCCAAGTTACTCGCTCACTGGCAAGGACCATACGAGGTTAAGGAAAGAAAGGGGCTCGTCAGCTATTTGGTGAAACAGCCCAATCGTCGACTGAGCGAAAGGATCTACCATGTGAACTTGTTGAAACCTTGGAAGGACAGGGAGGAGCCTCCCGACTCCCGTAGGTCCCTCTCCCTTTTCTCATGCACGACTGCCCTTAACCTCGGTGAAGAGCTAACACCCAAACAACGGCAGGAGTTAACCTAGGTGATCCGAGCCATCCCCGAAGTAGTGAGCGAGTCGCCTGGCCGGACCTCGCTGATTGCACATGACATAGTCACGGATCCCCGGGTAATCGTCCGGGAGAGACCCTATAGACTCCCAGAGGCAAAACGCGCCGAAGTGGAATTAGAGGTGCAACGAGCGGCTGGGTACGGCTCGATACTTGACTACTCTTGACATGACGAAAGGGTATTGGGAAATTCCCTTAACGGCATCCGCAAAAGGAAAAACAGCCTTTAGCACTCCTAGCGGGCACTGGCAATACAACGTCCTCCCATTTGGGCTGCACGGGGCCCCAGCAACCTTTCAACGTCTGGTGGATAGATTGCTGAAGCCCCACCAGTCCTATAGTGCCACCTACCTGGATGATGTCGTCATCTATTCCGGCACCTGGGAGGAGCATCTATTGCAGATCTCGGCTGTCCTCACAACACTAGCTAAAGCCGGCCTCCGCATAAACCCTCGAAAATGTTTTTTTTTCGGACACAGGCCTCGGCGCCGTGTTGAGCATCCCTTAATGTACCTGAGCCGGAAACTGATGGACCGGGAGACCCAGTATGCGGCGGTGGAGAAGGAGGCCTTGGCCATTAAGTGGGCGGTGACCCTTTCTCTGTTATTACCTGCTGGGTCGCGAATTCACTCTGGTGACTGATCACGCTGCACTTCAGTGGATGTCCCTACATAAAGAGTCGAATCTTGGCGGTCTTGGGATAAGGGGGGGATCGTGTCACGCACGCGCGAGTAGGAGACCGCAGAAGGATCTTGACACACCTGGAAAGACATTCGCCGACAGGGAATGGCGGGGTACTAACTTTCTCCCTATGCCCTCTTGCAGGAAAAAAGACGCTCCGCCACCATAAGCCGGGTTTGCCCGCACTGCGCTTACTTCCACCCTTCCTCCTCCATCTTTTCCTGACGTCATCGATCCCATCCTCCCTTACGGTTCCTTCCCAGCATTCCTCCACTTCCGGTTCCTCCTCCATAAAATGGCCGCCGGCGCCATGATTCGGCGTCGCACATATGAACAACTGTTTTGTTTATATTTTTAACCTTATTTTCATATTGTGTAGTGTCGACAATATACAGGGCCGGAAAACCCCAAACCTTTTTGTTGTCTCCTGCTATCTCTTTCACAGTAACTACAAGTCTGTGTGCTGCCTGAAACTACACATCACCATTTAATCAGGTTGTATGTTTGTCAATATTCAAATGTACTTTGCATATTGTTATTATTTATGAATATTATCAATAATACATTATTTATATGTAACTTAACTCCTGCTTGTCTTTTAATTACACCTAATTGCCTGAGGTTATAGATATAGAAGGGAAGGTGGGGATAAGTTATATACTATAATACCTTATAAACAGTGGTAAGTCTGTGAGATTAGGCATTCTGGCAAAGGCTACTTATTAATAATACAAAGGGGAAAGTAGAGCAATATATTACTCTACCAAGATAAAACAAGTATAAAGTGAGCCAGAAGCGTAGGGATAAGAGCAGTAAATGCCAGGGCTTAGAGATGGCCAGTAAGCATTAAACATGTAGTTAAACTCATTATTAGTTTATATTTAAGTAGTCAAAATACCCAACATTGCACAGGGATAAATAAACTGGGAAAACTGTCCTTCGGAAATTCAACATGGCTCAACACAATCCATAATTAGACCAAAAGACAAATCCTGTATTCCAGTAAGACAATCATATTGTAAAAAAATTAGCTGAGAAGAAAATGCTTCTTAGATGAGATTGTTCTTTGGCTGCAATAGAAGTCTGTGCAAGCTGATGATCATATCCTTAAGTCAAGCCCCAGCACACTACTACCTGATGGGAATTGTAGTCCCCATGTCTGTAATGGTTTTTGGATTGCCCCCTCCCTCTTCCTAATGTGCTATATAGCATCTATTCTATATTGGACCAATAGCAACACACTCATCCGAGTTGAGGCTAGAAAACCCTTCTTTCCAAATTATGTTTTGGTCAGTTTAATCTTACTTTGTTTCTCTAGTTCTGACCTTGTGTTTATGAATTTTTGACCACTCATTTTTTCTGTTTGGCGTATTGGTTGGTTGTGCATGTGGATGTCCCAGTTTTGACCATGTTTCTGTCCTTCATTCTTCCCATGGTTTGCTCTCAAACTCTTATTAGCTTGTTCACACAACAGAAACATGCAAGTACCTAATAAAAAGGACCCAGGAGTCATATTGGACTTATTAATATTTACATCTAGACATTGTACAGAAGCAGTTAAGAAGGTTAACAGAATGTTAGATCAAACATCTCAATGTATAGAGGATACATCAAGGACGGCTATGCTTAAGTTATGTCACACACTAATGTGGTCCCACCTAGAGGACTGTGTACAGTTTTGGTGTCAACAAGCTCCTATTTTCTAAATCAATGTACAGCATGTAGAAGAATAAGAAAACATTAGATGTATATAGTGCTTTTCAAGACAGGGCACTTCAATCACCACCAATGTGCAACATCTACCTGGATGAACTGATGGCAGCTATTCTTGCGCCAGTATGTTCACCACACATTAGCTAACAGGTGTAAGGGCTGAGAAAGGTAGTTAGACAGTAAGGGACAGGGGATGATTAGTGGGGCAGAATGACCAGGCAATGATGGACAATTTGGCCAGGACATTAGGAAACACCCTACTCTTTACAAAAGATGTTCATGGAATTGTTAGGACCACAGAGAGTCAGGGTCTCAGTTTAACGACTCATCTGAAGGACGGTGCCAATTGTACAACACAGTGGCCCCATTACAACACTGGGGCATTGGGATTCACAAACAGACCACAAGTGTGAATCAAGTAAGAAAATGATAGATTTAGAGCAAATTTCTCACAAAAGAAGGGAAAAAGCTAAAGGAGATCCATGAATGCTTGACTGCAGTTTATGATGAGTCTGCCCCATCATCCTACAAAGTAAACTTTTGGAGCAAGAAGTTTAAGTGGTGTAGACAGTCCATTGAAGATGACCCTCACACTGGATGACTTGTGGAAGCAACTTCCACAGAAACGTGCAAGAAAGTTGAGGATTTCATTATGTCGGATGTAGAGAATCCATTTCCGGGAATTTGGGAATCCCTTATGTCATTCCAAGGAATCCCAGGCTCCAAGGGATGACACAGTGCACGGGCATCTCACATGTGAACGGTTTTAGAACGACCAACACTTATTTTTAATAAAACTACTGCAATATGTTGACACCAATAAAAGACTAACCTTATCTACAAGCAGTTCATGCTGTCATATAAGTACATGTATCTAGTTAGTTGTGGTAATAAGAGCATAGAAAGCACAATGTGTCCAGCGTGCGGCCGGCCAGGTGAGATCGTACCTTCGTGCAGAGTACGCCAGCCAATGAGAAAGCACGCTCTGCCTCCACTGAAGTAGGCAGTACAGTCATCAGGTACTGATACACTTGTTCTAAACAACGCCCGCACTTGCTGTTGTTCTGAAACACCACCATTTCTTGCCACAGATAATGCAGATGCAACAGACTGACGCATTGCAATTTCAAGTTGCTGTTCAAAGCCGTTGTCTGACAGACGTCAATGAAGTCTGCCCCATCCCAGCATTCGTGAGCTGCAGAGTGCAGACTCCTCCCAGTCCACTGTGCTCACTCTTAGTCGGAGCTGGGAGACTGAATGCTGCTGGTCTGTTGTTAACTGAATTAATTGGCAACACACTACACCGTGGGCCAAAAAACCGTGCCACTTAATTATTTTCAACTATAACTCTGTTATTTCTTGATCGATTTTTACACTTTTACATGCTATATATGCAAGCTTGGCCGTTCCTGGTTTCCCGGGAATTACAGCAGTTTCATTCCTGGGAATGCGGGACTGAAAAATGTCCGTGAATCCTGGGCTCCCGGTAATCGGGAGCTCGGGAATGGATTCCCTTGTTGAATGGGCAGGAATTAAGGTTTCCTGAATAGCTGAAGAAATTGGGCATCTCAGCACATGCAGTTTGGAAAATAATTCATGAAAAGTTGGGCATGTCAAAGGGCATGTCAAAGTACAGTGCAAGATGGGTTCCAAGAATGCTGACGCCATGTTAGAAGTGCTGTCTGGAGAAACTTATTCCTTCATATTCCATGAAGCCCAAGTGATTTTTTTTCATTGTTTGGTGACTGGAGATGAGACTTGGGTCTGTCATTTAGTTCCTTAGTCCAAAATGGAGTCAAGGTAGTGGTAGTGCAAGTCTTCCCCCACCCCAAAAAAGTTCAAGACAGAAAAATCTGCAGGGAAAGTCATGGTAACTGTCTTCTGAGATAACGAAGGACTTCTGCTTCTGGACTTCATGCTACACAAGACAACCCTAACCAGGGAGAGTTAAGGCAACACAACAATTGCTTTGCGGGAGTCAACTAAGGAGAAAAGACGAGGAAAACTCACAGCAGGCGTGTTGATTCTTCATGACAATGCGCCAGTTCAAATGTCACGTCAATCACAGGCTGCCATCTGAGAATGTAGGTTCCAACAGCTGAACCATCCACCCTACAGTCCTGAACTGGCTACTTCAGATTATTTCTTGTTCCGAGATTTGAAGAAATCTCTCTGTGGACAGCAGTTTTCAAGTGATGAAAATGTCAAGTCGGCTGTGACGTCCTGGTTTGAAGGTCAAACAGAAGATTTTTTTTGAAGGGTGTGACAGGTGGCTGGAGGGGCAACCCGGCCGGGACTCTCTGCCTGTTACAAGGCAGGGACCCCAGACACTATAATTTTGTGGATGGCCCGGCACAGCAAGTGTGCCCACACATGTGCCGTGGGAGCGCCGTGCAACGCAGCCCCGCGACAGAGACTCACCCCACGGACAGCCAGAAGGGTTGTTTCCCCCTGGTGCGGGTGGTGATGAATGAATCGAACCAAGTAGGAATGGCTCTGAACGGTTGTGGTTACTGTGCACGCGGTGTAGGGAGAAAGAGCAAGAGGGCTGGCACGACGTGGGCTGATTTGTGTCCCAGATCCTAGCGCCCTATATCCCAAGCCAGCGGTGGCCTTGCGTCGATCTACAAGAATGGAGACGGGACAGGATCTGTGCCTTTGCCATATGCAGGGCCATTCAATTGCTTGAGGAACCTGCGATTGCAAGTCACATATAACATATTTGCCACACTGGATAAAGATTCCAGCTTAAACAAAGACATCTTACCTATGTTTCACTATTGATATAATAATATAGCATGATCTCATTACATTACTGGTGGCATTGTGCTCTAAAGAATAGTTTCTTTTGACATCAAGAATACATTATACTTGAAAATTTTAATAGGATTCTGGTTCTTTGGATGTCTTACTAGAAAGCCTAAAATGAGATTTTTCACTCCATGCAGTGTGCTTCTTGAGAGCTTTGCAAGTATTAAAATTTAATTTCATCAAAAAACAAGTGAGCAGCAGTAAATTTATGGATTTTGTTAGAATCTTTAATCTATTTTGCATAAACGTGGCTTTAGGGCCATCACAAGAAAGTTATTTTCTAAATCAGATTTGGAGCTAATGCTGAAAAAGTGACGGTGATTCAGCATGTTTCACAGGAACAGAGTACTTGAGGAAAGCGCCCGTGGTCTAGTTTTAGCATATATGGTAATGATATTTTCAGTGTTATGAAAATAAATGCAAATAAAGTGATTTAGGTCACTTCCTTATTTACAGTACTTCACTGATTTTTGAGATACTAAATAGTTATGCTATGGATAAGAAAAAAAAAAGTTTGTAAACCTTTTCTCATAGTTACAGCCTTACCCACAAAGGCACTGTCTTATATACAAGTACAGTAAGTTTTAGTAACAAGCAACATATGGATTAGGTAGACTTTAATGATGTTTGTCAATCAATGACATTGACAGCTACTAATACATAAAATAATGAAAGAACAGTCATTTAGCTCTGGGAAAAAAAGGTGCTGGCGCCAAGAACCAAATATTGATTTAATGAGCTGAGCTTTGTTAAAGAAAGCCCAGTCCAGGCAACAAGCACCTCCTTTGGTTCATTTGAAAGAAGCTATTATTTTTTGATGTGCAGAATTTGGGCTACAAAATATAAAAGTTGTATGGCAGCTATATTTTTAACAGGTAATTGGTCCAATCAGTCTAAGAGAAAGTAAGTGACATTTGAAAATTGAAAATTTTTGATAAGTTTAAATAGAAATGTAACACAGCATGAAAAAATAAAGTTTTGTGCCTAACCTATTGAGAGAAATACCAGATAAACCAAATGAGTTTTATAATACCTTTGACCAAAATCACCAAGTAAGTAAATTATACAGCCAAAAGTATGTGGACACCCCTCCAAATTCTTGAGTTCAGGTGTTAACATCTGCATAAAATCAAACACATACCCACGCATTGATAAACACGGAGAGTAGAATGGCTCGTATTGAAGAGCTCTGTGACTAATTTAAATTTTGAATAGCACGCAACCTTTGTGACAAGTCAGTGCTATTATTAAGTGGAAATGTCGAGGAGTAACAACAGCTCAGCAATGAAGTGGTAGACCGCACAAACTGTCAGAATAGGGCCATCATGGCTGAAGTGTATAGTGTGTGAAAATTCACCTATAATCTGTGGCATCACTCACAAGAGAGTTTCAAACTGCCTCTGGAAGCTGTGCTGATGTTCAGAAAAGAGTGCGTCATGAACATCATGAAATGGGTCTCTATGGCTCTAAAGCAGTGGGGATGTGCTCTCTGGTGTAAAAAATCTCAATATCTGGGAGTCTGATGGATGAGTCTGGGTTTGGTGGATGCCAGGAGAACACTACCTTTTAGAAGGCTTAGTGCCTACTGTAAAGTTTAGTGGCGGAGGGAGACGGATCTGGGAATGGTTTTTAGGTTTAGGTTAGGCATCTTGGCTCCAGTGAAGGGTACTGTTAATGTTAAAGCATACAAAGACATTTTAGACAATTGTGCGTTTCAAATTTTGTGGTAACAGTTTGAGGAAGGCTCTTGCGTGCCCCTGTGCACAAAGCCAGGTCTATAAAGACATAGAGGAACTCAATTGAGAGTTCTGACCTCAACCCTATTGAACAGCTTTTGAATGAATCAAAATGTTCACCTTGTGTTCTCCTCCAACATCAGTACCTGACCTCAAAAATGCTCTTTTGGCTGTAAGGGCACAAATTCCCACAGACCCACTTCAAAATCTTGTGGAATGCCATCCTAGATGTGTAGAGGCTATTAGTGCAGCAAAGTGGTGGCCAACTCCATATTAATGCGAGATGTCCATCAAGCTCATATAGGAGTAAAGATCAAGTTTAGTATAATATTCAAAAACCACTGAAAAAAAATGTTTTGTTTTGCTTATTTAACTGATGCAACATCCTCATCATTGGCATATCGTATCTCATTGTGGCAGCACTTTCTGATTGGGGAACAGATGGTAGTCCACGAGACCAGGTTAGGAGAATAGATAGCATCTCTTTGAATCCACAATTATATTAGAGGAGTTTTTGTAAACTATTTCAGTGGTAGCAGGGAATTTGTCACTAAGCATAAGGTGGTGGTTGGCAGCTTTCATCATAGCTTTTCAATTACTAACTGCCACTGGCACCAAAACAAGTCAGCAGAATGTTGACCTGTTGTATTTTTGAGGTATGTATACAATATGGACTACACTCTCAACAACTTTACGCACAAGATCTTGCCATTTGGATCTTGAATTTCTTTGAGCTTAGAGATCTTTCATGATTCTATTGCTTTTCATAATGTTGGGACTGTAGATCATATTGATCTATCCAAGTTTCAACTAGAGGTATGAAACACTGTAAATTCATCCATCCATTATCCAGCCCGGCATATCCTAACTACAGGGTCATGGGGGGGGGAGGGGGTCTGCTGGAGCCAATCCCAGCCAACACAAGGCACAAGGCAGGAAATAAACCCCGGCAGGGTGCCAGCACAATGCAGTAGCCTATTCTGTTTTTCTTTAAAAAGTGTCTTTGAAGCCCTGTAAAAGAACACAAAGATGTCGATTAGTGTGGCTGTTAACAAGGGATATGAAGTTTTCTGCAATATGCTTTGTAAGGTCTTTGCTCTTAAAGACTCAAACATGCTCCCTGAATTGGTCTGCTAGCCATTTCCCTGTTTCACTTATGTAGATGGCTGGACACTTCTTACAAGAAATGCAGCAGATATGATTTCTAGACAGGCAAGGGGCCCACTGTCTAACACTGAGTTTAGCATAGGGACCAAATACAAGGGAATTGTGGGTAATATATGTGCAAGACAGCTTTAAACCTTTATTTAGTAAACAGCAGCTATTCCTTGGCCACTTACAATGCAATACAATACAATACAATTTATTTTTTTGTATAGCCCAAAATCACACAAGAAGTGCCGCAATGGGCTTTAACAGGCCCTGCATCTTCACAGCCCCCAGCCTTGACTCTCTAAGAAGACAAGAAAAAACTCCCAAAAAATGAAAGAAACCTTGGGAAAGGCAGTTCAAAGAGGGACCCCTTTCCTGGTAAGCTGGGCGTGCAGTGGGTGTCAAAAAGAAGGGGGTCAATACAATACAATACACAGAACAAAACAAATCCTCAATACAGTATAAAAATAAAACTTTTAGAAGTACGGAGTAGAATTTAACAGTAGAAGATATCACATAATATGATTTGGATTTGTTTAGACTCCTGGAGACCTCATTCATCAAGCTGCCTGCACCATTTGGCCATTCCACAGCTGAAATAGCGCTAATCTGATGAAAGGACCCCTCTTTCCCACGATTCCTGCGATCCTCCATCAGGGATGACTTTACTTTAGGCAGGCAAAACAACTTGGCAGGTGGGCCGTGGCACCAAGTGCCACATTTGAGTACCGAGAAGAGAAACAGAATAGGTGAGAATTATAACTATCATGTTACTTATGTTTTAGTGCTAATGACTAACAACAGAGATGCAGTCTGTACAGTTAATCAGCAGCTCTAGTCAGGATATGCTAAACTGAAGTAGTGAGTCTTCAGCCGGGATTTAAAAGCTGAGACCGAAGAGGCATCTCTTATAGTAGCAGGCAGACCATTCCACAGTTTGGGGGCCCTGTAACTAAAAGCTCGACCTCCCACTGTTATTTTATTAATTCTTGGAATCATAAGCAGACCGGCATCTTGAGACCTTAATGTGCGCTCTGGTTTGTAAGTCAGGATAAGTTCAAATAAGTAAGTCAGACCTTGGCCATTTAATGCTTTATATGTTAAAAAGGAGGATTTTGAAATACAGTATGCCCTAAACTTTAAAAATAAAATAGAGGACAGTTCTGAACATCTTTGCAATATTTATTGATATGATTCACTTTTTAATTCCTGTTGAATATTAGTATTGTTTTTGCTGCAGGATGTGTCTATGTAAGACTTCATGTCATTTTTGTGATATGAAAATGTGAAATTCACATATCTTAAAATGATCAATAAATCATTTCAGCCTATCCCAGCTTACATTTCATATACTTTAACAAACATTTAGTAGATGAAAATGACAGTATTTTAGGATATTGAAAATGCATTTTGATATATCTTTCAAAACAACAGGTAGTCTCTTTTGAATGACAGGATATTTTTGCAGGATAAAACTGTATTTACAGGTGGCACCGTTGCAAAGATTATGTTGTCAGGACAGCTGGTATTTCCAAATTACTCTGGTGTGAGTGTATATTTTTCAGCAAAATTCTCACACACATAGAAACTTTTTTAATCTATATCTAGCTCTCTTATCCTGACAGTCTCTTCAATAATCAATCATCCAATATATTTAGATCTGAGAGAAGCCTATTCCGGCAGCTACAGGCAGAAGGAGGATGCCATCGCAGACTGTACCAACATACACTGTGCAAAATTCAAATTACCAATCAACCTTAGGACATACTGTACCTTAAGTGGATTGGGATGAACCTCACATAAGTACTCAGCCAATATATTTGAAGACTCCACACCCCAGTTGGCATTGCTATATGTTTTTTTCACTTTATCAAAACTGAAAACACAAAAACAACAGTCAAATGGTTCAACCCATTTCCAACAATTGAATTCTTCAAAAAATTCCAGAAATATAACATGACAGAATATGAAGACTGTTCTTGCAGCAGTGGTTATAGTCCTCATAGGCAAGGCAGCAATCCATCCATCACAGGTTATAAAATTTACTCTCACTTGACATTCAGTTTTCATCGCCTCATTATAAGAATAGTAATCCACCAAATAAGTGAGCATGTAACTTCTAGGTTTTACTGGCAAGTTGGTGGGTGCCTTAAGATGTAGTTTTAAAAAAACACACATGTCAGGATTTTGAGGGTGCTGGCATATTGTTATACTGTTTATTCTGTGGTGTCTTTCTTGGTTCCATTTGTTGCCTTTTGTCTCATTTGCTTCAAAGTCTTTTGGCATTGTCATGGCCTAACAATATCGATGTTTTGTAATATTATACAATGGATTTAGAAAGTATTCCGACCCATTCACTTTCTACACACATTATTATGTTCTAGGTTTAATTTTAAACAGGTAAATGTGCCATTTTTCCCTATACACCTACAATGAATGCATAATGACTCTATCTATCTATCTATCTATCTATCTATCTATCTATCTATCTATCTATCTATCTATCTATCTATCTATCTATCTATCTATCTATCTATCTATCTAAAATTTTATTGAATTTATTAAAATCAAACAATATTCCATACAAGCAAATCAAATTTTGCAAAACTAGGTTCAGATCGAGTCAACCCCCACCCATGAGAAAAAGAGATGGGCCAACATAGTGAAACTTTAATAGTAGAAAAGATAAGTAAGTAAATAAATAGAATAAGAGGGGAAGAGAATCTGCTTCCTCAATTTAAATTCTTATTGTAAAATATTATTAATTAGATCCTGCCAAATTTTAAAAAAAGTTTTGCACTTTTTCCAATTTCAAGTATTATATAACATTGGTTACCCAATGACTGAAAACAGGTGAGTTAGGATTCTTCCAGTTGAGCAAGATGAGTCTACGTGCTAATAGTGAAGTAAAGGCAGTTACAGTTTGTTTGACCTTCTCCACTTTAAGCCCATCTGGAAGCCCACCAAGCACAGCTGTTAGTGGGTTAGGAGGGATTGTGACACCCAGGCTGTCTGAAAGGCATTTAAAGGTTTTGGTCCAAAGTGCACCCCCAAAAACATATGACCCAATAACACTGGAACTTGATTGCAACGTTCACAGGTTGGATTTTGCTGTGGAAACATTTTGGACAATTTTAAACGAGACAGATGTGCTCGATAGATGATTTTAAGTTGAATAATTGTATGCATTGCACATATGGGGCTACAGTGAATTCTGTGCATTGCTGCCTTCTATTCCTTTTCCGAAATGTTGAGTGAGAGATCCTTTTCCCAATGTACTCTGGGATCTCTGAAAGGGACGGACTTTAAAATGTTTTTATATTTTAGAGAAATGTTAGAATTTTTAATATCTATATATAATTGCACAATTATATTTTGTTGATCACGGACCACTGTTACATTTTTGTGATCATTGCAATGTGGGGTCCTGGCACATTCTGCAGCAAACAGCTGTTTGAAATACTGAGCATATGTGGCCCCGTCTGTGTTTTTGACCACTTTTACTTCTATAAGAAGCTCTTTCAGGAGATAAGACTTGTACTGTTTCACTCTGTGCAGCTGCTGGCCCCCTTTGTTTCTCACCCTTTTACCTACAAAGACCATTCAGAATCTGATGGCATCAGAAGTGTCACTCCTTCACTGCTTAGTGTGTTGTCCATACTATGTCTCCTTGCTGCACATGTCTCTCTGACTATATCCGCTGTCAACAACAGGAACTCTTTCAAGGGTTTTCTATGCTGATAAGTTTCAGCACCACTTTGATCAATTCTTTCTCTAAACATATACAGTACATGCCTAAATAATGAGCAATGGGATAGAAACAAGCTGTGATAACACCTTCTGTGGGTTTGCTTGTCCACTTTTGCTTTAGTAAGAAGCGGTTTCATGTTACATGACATACACTGTTTCACTGCATACAGCTACTGTAGCTGCTTGCCACCTTCATTTTCATTCTCCTCCTCCTTGTCTGAGCTCTGCTATTCAACAATTTCTAGCCCACAAAAATCATGATCTGATGGCACCAGAAGTGTCTCTCAGCAGTGCGTCTCTCTCTGACTCGTACAACAACGACAATTTATTTCTGTATAGCCCAACATCACAGGAATACCTCAATGGACTTTAATATGCCCAATTTCTTGAGAGCCCCCTGGCCATGACTCCATAAAAGAAAGCTTGAATCATAACAGTAGCAGTAACTGATACAGAGAAGACAGAATTATTAGGACATTTTTGTTAGAGATTCATAGTTTAGCCAATCTAAGTAAAGAGGAAAAAACATAGTGGAGAGATCTTTCTGAATAGCATATTCCAGTTTCATTTATGGATGTTGAAGGTTCATTGTGTAAATTGAAAAAGGTGATTTGCAGTGCAGGTAAGAGATCACCTGAGAAAGATGATTCTTTTTATAGTATATCACACCTTTCAGATTCAAAGCTGATATCAATTTGATTTTCTTTTAAAATAGACTGCAGATTGCAGGTAGCTACTTTGAAATTAGCTGTTGTTTTGGCCATCTTAAAACCTGCTTAGGATCAATGGTGATCCTTTTAGTTACAACCATTACCTAATGTTTCACATGCATAAAACAACAGAGCAAATGATAACAGAAAGGCTTTCTTACTTTTTGGAGAGCCATGGGAGGCCATTGCTTTTGTCAAAATGAATTTTAAAGAATGCTTGTAGATTCAATATTGAGTATGAAATATAATATTTGAAAGGCTCAAGTAAAAAAGAAACCGTTGTACCATTTTTTTTCCTTAATGTAGAAAAAACTAATGCCATGATATAGATATAAGTATTGCTCATTAAACTGGAAAACAGAGAGATCCTCAAATGTTTAATTGGTTTCAGGATTTCTTGTGCAAAAGAAGAATAAAGGTCAGTGTAGGAAAAGCATTTTCTAAGGAGTAGGAGATAGATAATGAGACCCCAGAGGGGACTGTATATGGTTCCCTCCCTTTTCATATTATGATTAACAATATTTTCTTTAAAGTTGGTTAAGACTTCTTTGGATCATTATATGCCGATGGTGGTGCACTGAGAAAGAGAGGCAGGAACATGAATTATACTTTTAAGAAAATAAAGGCTGCTTTATGTAGTCACCAGTTGAGGTTCATATTTGCTATTACAAAGACACTGGTTGCTTGTTTAATTTAAAGGAATTATACATTCACAATAATATACTGAAATTCTCCCAGCAAGAATCTGTTGTCAGATTCTCTCATATAGCATCTAATAGTCCTAGTGCAAGCTCAAATATTTTTATATTCTTATTAAAATGTAATACTTAAATAGTTTTAAAAAAAATCATCATGTGCTGTCAAAATCCTTACCTTTTGCCACATTAAATCCTTGAAATGAACATAAATTAAATATCACTCTTTCCAGCTGTATCATCTTCTTAGAGAGTCAATGCTGGGGGACTATTAAAGCCTATTGCGGTATTTCTTGTATGATTTATAGCTATACAAGAAATAAATTTTTACAGTTATTTACACAAAGTTATTTACACATTATAATTATCATCAAAGCAAAAAAAAAATTAAAAATCCTGAGCAATTATTCAAATTTATTTAGTGATATACCTGGTTTGGTTAAGTGATTAGTCCCTTAGAGTAACCATTATCAACTTGCTCAGCTACAACCAATAACTTTCCAGATCCCACACCAGGATAAATGGACTCGTATGAATTGTAGAGGTTCTGATTACAACAAAATAAATCTAGTTGTTCTTCGAGGATTGCACTGATAGTTGTTCATGGTAACGCAAAGAATTCTCCATGGTTAGAAAGGTGCTGTCAGATTGGAAAAACACAAGTTAGAAGGATGACCAAGACTGGAGGATCAGGGAAGCTACAAAGAGGTCAGTGGCAGCTTTGAAAGACTAAAAGGTGTTAATGGCTGAGATTGAAACATCTGTACATGTGATATCAATCTCATAAGCTTTACACAATGCTGACCTGTATGGCAGTGTTGCAAGAAAAAAGCCTACTCTGAAAAAGTACCACACTAAATCTTATTTAAATTTTGCAAAAAAAAAACACTTAAGAGATTTTGATGCCACGTGGCAAAATGTTTTATGGTCAGACAAGACCAAGACTGAACTTTCTGGACTGAACATCAAGTGCTATGTTTGATGAAACTTGGCTACATTATCTTGTGAAGATGTTTCTCTTCAGTAATGCCTCATGCATAACTCTCTGTATAGAATTCACATTAAAACGTGGCGAACTGACAAAAGTGGAAATGTGCGTATGCACAAAAAGTTCACTGCTCAAAACCGTGCTAAGCCAGCTTCCGGGGACTTCAGCTCCATAAGTCCCGGTCAGCATGAAAAGTAACGCACATGCCTACTGATCCACCCTGACTCCTCCCAGAATTATGCCCCTTTGAATATACAAATCAATATAAATAGTCTGTTATGTTCAGCATTTTGTGAAAAGACAATGGCAAAAGCACAAAAAAAAACTTTAGCAAATGCGAAGTGAGGAAAGAAAAAATATACTATTTGATGGCTTAAGCAGTGGTATAAGCAACAAAAGGAAAGTGATGGAAAGATACAGCGTGTTGTAGACACTCAAAAGTTCAAGTTCAGAAACTCGCACAGTACCCGAAATAAAAAAGAAGTGGTCAGATGTCGAGGTGAAAGGTAGCCCAGGTGTCTGCTGGAGCCAATCTCAGCCAGCACAGGAACAAACCCCAGGCAGGGCACCATCCCACCAAAGGGTACACACACACACCCACACACAATTTAAGATCACCAATGCACCTAACCTGCATGTCTTTAGACCATGGGAGGAAATCCATGGAGACACGGGGATAAAATGCAAGCTCCATGCAGGGAGGACCTGGGAAGCGAACCCAGGTCTTCTTATTGCTAGGCAGCAGCACTACCACTGCGCCATCAAGCCGACCTATAAATGCTTCATGCTAAATGTATTTAATAGTAAATAATTATAAATAATTTAAAACACTATTAACATTATTGACAGAAATGAAAATATTTATTAAATTATTTATCTTAGGTTAGGCATAATTTAAAAATGAAAGCATGTTTCGTTGTTTGCAGCCATTGTAGTAGTAAACATTTTGGTACCATTTTCATTCTAGAAATTTCTAAAAAAAGAGATTATATTGACTGTTGTCTCTTCATCATTCTATGATGTATCATGCATGCATATAACATTTTCCTAAATTTCATCCCTACCATAATTCAAAGACTTTTAAACATAGGAACTTTTTAATCACACCAGTGACTTAAACATGTGATAATCCAATACAGAAATTTTAATCAAAATCTGAGATGTAGTGGTTAGTGAGGAAGAAAAAATTTAGTGCTTTTGCCTTAATGGGAGTGATAAGATGTTTTAAAGCAGTGGAATAGTTTGCTAAAAAACTGTAAGATTAAAATGTAACATCTTTTTAAATTGTATCATGCAAGATAAGAAACAGTGGAATGCTAAACAAGTTGAACTGCACATATACAATCTGGACTTTAACCCCAAGAAGATAGAGTGGACAGCCTGTAATCAGCAAATAAGCAAATCAATAAAGTATTGTGCAGCGTGATTAAATCATGCTTCTGATGGGATCAATCATTAAAAAGTTAACTTTATATCATGTGTTGTGTAAGCTTATTCTGATAACAAAGTGGTTATAAATAAGAGTATGTGCCTCATTTCGAGGACCATCCTGCCCGCTACACAGCTGGCCACAGGCATGCTTCCTACTTATGAGAAAAAAATAAATATGTGCCGACAGGCTTCCTCTGTCCTGGGCTTTTGACTGTCTGACTGTCTTCCACATTACATTTAAAAAAAATTGTGGTGATCTGTTGGAGGACCTCATTGAAGAATATAAAAGTGGTTACCCAGACCTCGTTGCAAGTTGTGAAGGGGCCCCTATAACAGTTCAGGCTTCACACAGAGAACCACAGATACATGGAATAAGTGACCAAGTAGTGTGGTAGGCAGTAGGACTTTAGGGACCTTCAGAACTTGACCTGATATTATTTTAGAAGAAGTAACACTAGAATTACCAAAGCCTACAAAACAAACTTGTAAACCCGGCCCACCTTAAATCCGTTCGCACCGCTCCATCAGCATCTTTTGTGTTGTAAATGTGTTGATAAGCAGAAGCAGCAAGCAGCCTGCTATCCCATCCTCCCACCACCGCAAAAAGAACAAAAACCTCTCCCAGCTCAAGCTTTGTTTATCAGGAAGTGAGATACTGCGAGCTGTATAGGATAAATAATATATCATTATTTGGAACACATGTATTTCATGTGTGTTCCATGTCGACAAAGATCTACAGTCTATGTTAGTGTAGGATGACAGAAATGTTGAACACGTATCTAAAAGACAAACGTTTTTCATGTTTTAGTACTAACGACAACATTTTGACATGAAGGGAATATAATGTGTGAAGAATAAAGTCCAAGTATCAAATAAGCACTTACACAAAAGGTACAAATATAACAAAACAAGTGTGCTTTTATTCAAGACTATAACAAAGAAAAAGAGGTCAGGTTAGTGTACTTCATCGTTATGACTGTTTGGTAGTACAGCGGTAAGAACTGCTGACTCATAATCAAAAGTTTGGGGGTTCAAGCCTTGCCTCGTCACAAAATAAATTTTTTGAGTAGTGAGCTGCTCTTCTTGTTACTATTATACAATAAAAACATACATTTGCTTTGAGTCTGTAAGGTTAGCGTTTGTTTTATTCAGTGTTATTCTCTCAGTCACGTTCATGCTCCCTCTGATCTGACATTGCTGTTTTCAAATAAAGACATGCTCAGATGAGGACAAGGGTTCTGCATTGGAGAAAGAGAACAGAAGCCCTCCCCCCACAAGAAACGTCCACTCACAGGTGTGTTCAGAGCCTCAAAGATGTCAGTCCGCCACTGCCACGAGCTTCCTTTAATTCTGTCTCTCATAGCTTACAGAAGTTGATTTAGTGGTTAATGATATAAATAGAGTTTGTTTTTAATGTGTGCATCTATTCATTAAAGCAGAATAATATTGATTTCAGACTAGATTACGAAACACAGAATGAGATATTACTATCCTCGTGCAAGCACGTATAATAGGTTCAGTTATGCTTGTCGGTGAATGGTAATCTTGGAGAAGATTGTAGAATATTGGGACGCATCCTACAATAGGTTCAGTTACGCTTGTTGGTGAATGGTGAATGATAGACTTGGAGAAGTTTGTAGAATATTAGGACACATCATCCAAAGCCACTGGCTACTTCTCTCCGCTGCCTTTGATGCAGCTTTGATGGCTGCGCGCTGGCTCTGACCCCTAATTCCCAGGTGTCTCAGCAGTTTGATGGTAGATGTTACCACAAACCCTCTGCATCCAACTTCCACTGGGCGAACTTCCATTGTCCAGCCACAATGTTGCGCTTCAGCAGCTAACTCAGCATAGCGTAGATATTTCCGCTCATATGTCTCATCCACGGAATCCTCCCAGGGTACGGTGAGCTCAATAATGTACCTCAACTTTGCTTTTCACTATTTTTATTGTGCATATTGTTAATAAAAATAAATAATGTACATTATTTATTTAATTTAAAAATCAACAGAAAAATAAATCAGCCAGTCTGAAGCATCCAAATATTTACAATTTGACAGAATGCTACTGCAAGTGATTGAATCAGAAAATACTTTTCAACATACTCCCATAACACACCATAAAGATGACTGACTAGGATTTTAATAATTTTTGTAAAACGGTTTTCTAATACAAAATGAGTGCTTAACATGTAAGTGGAAAAATGAATAAGATAGAGGCAATGGAAAGCTATTTTTGAAGCAATATATAAATATGGCCGTAATGTTAAAAGTGAAAGTGGCAATTATGAGGAATGTTTCATTATACAGTTACGAATAAAAAGAACAAATATAAGTGTAGCAGCGTGCAGATAGAATGACCCCGATAAGAAGAAGGTTCACTCTGGCAGCGCGAAGTTATTTGATGTGATGGAGTTCTCCGTTGGTTCAGCTGGCTAAGAGAGTTGCTTTCTCAACTGCATGTGGGGTGTAAACTTGAATTTCCATCCTGGGAGATGAGTAAGGCCATGCCGTGAAGAGACCATTGCCTGATCCAAGAGACCCTTTTATACACAAGCACAAACACACAAACACACAGTGGATTCTGTACATTTTATTGTGATTTCATTTTAAATGAATAAATTTGCAACATAATAACAAAATGAAAACACATCTTCAGAAAGATTTGCACATTTATTATAAATATAAATCTGAAATCTTGAATTCATATAAGTATTCAGACCCTATACTGTGGCAGTATGTGATTAGCTGTATCCAGTTCACTTTAATGCTCCTTGAGATGTGTCCAGAGCTTGACCTTTGGATAACTAAATCGAACGGACATCATTTAGAAAGGCACACCCCCTGTGTACAGAAGCCCCCACACTTCACATGGCATGTTATGTCAAAAACCAAGCAATGAAGTCCAATAAACTGTCTGCAGACCTCTGTGATCAATTTTTTGTGAGAAATAGTTCAGGGCAAAGATATGAAACCATTTCTAAAGCTTTGAGTGTTCCGAGGAGCACATTGGCCTCAATAATTATGAAATGGGAAGAATTTAAGAACCACCAGGACTCTTTTTGAATTGGCTGTCTAACCAAACTAAGTAACCGGGCATGAAGGACTTTGGTCGCTGAGGTGCCTAATGGTCACTCTAACAGAGCTTCAGAGGTCATGTCGGAAAGGCTGACCATTTTAGCAACAATCCATCAATCATGTGCATATGACACCCTGCTTGAAATACAGTATGACAAAAGACATTTAAAGTCTCTGAGAGCTTCAAAGAAAAACACTCTCTGGTCTGATCAGACAAAAATTGAACTCTTTGGGCAGAACTCCAAACATTATGTCTGGTGAAGACTGGGCACTGCTCATCACCTGCCAATTACCATCTCTACAGTGAGGTACGGTGGTGGTAGCATTATGTTATAGGCGGTGATTCTCAGCCGCAGTGACATTGAGACTGGTCAGAACTGAAGGAAGGATGAATGCAGCCAAATACAGAGAGGTTCTTAAAGAAAATCTGCTCCAGTGTGCGTTTAACCCTATACTGGCATGACAGTTTACCTTACAGCATGACAATAAACTAAAGTATACAGCCAAGACAACACTGGTGAGGCTTTGGAAAAAGTCTCTGACTGTCCTTCAGTGGCCCAGACTTAGACCCCATTATACATCGGTGGAGAGTCCTCAAGATGAAATTTTACAGATGCTTTCTACCCAGTCTAACAGAGCTTGACAGGATTTGCCATGAAGAATTAGATAAACTGTCCAACTCCGGGTGTGCAAAACTTGTAGAGACTTACCCAAGAAGGGTTAAAACTGTAAATGCTACCATAGGGGCTTCTACAAAGTACTAAATTAAGGGTTTGAACACTTACATGAATGAGAGATCTCAGTTTTTTTATTTTTAAATTTGCAAACCTTTCTAAAAACATGCCTACACTTCCTCATTATGGGTTATTGAGTGTAGACTGATGGTCAAAAATTGCAAATATGTTCATTCAAAATTTAATCTACAACACAATGAAGTGTGTGAAAAGTGAAGAGGTCTGAATCCATTCTGAATCCCTTGTAAATGCATAGGTTTTAAGTTGTCTAAATGTCTAATATTATTTGCTGAATTTAAGCATGTAAGTGCTAAAAACAATTGGCAGACAATTCCCTATTATGATTACAATTTGTTTTCCTTATCATTCTTCTGCTTATTGAGAGCAAAATAAAATATAAATTAAAAAAAACTGGCAGTCAGTATGAACAGTTTCATAACCAGTAGTCTTTCCAAATCATTAAATAGGGATTCAAAAAGAGGTCGTCGTGAAATGTTGTCAAACAAAACTGCAAGGTCAACTTTCCCAGAGCAAAACTAAGGGTTTTTTTCCTTTTCTGGCACAAGTAAAACAATAGTCTTTTTCTTCTTTCTTTTAGAGAAGAAGCAACTCCATTTGCTTTCATCAAATTATCATGCAAAGAACTATGCCTGTCAATCATCTTTTAAATAACATGAAGTCTGTGACATTACATTGTCACTAAAATAGCTGCGCACACCACACCACACCACAGTAGCATGTCAAGCTGCCATTATACTACAAAACTTCTTCTGCTGTTTTCAGTAATAGACTTCATTTACAGTGTAAGATTTTTGAGACCATGACAATCCTCCATCTGCACTGTGCACCCAAACTATTAACATAAACAGGGATTGGTTGTCTGCCATCGGTGCAACTGCAAGTTCACAGGCTCACCATGTAATGCGTCTTTCACCCAAAGGATGATACGAGGAACATTTAAAACTGACCTAGCCTTGTGCTCCCTTTCTGTCTTCTCTCCATGGAAGGCTATCTGTTCTTTTAATTTAAGGAAGGGAGCTAATGCAGGATGATGTCAGAGTCACAGCTTGCTGGCTGAGTACTGAACTGACAGCTCCCATTTGAAAATGCTTTGATTTTTCCTGTCTTGACAACAGTAAGCTGACTTCTTTGGAGACACATTCAGAAGCAATGAGACTGTGTGGCTATAGTTGTTAAATTTGACACGTTCTGATGCTAGAAGTTGGGATGAGTCCTGTAGCCGTTCACATTGTATGACATCAGAGGAACAAGGAAACAAACTGGGAAGAAATTAAGCAAAATTCCCCCAAAAAATCATTATAGCTGAGCAAAACAGGTCCAGAATTGTGATATTTCTCTTTTTGACTTTCTTGCTGGTATTTTACTGATTTGGGGAATATACATTTATAATAGCCTTTAGGCTTAGATCAAATTCATTCAGCTTTACATATTTGTGTCTATGCGTGGAAGTGTGTGTGTCTGTCTGTTGTGGCAGACGGCTAGGATGCTCCTTCAACACTGGATCCGGGGTAATAGTCCCCTGGGTTGCGTCGGGGCCACTTTCATGGAACACCAAAGCTCATCTTGGTTGGGTTCCGTGGCCTCCACCAGGGGGAGCTGCATAGAGCTGCTCAGCTTAACGAGCCCGTCTGGGCGGGAACGCAGCCACACCCGGAGGTGCAGCCAGAAGTAGGTCAACGAGCACCTGCAGCACTTCCGGGTTATAAGAGGAGCCTGCAGCCACTACTCAGGGCACCAGAGTCGGGAGGAGGTGGATGAAGCTGCCCTGAGAGGAGTGGAGGAGAAGAGTGTGGTGATTTGGGTGCTTTATTTGTGTTGGGACTGTGTTGTGCCTGTGGGGTTCAAGGGGAAGACGTGCCCCACAGGTGAAGAAAATAAAAATTTTTGCTTGTTTTATACATGCATCTGGTGTCAGTCTGTGTTGGGTCGGTGCCAATAAAGTGCTAATACCACACTGTCCAGCCTGGAAGTGAGAGGTGGAGTCGGGGTAAGGGCTCCGCCTCCGAGGAAACAGAAAACTCACTTAGCTGCTAATAACACAAGCGAGGCGAGCACGTTAGCAAAACAAACCTCAGAAGAAAGACAAAGTCACTTAGCTGCTAGCATCGGCAAAACTGTACTTTTCCTCCCGCTGCTAATGCACAAGCAAGGCGAACATGTCAGTTAAACGGAACCTACTAGGAGAGAGATGCCCAGAGTAGTTCCTTTCAATTACCTGACATCTCCACATTTCACTTTTTTTCTGATGATTTCAACATTTTCTAGGACCCGGGCTTTTTACAGCACAGGCTTACACAGCTAGTCTTATATATAAACATCTACGCGTGGAAGTGTGTGTTTCTGTCCAGCCCGAAAGTGAGAGCTGGACTTCGGCTAAGGGCTCCATCTCTGAGGATACACAAGTGAGGCTAGCATGTCGGAAAAAACAAAACCTCTGAAGAAAGAGTCACTCGCTTAGCAGCTAATACAGAAGCAAGGTGAGCACATCTGCAAAACGGTATCCCGTTTACTTTTCCTCCTGCTGCTAAAACACAAGCGAGGTGAGTATGCCGGCAAAAGGAAACCTCCGAAGAAAGACAGTTGCTTAGCCACTAATGCACAAACGATGCGAGCATGTCGGTAACACAAATCCTCGTAGGAGAGAGATGCCCAGAGTAGTTCCTTTCAATTACCTGACATCTCTAAATTTCAATTTTTTTTCTGACGATTTCAATAGTTTCTACAGCACGGGCTTACACAGCTAGTACTATATAACTGTTTTAACTTATGTTAACTTCAATGCAATTAGAAGTCACAAAAGGACCATGAAAGCAGGCCAGAAGCTTCACTTGCTAACCCAGAAGAAGCTAAAATAGTCCAGCTTACTCAAAACTATGAACTGTATGCTTCTATTTTAGAAGGCCCCAAAAAGGAGAGCTGGCAAAATAACTTGAAAATTCCCAATATAAAGCAAAAGCCCCAAAATGAAGGAAGATTACTGTAAACCCTTTTATAAATAAAGGATTTCATTACTGAATTTCCATAGTGAAAAGACAAAAATAGAAAAAGATATAAGGAAACATTCAAAAGGGGAAAAAACAGGCAAAAAGAGTTGTCTAATAGGGAATCCAAGTGCAATCAAGTCTAAGTCCACAATATACAGCAAATTCTAATGACAGAAGAAAAATGAGTCCAGAAAACCAGAGTAACAAAAGCAGCAAAACTCACAAGAATCCTCCACACGCAATGTTCTCCTACTCCTGAGCCTTCTCTGACGTTTTGAAGTTTGGATTATTTACTTGATCTGTTTCTAACAAAGCTCTGCTGATTGGTGATTTGTCTTACGGAGACTTGGCAGCAACCAGGTGATTATTTTCATCTAAATCAAGCGCTCCCTGCAGAGTTTGTCTGCATCTCTAAATCCTGTTCTTCAGGGAGGGGAGGGGAGTCTCACAATAATACACCATAAAGACCTAAAATTATCACTGATACCTCTTCCAGCGTATCCATCCTTTGAACTGTTAGCTGGCAAACTCTGCGGACCTTCACCTATTATAATTGCTGTTTTATATAGACCTCCTAAATGATCAAGTGTTTTAACAACTTTGTGTGCAATGTCTACTAATGTCATCCTCATGGGTGATTTCAACATACACTTTGACGTGCCAAGTGATGCACTGACAAATGATTTTAATGAAATGCTTGACTGTTTTAATTTAATTCAATATGTCAACTTTTTGACTCATAACAAGGGTCATATTTTAGACTTAGTTTGCTGCTCTGGTATCACACCTCACAATCTTATTTTTACTGAATTACCCATTCAGATCACAGAATGATCACATTTGATGTTAGCCTACCTCTCAGTAAATTAAAGGTTCAGCATGTAATTTCATTTTCGTAATGTCAAGCATGTAAACCCAGAGACCCTTATAAATTTATTGCAATCCAAGCCTGTTTCTTCTTCTGCTACCACACCATCAGAATTAGTAGACCATTACAATGCTGCTCTGTCTTCTGCCTTTGATACACTAGCTCCCTTAAAAACACGGACTGTTTCATTTATTCACACTGCTCCCTGGTTTACATCTGAACTCTGTCTGCTCAAAGCCATGGGCCAACAGTTGGAGCGCCTAGATAAAAAGACGGGTCTTGCTGTACACAAGCAAATGTATTCAGATCACATGTTAAAATACAAAAATGCTCTCTCTGCTGCCAAAACTGTATACTATTCTAACATCATCAATACAAGAGGGAAAAATACTAGAATTCTTTTTTGTACAATGAAAAGGCTAATTACACCACCAGAAAATGTTTCTTACCATAACCTCTCTGTTAAATACTGCTGCACTTTTTTGGATTTCTTCAACTCAAAAAAGTAAAAAATCCACCAGCAAATTGCTTCCTCTATTTCTGCAGAAAATGACACACTCTCCACTATTGCCCATATTCCCTTACCAACCACCCTATTCTAAGATTTCAGTTTATTATCTGAAAATAATATCTCAGAGCTTATAACAAAATCTAATTCTTCCACATGCCAATTAGATCCAGTACCTACAAGCTTTGTTAAGTCCTGTCTGTCACATATTTCCTCCATGATAACTACTATAGTTAACTCTTCCCTCACTACAGGTACGGTCCCCCTCCCACTAAAAACAGCCTCAATTATTCCAATTCTGAAAAAACCTGGTTTAGACCCAAATATCCTTAACATTTAGCGGCCTATTTCAAATGTTCCATTCATATCTGAAGTTCTCAAAAAGATAGTTGCCTCCCAACTCCAGTACCATCTTTCAAAAAATAACCTTTTTGAACAGTTTCAATCTTTGTTTCATCCTAAACACAGCACAGAAACTGCCCTGGTCAAAATCACAAATGATCTTCTCCAGGCAGCTGACATGGGACTTTTATCAATTCTTGTGCTTCTTGACCTCAGCTCCGCATTTGACACCATATCCTATCAGATACTTTTGAAATGACTAGCTAGTTTTGGAGTTTGTGGCCTTGTCCTCCAATGGCTTTCTTCCTACCTCACTGACAGGAGGCAATTTGTTCAAATATCTGAGAATGCAGTCGTTACTCAGGGAGTCCTGCAGGGTTCTGTTTTGGGGCCGCTTCTTTTTCACATTTATATCTTCCCAATAGGTAATATCTTCCAGCACCATGGTATTAAATTTCATGGTTACTCTGATGATACACAGCTATATCTATCCACTAAATCCACTTCTGTTTTCCCTCCAAATGCTCTTATAACATGTCTCCAAGACATAAAGACATGGATGACTCACAGTTTTCTCCAACTAAACAGCAATAAAACTGAGGTGCTCCTCATTGGTTCTTAATCCACACTTGCTAGGGTTAACCATTCTTCTATTTTAATTAACAATTTTAACACAAACATCTCTTCCCAAGTTAATAGCTTGGGCATCATTCTAGACAGTACCCTAATTTCGAAAATCTAATTTCTCTTTTCATTCCCATATAAGTAATGTTTCTCAGACTGCCTTCTTCCATCTCCGAAACATTTCTAGACATCGTCGTGTTCTTACATAACACAGTATTGGTTAATGCCCTAGTCACCTCATGTATAGATTACTGTAATGCTAGTCTATCTGGAATCCCACAAAGACATATCCAATGCTTACAACTTCTTCAAAATTCTGCTGCCAGGATAATAACCTGCTGTTCTAAATCCACTGAACATATTACACCTATTCTCTCTCAACTTCACTGACTCCCTGTTTACTACAGAATACAATACAAAAATACTGCTCTTAACATTTAAAACTCTCCACAGTCTCGCTCCTCCCTACCTCACTGATCTCCTACAGACTTACACTCCTCTCACTCCCTCAGACCCTCATCTGCAGCTCTACTTTCTGTACCACACATCAAACTCTGTGCTATGGGAGCTCGAATGTCTCTCATAGTGCTCCTCAACTCTGGAATTCTCTTCCCTCTCATTTTTGTCAGCTTGATTCAGTAACACATTTTAAAACTGCCCTCAAAATGTACCTTTTCAAACTGGCATACCAATTGTGCATTTTGCACTGTTATCTTTGTTTGTTTCCTATTTATTGCTTTTTTATTTTATCATTCTCTTTGTTTTTATTTTACTAATGTTGTTTAATTTCATTGTAAGGTGACCTTGAGTGCTAAGAAAGGCGCCTAACAAATAAAATGTATTATTATTTTAGCTGATACATACCAAACTTGTGTTACTGACTTCCTAATGTCTTCTCATAAAAGAAATGCTAATAGATATTGAATATTGGTAGATTTAAGTGTAACTTTTGACACTACTGAACAGATTACTTTATTATAGAGACTTGAAAATTCTATTAGGCACTTTATGCAAATTGTTTAGTTTATTTTTATCAAATCAATTTCAGAATGGACAGGAATGTGATGATAATACTCTGCCTTTTCATTCTGTAGTTAGAGATTGTGTCCCTTGGGGTTCATTCCTGTTTCTACTTTACATGCTAATGCTTAGCAATGTATTGAGAAAACTAAATATTCATTCTCACGTGTATGCAGATAATACTAAATCCTTCCTTTAGAGCAAATACAATGCTCCCATACTGTTTATTGGAGAGTTAACTGTGTCAACAAGTTAAAATAACGGATGTGTGATAATTAAATTTAATGTTCAATTCAGTATATTCAATGTATTGCCATGATACTGTAATGAGCATCAAGAGACTGAGGCAACATGCAAGACAAGCAGTTCAAGCCCTTAAACAAACAGCCATAATAATTAATTTTACTCAATACAGGCAATTGCTTAACTCTAGCGTGCCTAAGTAAATATCCCTCTTGTTGTGGTCACAGAACATACCTCTAAATGAACAAGTAGGCATACATAATGACTATGGGCTGTAAGCTATTTCAGACTTGTGGACAATTCTTCATAGTCTTTCTTCTAGAGCATGTTTTCTCAAGGGTCTTGACTCCTTGATCTGCCCTCCGGTAAGTTGCATCCCCAGATCCTCCTATTCTTTCCAGGGGGATTGCCTTCCCAGGTTTTCTTCACACATCTACTCCTAGACCACCTGGTAATTGTAGCTCTCATATTTAAACCACCCATAAATTTTTGGAAGAGATGGGGTCCTTTTTTAGAACATTAAAACAATTATGACGAGAACAGGCCATTCAGGTCAACAAGTTTGTCCATCCTATTCACCTTGATTGTCAAACATAACATCAAGTCAAGATAAGGTTATGGTTTCTTTATTTGCTATTTGTGCATAAAACCGACAGTCAAAGCACATTGGAATTCTTGTGCAGAGCTTTTTCAGAGTCATCATAGTAAACATTTAAAACAAAAAGCAAACAATAAAACAATATAAATACATAATATGAATTATACCAACACTATACAAAATGGTAGTAATATCTACACAAAAAAATACAATTATATTGAAGATATTGCAAAGTTAAAATATGTTGTACATGTTCAGTAATTTTGTTTTGCCATTAGTCTGACTGTGGCGGGAAAAAAACTATTGAAAAACCTTGTTCTGTGAGTGATGATGCTGTCCACTCTGCTGTGTCTCAGATTGTACATACAGTTTTTGTGTCTGAGAGTGAGCTGGATGGAATGAATCCCTGATAATTCCCTGTGCTCTTTTCCGACAACAATGTGCGTACATAGAGTCCATAGAAGGAACTTTTGTCCCTATTATCACCTCTCCGCAGTCTTTATGACTCTTTGCAAAGCTTTCCTCTCTGTCTGTGTGGTGTTCCCATACCAGACAGTGATGCCTGCGGAAAGAATACTCTCTATCAGTTCTCTGTAGGCCTGGGTGAGAGGGTGATGGTTCAGGCCGGCTTTCCTGAGCAGCCTAATTAAATAAAGCCTTTGCTGAGCTTTTTTCACTGTGGCTGTGGTGTTAAGAGTCCAGCTTAGGTCTGATGTAACCAACCTGCAGTCCCAGGAATCTGTGGCTGTCGACCCTCTCCACCTCAGTCCCTTTGATGATATAGAGGGAGAGGATTCTTCAGTTCTTCTGGTGTGAGTGCCACTGGCCTGAAGTCATTTAGGGTGGATGTGTCCGGTCTTTTGGGGACTGGTATGATGGTTTAGGATTTGAAAATATGGGGGACTACTGCCTGGGATAATGACAGGTTGAAGATGTCAGCATACACACCAGCTAGTTGTTCCCCACAGGCCTTCAGAACTCTGGGATAAACTCCATCGGGTCCCACTTGTGGGGGTTCACCTTCTTCAGAGCTTTCAGGACCTGTGTATGTGTCACCTGGAAAGCAATATCTTTGAGGTCACAGGGGGCCTTTGAGGGTGTGTCTGTGTTCAGCCTGTTGAACCTGGCATAGAAGGTGTTAAGGCTGTTTGGAAGGGTGGCATCTTGGGGGTCTGTGGTTGTTTTTATAGTTCTCCTGTAGTTTGTGACAGATTGAATTCCCTGCCACATGCTGTGTGTATTGTGGTTGAGGTAGTAGCCTTCAAGTTTTTGTGAGTGAGCCCTTTTTGCTGCTCTGATGGACTTCTGTAGCTTGTACCGGGGTCTCTTACTCCACTTGATCTCCAGACTTGAATGCCTCCAGCTGCTTCCTGATTTTCTATTTTATGTCCCCATTAAGCCAGGGTTTTTGGTTGGGGAACATATGCATAGTCCTGGGAGGGGCACATATGGACGTGCACCAACTAATGTAGTCACACACAGTCTTTGTGTATTCATGGATATCGTTAGTGGCCTCTTTGAAAATGCTCCAGTCTGTGGCCTCTAAGCAGCCCTGCAGACTAGCGTTTGCATCATCAGTCCAGGTGTTAACGGTCCTGACTATGACTGGCTTTGTCTTGAGCCTTTTGTTGTAAACTGGATTGAGCCGAATGACCAGGTGATCAGACTTTCCAAAATACACCACGGTTGTTTGACGTGGATAGCCGTTCATCTTCCTCGAATTTTACAGCTGTCCGCAGCGCATCGGTCCTCCCTGTAGCCGTCTGGTGTTATTGTTTCATCGGGTGTCCCAGCCAGGTTTCGCAGAATCACAATATGGAGCAATCCTGAATGTCCCTCTGCGTGGAAATCCGAGCGTGGAGCTTGTCCATTTTATTTTCCAGTGACTGAACGTTTGCAAACAATATGACCGGGAGGGCTAGCCTTCCATTTTTAACCAAGCGGCGGCGCCTTCGGTCAACTCCTCCCCGTCTGCTGCGCCTCCGCTTCAGCCTTTTCTCAGAAGAGCTTCCTATCGGGGGCTGGCCTGGTGTCGTGTCACCATAGCATGCTAGCTCAGGGTGGAATTCCAGCAAGATCGGGTCGAAAAGTCCAATATGGCTGTGCTCTCTCAGCTGTAATAATGTCGCCAGATCATAAAGAATGTTTGCAGAGTGTGTCTTAACTCTGAAGATCTTAAGATCTGAAGGTCTATAAAGTTCTACTCTTCATAACACTACTTGGTAATTTGTGCCATGTGTCTAAGGCTCTTTGTGTAAAGAAGAACGTTCTAACATTTGTGTGAAATCTGCCCTTAACAAGTTTCCAGCTATGTCCTCATGTTCTTGTTGTAAAATTTGTTTTAACAACCATCAATACCCCAGAAGGGTAAAGTGAAAACAAGACTTTAGGAATTTCTGCACATTTCTGATAAATGAAATTAAGAAATAGCACCTTGAGACATGTTTTCAGACCCTTTGCTAGGACACTTCAAATGCGACTCAGGTGTATCTCAATCTATTGACCTTTGCTGAGGTGTTTCTAGAGCTTGTTTGGAGTCCACCTGTGAATTGATTGCACATGAATAGAAAAAGCAATTATCTGTTGTGGTACCCGGCCGGGGCTGGAGCCCAGCCAGGACGCCCAGGAGGACCAGAGGAGGGCTTGTGCCTCCTCCAGACCGCGAGGGGGCGTCTGCCCTGGTTATGTTGGGGGCCTCGGGTGAATAGCTTGGAAACCCAGCCCTTTAGGGACCTGTGGCCACTGCCAGGCGGTGCCCCAGTGCCTGAACATCCCGGGAGCCCAGCACTTCCGCCACACCAGGAAGTGCTGGGGAAGGGAGACGACCGGGGACAACAGGACGGCATCCAGGTGCGCAGCCGGCACTTCCGCCACACTGGGGCGTGGCTACGGAGGAATGCCGGGAAGCAGCTGGAGCCCATCTGGGTTCCTATTTAAGGGGCCGCCACCCTCCAGTCATTGGCGAGAGTTGGGTGGAAGAGGACAGAGCTGACAGAAAGGACGGGAGGCGGCCAGGAAGGCACAAAGACTGTGAGGCCTGGACATTGGGGAAGCGGTGTAAGAGGCACTGGGGTTTGTGGTGCACGTGACTTTATTTGTAAATAGTGTGAATAAACAGTGTGTTGGGATTCAACAACGATGTTCGTCTGTGTGTGTCCGGGCCAGCGTCCACACTGTCTATAAAAGGTCCCACAGTTGACAATGGGTATCTGGGCAAAAACAAGGCCTTGAGGCCACTGGAATTGCCTGCAGAGCTTACAGACAATGATTGTGTTGAAGCACAGATCTGAGGAAGTCTACAAAACAATTCTGTAATATTGAAGGTTCCCAAGAACACAGTGGCGTTCATAATTCTTAAATCGGGTGATTGGCTTGGCCATTCAAGGATTCTTCATTTTTTTAGCTTTGAAAAACTCCTGTGTTTCCTCAGCAGTATGTTTCAGATCATTATCTTGTTGTAGGATGAAGTACCCTCCAATGTGTTTGGAGGCTTTTACTTGAACTTGAGTAGATCAGATGAATTGACTGCACATGATTAGAAAAAACAATTATCTGTCTATTGAAGGTCCCACAATTGACAATGGATATCTAAGTAAAAACAAGGCCATGAGGCCACAGAAATTGCCTGCAGAGTTTACAGACAATGATTGTGTTGAGGTACAGATCTGAGGAAGTCTACAAAAATTTCTGTAACATTGAAGTTTCCCAGTAGCATAGTGGCCTTCATGATTCTTAAATGGAACACGTTTGACACAACCGCGACTCTTCCTAGGACTGTCCTCCCAAGCCAAACTGAACAATTAAAGGGAGAAAGGTCTTTGTTAGACAGGAGATCAAGATACTGATGGTCACTCAGGCTCTATATAGAGACAGGAGAAGCTTCCAGAAGGAAATCCATTATTCTAAGAATCCACTTTATGGCAGACTGGCCAGACAGTACATGGCAATATGCCGGGAGTATGCTAAAAAGGCACCTAAAGGACTCTGAGACAATGAGAAACAACATTCTCTGGTCTGATGAAACTAATACTGTAATCTTTGGCCTCACTTCTAGGTGCCAAGTCTGGAGGAAACCAGGCACCACTTATCACCAGTGCAATGCCATTCCATAGGATTGTTTGTCACTGAGAGACTAGGCAGGGTTGTGGGAAAGCTGAATGGAGCAAAGTACAAGTATGCCCTTAATGAAAACGAGTTGAACGTTTGTCTTCCAAGAGAACAAAGCACAAAGCAAAGACAACACAGGAGTGTCTTAGGATCAATTCTGTGTATACTCTTGAGTGACCCAACCAGAACCCATACGTGAACCCAATCAAACATCTACAGAGACACCTAAAAATTGCTGTCCACTAATGATCTCCATCAACTTCAGAGAGATTGAGAGGATCTGCAGAGAAGAATGGCAGAAAATCCCCAGATCCAGGTGTATAAAGCTTGTCATCTTAGACCAGGAAGACTGCCAAAGCTGCCTTAATAAAGTCCTGAGTAAAGGGACTGAATACGTGTGTCAATGTGATATTTCAGTTTCTTATTTAATACAATCAAACAAATTCTAAAATCAAGTTTTTGCTTTTGATTTTAATGAGTGTTGTTTAATGTGGGAAAAAAATAAATGATTTTAGCATAAGGCTGCAGTGCAACAAAATGAGTAGAAAGTGAAGGGGTCGGAATACATTCTGAAGGCACAGTATATCCAGTAGATGTTGTATGGTTTAATAATTCACTTTCGTTTAGTTACCATTTTAAATATGTGTAAGCTCTCTAAACCTAAACCTAGTGATTAGTTCTATTCAGAAAATGAACTGAAGTGAATTTATTGTCATGAAACAGTCTCCACTAATGCCTTACCTGTTTTATACACCTGTTTCATTTTCTATATGTAAAAGATGTGCCTGATGATGAAAGAATAAACATCTCTATAAAATTCATGTCAACGAAATATAACGTTAATAAATGTCTTACAAAAGCAGTCACCACAATCTATTTAAACCCAAGAAAAATAAAAAAACAAGATGTTGCACCCATTAGTATCTTATCTGAACTCTCTTTCAGGCCACACCTCTTTGGAGTAGCAGCAAGTGGAAGCATAGAGCAGTGGCGTCTCCCACAGGCACGTAGCCCTTCGCCATATGAGGGGCCAAACAGGCCAAAAATCACATATTTTTGTATGAAAACTATTGGTTTACACGATCGGCTTTACTTCAGTTGAACTTACTCGGGTGTGCAAATATGAGGGGCCAAACAGGCCAAAAATCATATATTTTTGTATGAAAACTATTGGTTTACGTGTGAACACTATTGGTTTATGAATAATTACTATTGGTTTGCATGCATACTTAATTGGTTTGTGTGTAAACAATACTGGTTTCATTCATATGAACTATATTGGTTTGTGTCCGTATATTATTGGTTTGTGTATGAACTATATCCATTTTTATATGCATAGCACTGGTTTGCATATGAACTATATTGATTCTCATTTGTATATCACTGGTTCCAGTACGTTTATTATTGGTTTGTGAGTGAGCTGCATTGGTTTACGCTCGCATGTAATCAGTTTGTGTATGAACTATATTGGTTTGCGTTCTGTGCCGGTCTAACAATGGATTTGTATATGCAATATATTGGTTTCATGCACGTCTTATACTGGTTTTATGTGGGTAACATATCGGTTTTGCACTTGAACTCCATTGGTTGTATGTGTGTACCATGTCGGTTTCTCGTTCGAAACATACTGGTTATGTTTTTTCACTTAAGAAACATAAGTAAAGTTAGACCGCTTATATCACTGAAAGATGCTGAGAAATTAGTTCACGCGTTTGTTTTCAGTCGACTAGATTACTGTAACGCACTCCTCTCTGGACTACCCAAAAAAGACATAAATCATTTGCACCGAGTGCAGAATGCAGCTGCTAGAATCCTAACTAGGAAAAGAAAATCCGAACACATTTCTCCAGTTTTAATGTCACTACACTGGTTACCTGTGTCATTCAGAATTGACTTTAAAATTCTGCTTAAGGTTTATAAAGCCTTAAATAATCTCGCCCCATCTTATATATCGGAATGTCTGACACCTTATATTCCAAATCGTAACCTCAGATCCTCAAATGAGTGTCTCCTTAGAATTCCAAGAACAAAACTTAAAAGAAGTGGTGAGGCGGCCTTCTGCTGCTATGCACCTAAAATCTGGAATAGCCTGCCAATAGGAATTCGCCAGGCTGATACAGTAGAGCAGTTTAAAACACTGCTGAAAACACATTACTTTAACATGGCCTTTTTATAAGTTCATTTTAATCGTAATTGAACTTAATCCTGATACTCTGTATGTTCAATCTCCTCAAAATAACTATTCATGGTGGCTCTAAAATCGGTACTGACCCCTACTCTCTTTTCTGCTTCTTCTTCCAGTTTCTTTGTGGTGGTGGCCTGCGCCACCACCACCTACTCAAAGCTTCATGATGCTCCAACAAGGATGGATGGATTAAAAGGCAGAACTCTACGTGCCCATCTTCATCAAGTCCTTCCGTGAGAACCCTAAATCCAAAGAGGACTGTTTCATTTATGTCAGGTAGAATGCCCAGAGGGGACTGGGCGGTCTCATGGTCTGGAATCCCTACAGATTTTATTTTTTCTCCAGGCATCTGGAGTTTTTTTGTTTTTTCTGTCCCCCCTGGCCATTGAACCTTACTCTAATTCGATGTTAATGTTGATTTATTTTGTTTTATAATTGTGTCTTTCATTTTTCTATTCTTTAATATGTAAAGCACTTTGAGCTACTGTTTGTATGAAAATGTGCTATATAAATAAATGTTGTTGTTGTTGTTGTTGTTGTGTGCATACCCTATCGCACCTTTGTGTATGAACTATATCGGTTCTGCGTGCGAGCTATATTGGTTGTTCACGTGATCTTAAATGGAAATGGGAGGGGCAAGAAACAGGAACTCAGGGGCCAGTAGAGTCATGGAGCGTGTAGAGCAGCTGACAGGAGACGGATCTGGGTGTAAACAGCACAGTATTTTTTTCCGCACAATCGGTTTGCGAAAGGACTTGGTGGTAATTATTACTATTTAATAGAATCTGCCATTGAGTCTGTAATGAACATAAAGCTAAAGTTAAGTGTGTATTTGGTCGTCTTTTTATTTGCTTCCAGCTACATGCTCGCTTGCAACCTGCGACTGTACTTTTTCACACAGCTTTTGAAAACTAGTTACTTATTCTGATGGCAAAATATTCTGCATTTACGACTGACATCTTTATCCTGCATAACATTTAGTTACTACTGGTTACATTTCTTATGCCCAGCAATCCCGCACTGTGCCGCCTAGACAGGTGAAGTGATATGCTCATGGTCACACAGTGTCACTAGAACTGACTTGAACTGACAAATGCAGGGTTTAGAGGACAAAGCTCTAACCACAATGCCCCAATACTTGCACATATACAACATGTATATTATTTTACATAATATTAAACATGTCCAGGACAGATTCCTTTGTTAAAGTTGAGTGTAACATTTTCAACCTGTTCAAGTCCTAAATCTGGAATATTTATTCTTTCAAATAATGTATCAGTTTGCAGATTAATGTGCATGCTGTAGAATATTATGCCTTGCTCTTAACATTGAAGAAGAAGCTGGTTTGTGAATAAGTAGCTGACTACAAGCATATTAGATATGTGTAACTCAAGTCCTGTGATCATTTCAGATGTTAAAAATAATCATCACCAAGCCCTTTCACAAACATTAAGTGGCATACAAAAGTATTCAGTCCCCTTGAAAGTCATAATTTTCTGCAAGACAAAAGATTTATACACATATTTATTCATTCAGTATGTTTCTTATGCTGTGACATAACATTTCCAAGTCAAAATAAACCATTTTCTGTAGTTACATTTTAAGTTAATGTTTGCATAGGTATTTAAACCTCTATGATTTGAAAGCTCCATCTTTACACAAATGACAAATTAATTACAAAGGTGACAGTCATTTAACAGTCATAATTAAATATGATGACGTGCTACTTGTGAGTCCTTTTTTATCTCTCTGGATATAAACAACCCCCTTTGTAAGGGCCATAATCTTTGTTGGACAACCACTGCAAAAATGAAAACAAAGGAGCATTCTACTGATGTGAGAAACAAAGTAATTGAAATGCACAGGGCAGGGAATGGTTATAAAAATATCAAAAGAGTTTGAATGTCCCATTGCGCACTGTTGGATTCATCATCAGAAAGTGGAAGGTTCATCAAAGTACACAGACTCTGACTAGAACAGGCTGTCCCTCAAAACTCAACATCAGAGTGAGACATCAACTGGTGAGAGAGGCAACTAGAAATCCAACTGTCACTCTCAGACGTCTGCAATGCTCTTCAGCTGGAGTAAAGGTGCAGCGGTCTACAATTTCAAATGCTCTCCATAAAACAGGCCTCTATGGGAGGGTAGCATGAAAGAAGCCATTCCTTAAGAAGGTCCACATAAAAGAACGTATGGCGTTTGCCACAAAGCATGTGAAAGACCCAGTTAAAATGTAGGAGAAGGTGTTATGGTCATATGAGACCAAAAAAGAAGTTTTTGGTCAGACTTAAGAGGTATGTGAAGCGTAACACTAACATTGCCCAGGCCTCAAGAAACAACATTCCTACAGTGGAATATGGTGGTGGCAGTCTCATGCTATGGGGATGTTTTTCATGTGCTGGGACTGAGAATCTTGTTAGAGTTGAAGGGACAATGGATGGACACAAATACTGCACAATTTTCCAAGAGAACTTGTTCCAGTCTGCTATGAAAGCTCAGGAGAAGATTCATCTTTCAACATGATAATGACCCTAAGCATTAGGCTAATGTGACACTGGGATAGCTCAGAAAAAGTAAGGTGAATGTTTTGGAATGGCCAAGTCAAAGCCCCTGCTGAGGATCTGTGGCAGTATTTGATAACTGCTGTTCAGAGTTGCCATCTCACCAACATAGAGGGTCTCTAGAAATCCTGCAAAGAAGAATTGGGCAGAATCACTCCAGAGCAATGTGCAGAACTGGGACATACTTACAAAAGAACAAAGGCTGTTATGGCAGCAAAAAGGGTTCTTGACAAAGTATGAATATGTTGGGCTTGAATACTTAATGCAAACTCCAACTTTGGAGTTTTTCTTCTTCAGTTAAATATCTACAGAAAATGGTTCATTTAGACTTTGGAAATGTATTGTTACAGCACAAGAGTTAACATTAAAAAGACTGAAACCTTTTGTCATACAGAAAATTAGGATGACTTTTAAAGTGATCAAATATTTTTGTATGTCACTATATGTTTGTGAAAGGGCTTAGTGGTTATTATTTTAACAGTATGTTCCCTTAATTCTGAAAAGATCATGGGGCTGAAGTTAGGTGAACATTCTGCTGGCTTTTTATTCAATACTAGCAACACCCAGTATATGCTTGCAGTCAGCTACTTATTCACACAGCTTTTGCACACCAGCTTCTTATTCTATTTTAACAGCATGGCAAAATATTCTACAGCATGTACATTAATCAGCATCATTACAAACTGATCTATTATTTGAAAAAATAAATATTCCACATTTTAGTTCTGCACAGGTCAAAAATGTTAAACACAACTTTAATTTAACAAAGGAATCTGTCTTGTCTAGAACTTTAACTTTAATTACGAAAGGCAGGTTAGAGATGGGTCTAAAATTTTCAAAAGCAGAAGGGTCAAGATTATTTTTCTTAAGTAGGGGTTTAACTACAGCAGTCTTAAGACAGTCTGGGAAGACTCCCGTATCTAATGACGAATTTACTATATCAAGAATATTATCAATTAGCACGCCCGATACTTCTTTGAAAAAACTTGTTGGTATTGGGTCAAGGACGCAGGTGGAGGGTTTCAGTTGAGATATTATTTTATGTAAATCAGGTAAATCTATCCTAGAGAAAGAGTTTAATTTGTTTATAATGGAGTACTGGGGTTTAGGAGGATCCTTAGTGTTGGAGAGATACTGTATACTATGTTATTTCTAATATCATTAATTTTTTGATTGAAAAATACAGCGATAGCCTCACAGGTTTTACTGGAAGTACTTAGGAGGCATTCCTTTGAGTCACCTGGGTTTAGCAGACAATCAATCGTCAAGAATAAGACTCTGGGATTACTAGCATTGTTATTTATAATCTTAGAGAAATAGCAGTGCCTCTCAAGACAGACTGTGTTATTGTATTCTGTTATTTTAACTTTTAATATTTCATAGTGGATAGTTAGTTTAGTCTTCCTCCATTTACGCTCAGGTCTGCGGCATGTTCTCTTTAAATCAGACACTCTTTGGGTATATCAATACTAGAAGTTGTTTTAACTGTCTTTTCAGGTGCAACTATGTCAACAGCAGCTCTCACTTTAGTATTAAATCTTTCCACCTTATTATTTACATTATCCTCGGTATTATAGTTGGCACTATAAATGGACTGATTGCTTAGAATGTTTGTAAATTTTAAAGCTGCTGATGAGTCAAAGAAGCGTTTTTTAACAATATGCTTCTCATGAGTGTTTTCTATTACTATTTCTATACTAAAAAGTAAAAGAAAATGGTCTGATAGACCCGTATCAATGACCTGCTTTATATCAACTTTTAGACCTTTAGTAATTACTAAGTCTAGCATAGCTTTATGTGTAGGCTGATTAACGAGCTGTCTCAAATCAAAAGAGTCCAGGAGGTTCACGAATTCCTTTACTTTTAGGTCTTACTGATTGTCGATATGAAAATTAAAGTCGCCGACTATTAAGAGCGTGTTATAGTCCGTAATTAAAATTGACATTAAGTCATAGAATTCCTCAAAGAAAGACGCGTTAAATTTAGGAGGTCTATACACGGATAATACTAGAACGTGAGAAACTCCATGAATAATAATGGCAAGGTACTTAAAGGACTTGAATTTACCAAAATTATCATCTTTACATTTTAAATGGCTCGAGTAAATGTTTGCCAAGCCGCCACCCTTCTTTCCTTGGCGGTCAGCACGAATAAAACTGTAATTCGGAGGTGCAGATTCGATTAAAACAGCTGGGCCATCTGAGCTAAGCCACATTTTACTTCACATCAATTTTTCTATCACTAATAAGATCGTTGATAAAAAATGTCTTGTTAGTTAAAGCTCTAACATTTAATTATGCCATATTTAATGTTTTGGATAGGCAGAGATGAATGCTATGTGCGTTATTGATATTTGGAACAGGAATTAAGTTATTTTTGTTAGCGCCGCTCTGTGTGTAGTTTTTGTTTAATCTATAGTCTGTTTTAATAGTTTTAACACATTGTTCATCTAAAGTAATAATTGTAATTAAATTATTGGTGTTTATGCCGTATTGCCTAGATTTTCTACGTACATTGAGATTGGTTATTAGAGTATTAATGTTGTGCACTTTTATGGAAGATTTTATTAAACAATTATCATGTCCTAGCACAGCAATAGAATTTCGGAAGGGGTTAAGAGTAGAGATAGATAGTCAAGATAAACAAATTACCTTAGATATGTTTTCTGAGAGGACACGGGCGCCGAAACTGTTGGGGCCCTCTCCTTCATGTCTTTAATTAATGCCGCAAAGTCAGCAGGTAACAGTAAGATGGGGGTCTAAGAAGCCAAAATTTACTCCCTCAGAACTCAGGTCACCAATTCGGACGCAGAACAGATTCTCAGCTCTCCTGTGGAAACTGAGGAAAAAAAAGTGCTCATAATTGGCAATTCAATAGTGCGGAATGTATGAATTCCAAACTATGTTAAACCAGCAGTTAATGTTAAATGCCTCGTATGGGCCAAGATTTCTGACATAGAGGCCGCATTGGACCGTGTAGCCGAAATGAAGTATCTACCTTATTGCTACATGATATTTATTTACAGCAATCTGAGGTATTAAAGAGGAACTTCATCTCTCTATGCACCAAAGCTAAAAAAAATGTGGAATTTAATTGTATCTGGTCCCTTACCAAGATTATATAGAGGGGATGTGATTTATAGCAGATTGCATTCCCTTTACTGCTGGCTAGAAACCTTGTGTGCAAATAAAAGCATGCGTTTGTGAATAATTAAAATGATTTTTGGGAAAGGCCTAGATTTTTCAAAAGAGATGGTCTTCATCCTAACTGGAGGGGATCTTATGTATTATCCCAAAATATGGCAGCAAAACTGCCTGGTTGACTGATTAGAGCACCATCCAGGCCGCAGTCATGTGATCTTAAATCACAGGCTGTTGTTTATCCCACCTGTTATTTTCCTGAAGCTGTTACCCATAATCCCTGTTGTGGGGCATCCAGTAAATTTAGTCTTGATACAAACCATAAATTAATTGATAACCAAAAATAAGGTGTATAATTAGACCAAGGGATAAAACCAGACCTCCACCAGGGGCATCTGTAATAGAAATTTAATTCAAATTAAAACAAAAATATATCAGCAGTTCAGAAAGAACCATGCAGTTTTAAATGCTGTTTATTGAACATTCGCTCTCTTGGCACTAAAGCTGTTTTGGTAAATGATATATATTAAGTACAAAATCTGATCTGTGTCTTCTTACTGAAACCTGGCTTAGTAAATGTGACACTGTTCCCTAGCTGAGGCGTCACCAGATGGATACTGTTCCTTCATAAGTCTAGAGATTCTGGTCGAGGAGGAGGCCTTGGAATAATTCATTGTAACAAAATGCAAATCACTCCTAAAAAAGGCAACTTTACATCCTTTGAGGCATTCATTTTAAATATTAAAACAGATTCCAACACAATTATAGTGCTAGTCTACAGACCACCAGGGCCATATTCATTGTTCATGACTGAATTTAGCAACCTTCTGTCTGATTTGGCTATAAATTATGATCATGTAGTTCTGATGGGGATTTTAATGTACACATTGATGTGGAAACTGACACTTTTAGCAAATGTTTTACTTATTTGTTAAATTCAGTAGGATTTTGTCAGATTGTCAAAGGTCCAACTCATAATCATAACCACACATTAGATTTAATTATAACTTACAAAGTTGAAATTCAAAATTTAAATATTACTCCATTAAATGTAGTTATTTCCGATCACTTCTTAATTACATTTGATTTAGTTCTGCCCATGCCACACACTCACAGATTAAAACAAAGACAGTGTGACATCTAGATTGTAATTCTGCTTCAAAATTTATAGATACCTTGAGTAAGTCGAGTGTAATTGTGGAAAACCATTTAGATCAGTTAACATCAAATGTAAACGTGGAAAACAATTTAGATCAGCTAACATCACATTATAATGTGACCTTGAGAGATGCTCTGGACACAGTGGCTCCCCTAAAACAAAAGTGATCAAAGCACATAGAAACTCTCCCTGGTTTAATGAAAATACTCGAGCTCTTAAATTAGAGTGTCGAAAACTGGAGCAGATGGAGAACAACAAAGCTACATGTCTTTCAAATTGCATGGACAGAGAGTGTTAAAAATATAAAAAGCCCTCTTTAAAGCTCGCTCAGAATACTATTCTACATTAATAGATAGCAATAATAAAAATCCTAGGGTACTTTTAGAACAGTGGCTAAATTAACAAATGGAATTCAGATCAACAGTGCAAAATACCAACAGATATTAGCAGTACAGACTTTATGAACTTCTTCAATGAGAAAATTAAAAATATAAGATCCCAGATCTCAGCATCACAGTACAAACCAAATACTAGCTTAGCAGACCCTGCCTCACATTGCATTCAGCACTTTAGTAATTTTAATCCTGTAACTCAGCAGGAAGTCTTAACTTTAATTTCTAAAATGAAGCCCACTACTTGTTCCCTAGATCCAGTGCCAACAAAACTAGTAAAAGTGCAATGGATGTTCTTGCAGCCTATTCTAACATTATCAATAGTTCATTATTGCATGGCACAGTACCTGATGCACTAAAAGTGTCAGTCATTAAACCTTTACTTAAAAAGTCAGACCTAGACCCACACATACTAAATAATTATAGGCCTATTTCAAATTTACCATTTCTCTCTAAAATACTAGAAAAAGATAGTCGCCAGTCAGCTTCAGTCACACATTACGCATTACAATTTATTTGAGAAATTCCAGTCTGGTTTCCGCACTGGTCATAGTACAGAAACGGCACTAACACGGGTTGTAAATGACATTCTGATATCCTCTGATGAAGGAAACTCCACTGTAATTATGTTGTTGGACTTAAGTGCAGCATTTGACACCATTGACCATTCTATTTTACTGCACAGGCTAGAAAATGATGTTGGGCTTAAAGGCCCGTGCTCGCTTGGTTTAGTTCTTATTTATCAAATCGATTCCAATATGTACAGAAATGTGCTGACAGTACTCCATCATTATACACAGAAGTTGAATATGGTGTCCTGCAGGGCTCAGTACTGGGACCTTTACTGTTTTCACTTTACATGCTTCCACTGGGATCTCTCATTAGGAAACATAATGTTAATTTTCACTCATATGCAGATGACACCCAGTTATACCTTTCATTTAAATCAAATGAAGTTTCTCCGATGTTGTCTTTAATTAGTTGTGTTAGTGAATTAAAGGAATGGATGAATGAGAACTACTTGTCTTTAAATACAGATAAAACAGAGATGTTAATTGTTGGAGGGAATGACGCTGATCACAGCAATATTCTGTCATCATTTAACTAATTTTATCTTTGACTCTAGCATGTCATTTAAAGCGCACATTACAAAGTTGTCCAAGTCATGTTTTTTCCATCTTAAAAAAGGTAGGAAATGTAGGCACCTTCTAAATAAACAGGATTCTGAGAAAAATTAATTCATGCTTTTATTTCTAGTAGGATTGACTACTGCAATCCGGTGTTCACTGGATGTTCAAACTGTTCTTTATACAACCTCCAGTTAATCCAAAATGCTGCTGCAAGAATTATTATAAGAAAAAGAAAACATGAACACATAACTTCAGTTCTTAAATCCATACACTGGATCCCAGTTAAGTTTAGGGCAGATTTCAAAATCCTTCTTTTAACATATAAAGCATTAAATGGCCGAGGTCCGGCTTACTTGTCTGAACTTATCATGACTTACAAACCAGAGAGCACATTAAGATCTCAAGATGCCGATCTGCTTATTGTTCCAAGGATTTTTAAAAAATAACAGTGGGAGGTCGAGCTTTTAGTTACAGGGCCCCTAAACTGTGGAATGGTCTGCCTGCTACTATAAGAGATGCCCCTTCGGTCTCAGCTTTTAAATCCTGGCTGAAGACTCACTACTTCAGTTTAGCATATCCTGACTAGAGCTGCTGATTAACTGTACAGACTGCATCTCTGTTGTTAGTCATTAGCACTAAAACATAAGTAACATGATAGTTATAATTGGATAATAACTCTCACCTATTCTGTTTCTCTTCGCGGTACTCAAACGTGGAACTTGGTGCCACGGCCCACCTGCCAAGTTGCTTTGCCTGCCTATGGTAAAGTGTTCCCTGATGAAGGATCACAGGAATCATGGGAAAGAGGAGTCCTTTCATCGGATTAGCGCTATTTCAGCTGTGTAATGGCCAAATGGGGGAGGCAGCTTGATGGATAAGATCTCCATATCTCTAAACAAATCCAAATCATATTATGTGATATCATCTACTGTTAAATTCTGTTCCGTACTTCTAAAATTTTTATTTTTATACTGTATTGAGGATTACTTGTGTTCTGTTTTGTGTATTGTATTGTATTTTATTGACCCCCTTCTTTTTGACACCCACTGCATGCCCAACCTACCTGGAAAGGGGTCTCTCTTTGAACTGCCTTTCCCGAGGTTTCTTCCATTTTTTTCCCTACAAGGGTTTTTTTGGGAGTTTTTTCTTGTCTTCCTAGAGAGTCAAGGCTGGGGGACTTTCAAGAGGCAGAGCCTGTTAAAGCCAATTGCAGCACTTCTTGTGGGATTTTGGGCTATGCTTCATGATTTTTTATTCTTTCCAATAATCTGGATTTTAAGCGGATTGCTTTAAATGGTTACTTCTCTATATTGTGTGTATTTGTTTCATGTAAAAGCAAAGAAATAAGTAAGAAATTTAAATTTCAAATGCAGTACAACCATGATATATACTTAAAGTTCTGTGTAAACACCAGTGTTATTTTTAAAGCAAATAATAATGAATGGTAGCATGTCTGAGGAGGAATGATTCATGATATCTGCATTGATTACATTATTAAAAATAAAAAAGGTATTAATATTGAGAGACGTATTAAATTTATTATGCTATTCAAACTGCCTCAACCAAACAGAGGAATAATTGTTATTGTCAACAATGATTAGTAGAAACACTATCTGAAAAGTTTAAAGATATCTGAAAAAGAAGAACAGTTATTATCGGATTGGTATTTTTTGAGTTTATTAACATAGTAGAGTGAAATAAATATTACAGTATTGTAGCTTGACAGCTAGAATTTTGTCATTGACATAAATGATTAGTTTTAGCTCGTCGTGTAAATATAATTAAATGGTTTATTTAAAGACTTAACACTAACTTACTGAAGTGTATTCTTTAGCCCAGTAACACTGAGATGCAATGTTTATTATGCAGCTTCATCTTGACAGCTGGTTTGTTATTTTAACCCCAAAAAAAAAAATATCAATAAAGGAATGTGTGAGTAAGATTTCATATAATATGCTAACAATTTTCATAGGAAAATATTAACAGAGGGGAGGTCATACAGTAGTTTTTACTATTACTTTTAATATAATTCAGTGTTTGAAAATTGGAAAAACTGTAATGAGTAGAAGCTATTGAACCCAATTGGCTCATCCATCTATCTTCCCTAGATTGTCCAAAATAACGTCAAGTTGAAATTTGAAGGTCCCTAAAATTCTACTCCTCATCACACTACGTGGTAAATTATTTTATGTTTACTGAGTTTCAATGTCTGAAGAAGAACTTTCTAACAATTATATGGAATCTGCCTTTGACAAGTTTCTAACAGTGTCCCGTGTTGTTGTTGCAGAATCTATTTTAAAGTAATATCTGGTGTGGCAAGCAGCTAGGGGTGGTACCTAGCCGGGACACCCGGAAGGACCGGAGGGAGGGTTACGCCTCCTCCAGACCACAAGGGGGCGACCACCCTGGTGGCTATGGGGACCACGGGAAAGGAGCATGGAAACTCAACCCTATAGGGGCCCGTGGTCACCACCAGGTGGCGCCCAAATGCCTGAGTAGCCCTTGCCCTCAGCACTTCTGCCACACCCGAACGTGCTGGAGGGAAGAAGACCAGGGACACCTGGAGTGCTTCTGGGTGCACAGCCGGCACTTATCTCATTAGGGGGCCCCTGGAGCACGTCCTGTGAGTTTAAAAGGGGTTGCCTCCCTCCATTCGATGGCTGGAGTCGGGTGGAAGAAGGACAGAGCTCGGAGGAGAGGAGTGGAGGCGGACCTGAAGAGAGAAAGGCATAGTGAGAGGCCTGGACTTTGGGGGTGAAAGTGGGTTGTTTGCAGTGTCACTTGTAAAATACTATTGTGTAAATAAACGTGTGTGGTGCTTAAAACGATGTCTACCTGTCTTTGTCTGGGCCATATCGCACACTGGGATGTGCACTTTTAATTCCTTTCATAGACTGTGCACTAACTCCTAGGTCTCTTTAATGGAATATATGGCAAAATAAACAAGATACAGTGCCCTCCATAATGTTTAGGGCAAAGGCACATTTTTCCTTCATTTACCCCTCTACTCCATTAGTACCACTCCTATACAAGAAAAAGACATTGTACAGTGCCTCTCTCCACTTGCCTAGCTGTAGTCCATGGCCTCACCGAGTACAAGGAAGTGAGGGATGGTATGCCCTACCTTCCTACACTAGAAACAGCGCTGGGTGTCATATGCTTGTCCTTGGGCTTCTCTGCTTACTCCGTGTTTTGATAGCTGGGCTCTTGAGTAGCGTCACATCTAATCCGGCGGACCTTTCAGCTCTCTTGGATGCCGAAGCTGCCCTATGTCTTTTTATGGTGTCTATTAGAGCTTCCATGGTTTTTAAAGGTTGCCTCCAGACCGGCTAGGCGAGATAATTGGGAAGGGCACACACAAGTAGATCATAGGTGACATGTTGTACAACATATTGGGTGTCATTCACCTCTGGCCATAGCCAGCGCCTGGTGTTGCACTGTAAGTCAAATGCTTGGGAGTGCATTAGCTGCTCAGGGTTTCCCACTATTCTCATTCTCTCTTATGAGGCATATTCTCATCTGATGGTCCTGGGATATGCCATAATTTTTCAGGATCTCTGCCTTCAGAAGATCATAATTAGTGGCCTTCTCCTCCAGGAGATCCAAAGAACTCCTCTACGCATCCCATTTCAAGAATGGTGTTATTATGTTAGCCCATTCTGCTCGTTCCCAATGGTGCCTAGTGGCTGTTTATTCAAAAATCAGTAAATAAGGCTGACTATCATCTTTTTTGTGTAAAGGTAACAATTCCTTGGATGGAGCTCATGCCTTTTCCTGTTGAACATGCGTAATGTCTGTGCCTCAAACTCAGCAAGCAGGGTGGGGTACTCTCCCACCTGGACTTTCAGGGTCTGGTTCCCCGATGCCATGTTAATTAGAATAATATTTAGGCTCTGCTCCTGGCTCATCTTGGATTTAAATCTTGCTGACTATGCCACTGTGAAAAGACAACTGGGAGGCAGAAAAAGGTTAGGGGCATACTTAACAAAAATTCAAAAATATCAGCAATTACAGGTCTTTATAGACTGAATTCAAAACAGAACTGAATTAATGGTAGCAAGACAGCATTTACTGTATATAGATGGATTGGAGGAAGTGATGTCATTATGGCTGGAACCGGAAGTTATGTCATTAGGGCTGGAACCAAATATGATGTCTCCAGGTTCAGATGGAATTACGGGTGGTATGCAGGGGAACGAGAGAAAGGATTAGTGGTCCTTGCCATCTCTTGGTCTGTTAAGCCTGTTGGCTTCTTCTTATTTGCATGTGTGTGACTGTATATAGTAGAGGGCGGCTGGGGCCCTTGCTCTCTGTAACGAAAGGACCAGGAAGAGATTGTGCTGAGGACATTATCTTTCCCGGAGCGCTAGATGGCAGCCCCCCTTGGTAGCAGTGGTACCTCGGATTCCCACAGAGCTTCATGGGAGTTGGAGTTTGGCACAGCTCTTTTGGGTTGCATGGGTGCTTCCAGGGAGGGCTGCAAGGACTTTTGTCGGGCTTCTGCCTCACCCAGAAGTGCTTCTGGGACACTCGAACGGGCCACCGGAAGTACTCCTGGGTGCAGGATAAACGGAGACCAGTGCCACTGCTCCAGGAGCCAAAGTCGGGGTGGAGAGGATGATACCTGCTAGAAGAGGAATGAAGGTGGAAAGACAGGAAGATAGAGAAAGAAAGAGAAGAGAAGAGCTGAGTGTGTTATTATTGTGCTTATTGCTATGAGAAACTTTTACTTTAAGAGTTTCCTGAATAAAAGGTCTTTGTTTGTGCTGGACTTGTGCCTTGTGTCTGGTTGTGTTGGATTTGGGTATATATTCATTCACACTGTGGTATAAGGGTTATGTAAGAATTAATTCAACTTTAGTGAATATGAAACTAAATTTCCCTTTGACTTGAGGAGGATTATATTAGAGCAGAGTCTTGAGGTTGAGTCTTGGAAGGAATGGTAGAGCTGGATGCTCAGGTGGATGTCAAGGAATGTAGTTAAAAGACTGCAGATGGAACACTTAGCTGCTAGAACGGGTTACCAACTGCTTAAAATTCGAGGCACATATTAATAATGTCACTCCGTCCGCATATTTCCATCTACGTAATATTAGCCGTTTACGTCCATCTCTTTCAGCTACCAGCACTGCTATTCTTGTTCATGCTCTGGTTACAGCTCATGTTGATTATTCTATCCTTTCTTGTTTTCCTCAGAATCTCCTTTACAAACTCCAATTGGTTCAGAATGCTGCAGCTCGTATTATTACCAGAACCCCTTCCATAGAACACATTACTTCTTCCATAGAACACATTACTCCTGTCCTTCCACAGATTCACTGACTCCCTATTAAATACCTCATTGATTTTAAGATTCTGCTCATTGCTTACAAGACCCTTCAAAATCTGGCACCTTCTTATCTTTCTGATCTTCTTCACATCTCCATTCCTTCTCGTATCCTTAGATCTTATTCCTCTATCAATCTTATTGTACCTCCTGCTTGCTTGACTACCATGGGGTTTAGAGCTTTCAGTTGAGTGGCCCCTCATCTCTGGAACTCTCTCCCACAAGACATTCGTAACATCAACTCTCTTCCTTCCTTTAAATCTCATCTTAAAACACATCTTTTTATTCTGGCTTATTCTGTCTGATAATTTTACCTGATAAATTTAAATTTAATTTTATTATTGTATTTATTCTGGTTTTATTGTACTGTAACTTTTTATTAATTTTATGTTGTGACTGTAGTTATTAATCTGCTCTGTAAGGTGTCCTTGTGTGCCTTGAAAGATGCCTATAAATAAAATAATTTATTATTAAATAAAAAATTCACAGTTTGACAAATGGTGAAAGTAGAAGAAGGATTGACATTTTAAACCTGTGATTTCAATGAACACTTCTACCTCACGTAGCAAAATCTGGTTACAGTATTTCATTTAGCAGACAACTAATGTAAGGTTTGAGATATTGAAATATTCCTATCAGGACGATGAAATCTTTGCCTTTTGTTTATCTCAACGCAGGCACAAAAATTCTGTAAAGCACAATTTAGAAGGCTGCCTGGGAAGGTTTTAAGATGAGCACAGGGTTAATGAAACTCAATCCAATTATTCTACTGGGTAGGTATTGGATAAGAAGAAGGAAATATTGTAAAGAAAATGCAACTTGTGACTTGTTTGTAAGAAACTGCAAGCATCTCCCCCTCTCAGACAACTGATTAAAAGTGACAAAATATAACAAGGCAGAAAAGGATCTTCAAAATAAGTGTCCTCTTTCCTTTGATCTTTTTTTTATCTTTTGAAGTATATGTAACACTAGCAGAGTCCCTTAAAAATTGTCAACATAAAAACAGCATTATTGATGGCAGTTAAAATTTATTTTCTTCCTTCATCCAAGAATATTGTCCTGGAAGTTTATAGATATGACAAATTAAGTGACTCATGTGTATGTGTGATTATTTTCTACTTTGAACTGAAATACAACCTCCCACCCTCTACACCCGCTCCCCCGCCCCATCCCAAGAAAAACAAATCCAGCCAAAGAAAACGTCAGTGATAGAAATGAATTTAACTTCGGAAAAAATAAATAAAAAAACCCTTGTCAGCCTCCTTAATCTTCTATAACTGACTGTTGGAGACGCTCTGCAATTTGCTGATACCCGGGAGAGAGCGAGTGAAATCTCAAAGGTAATGCAAGATTGACTTTGACCTTGGATTTAATTGCAATCCTCTTACCTTTCTTTTAACATTGGTTCTAAAACAAATAAAATCCTAATTATTTTTTTAAATACAACCAAATAATTTTTAACATTAAAGAAAATCTATGTTTCATATTTATTTGTTCTTAAAAATATTGGCAAGATCATAATTCCAGGGAAAACAGCAATTACAAATACAGAAAGGGAATGTATTCCACTTCTAGAATATTATAGTATGTCAACTTGATATTACATTTAATTAAATTCATTATGCATATTTAGATGAAAAGTACATTTCTTTCATGTGTATCCCTCAAATATTAATAAATTAGACATGAATCACCTTGCCTATGTATGTAAAGAATATTGAATCACATATTTTGGCAAATGATTTCACATTAAATTGAGCAGTTATTGGAAAAACCGTACCACAAAATACCACAGCCTTCTTTTAGATGTAACATTTGTTTTGAACGTTCAGACCAGAGGACTGAAAATTGTGTTCTTTAAAATATCCATACATTTTTACTGTCCTTATACCAATATATGCCATTGCACTGTACATTGCACAAACTAGGGAGTATGGTGACATAGTGGTTAGCACTGCTGCTACAGCCTCACGTTTTCTGGTCTTGACACTGTCTATGGAAGTAGTACAGTTTGTGATGGACGGCAGGCATGGGCTGGCATTCCGAACAGGATGATGCATGATTCATTACCTTACTGGGATGCCCTTGTACTGACTGGTCGAGAAGAAAGGCAGGTTCTTCCATGCCTTTGCCAGGAGGTTGGCAGGAGGTGGCTACCTCTGAGTGAATATGCTGTTGTCCTGGTAGGGATGGACTAAAGTTTCTTACCTGGCCAGGAGCCCAATATAATGGAAGGGCATGGGAAAAAAATATATTCGAACCAGTGGCTCGTCAGATAAATGGACCCCCGCAAGGCATTCTGGGATCTTTAGATCCATGGGGAAGCCCTGTTGGGTTCCATGGGAGACACCAGAGGGTGCAGCTGGGATTAGAAATTGCTACTTTGTGGAGCTTCCGTTTTCCATGCTTCCAAAGGACTGTGCCCTAGCAACGGAAATACTCCAGGGTCCAAGATAAAAGAAGCTGCTTGACCTCATACAGGGGAGTTGGAGTTGGAGTGGAGGATGAACAAAGCTCACCTGGGAGGTGTGAAGGAGAAGAAATAAAAAAAGAAAGAATTGTTTAGTGGTTGTGCCACTACTAGAAGGAAGCCTTGCATTTGCCCCTAGGATTAATGTCTGTGTGGTTGGGTCTGAAGTTTGGAGGTGCTGCAATGCCCCTTGCAGGTAACAAGTCTTAAAGTTTTGCTTTCATATTCTATAGCTTCAGCTGATATGAGTTTAAAATGTGACAGAGAATATTCTCTGTTTCTCTGTAACTAAACAAAACATCCAGGCAGCACCTTCAGAATTAATACAAAAACTTTAGTGAATTTTTGCTATCCTGCTTTTATGTGCTAAAATAACCCCAAAAAGTGTCCTGAAATTATTTTAAAATGTACAGGTCATTAAGGGGTCATTACCAGTCCATACACACGATTAGCTGTGATAACAGTAAGGTTATATATATCCATTCTCCATATGTAGAAGTTAGTAAAGATTAAAGAGCAGAGACACTTACACAAAAAATGGAAGGTGCTGTTGAACTTTTAAAAAAAATACGTAACAAGTAAATTAAAGGTTCTCAGTGACGGGAACTTGAAAGAAAATAAAGCTACTCACTGTTTCTACAGAGCCCCCCGATAAAGTGCATAATCACCTCCATTGTTGATTCTGGGGAAGAGTTAGCTGTTACAGTGCCATTCTATAAGGCAGGTAGCGTCATATTTGTTACTGGTCATACCCATTTAATAAGAATGTGGCATACTAATCAAATGTTACTTATTGATATTTTGTACTTAGCAGAATGGGATCAATATGAGCATCATGTGTATTTCAATTGGCAATTACGGAAGCATTAATTGTATATTGACAAACTGTTTACAATTGAAAAATGACCCAGTAACACTTTAATATGTAACAAATGATTCAAAAAATGTAATCTATGGTTGAGTGAGATCACCACATTCAATGTTAAAGACTATCCTTCTATAGCTCTGATCCAAACATGAATGCAGAATAGTTAACAGGCTTAACATAAACTGCGTTTTCTATCACAGGTTAAGAAAAATGGCAGCTACAGCTTTAAAACCCTTTGATGCAAAAAAATAAAACATTGCAGGAAAGATTCCCTTATGAATGGATATTTTACTATATTAATAAAGCCCTGTATTAACAAAAAAAACCATTTAATATTAGACTTTTTTAAGGATTATGTAACAGTACATAGAAAAAAATAAATATTGCAAATGCTTTGAATGGAAATATTCACAAATTCAAATTATAATTAAGAATGGAAAAACTCAATCAATTTTATTCAGATTATTTTTTTAAAACACTCTTCTCAGAAATGAAGGCTCACAGCAAATGTGCACCAATATAAAAGAGAAATGACTAAATGTTAACTAACTAGACTGTGGTGAATTAATGCTTGTGAAATATCAACACATACGTAACATGCAGACTTAGTCTAATGGCCCACATAATGTCAAGTACTGAATGTACTGCAAATGCAGGACAAGTCTAAGCCTAAATATCAAGTAGGTGTTGGGTGTCATATTTTTAACGCACCTGGCAGGCCACATTGGAAACGCCATCTGCAGATTTCAATTCTACATCACAAGAAAACACCCTAATCCTAACGTTAATTATTACTACTTTATTATTATTACTTTGATATGTATATTTTATCAAAAACATGGGGATGTAGACAGGAGTTGATTAAAGGTACTTTTCACAGAAATGTTACAAAATATTTCTTTAAACAAAAAGATGATAGATAAATGAAAAATAATTGCTTATGTTTATTTTCTACTAGCATTCCCCCACATAGTAGTAGTAGTGAAACAGGACAAACTTTAGAAAACAATAAAAAAAAATGTAATTCTGGCCAAGCAGGAGGAAGGTACCCTCAAACGTCAATTGTTGGCACTGTATCTGATTGTGTTCAGCTCTGACGGGAGAGCATGCCCCGCGTGGGGAGAAAAGCGTGTGGCCGTGATATCTCTGCCAATCAGCAGCTACCGTCTAAAACACACGTAGCTCTGATCTCTCTCTCAGTAACGTGAAACGTTACTCCTTAACAATCTGTAGATGATAATGTCTGATGAACAAACAGGTATCACTAATTAAGCGGAGGCAAGGTACACTCCAACATGTGGCAAGAGGTAGACCAACTTGAATGGAGGCTGGTGCATGAGTGAGGAAGGCCCCGCTCACCTCCCCTCAGCTGGCAGCTCCTCTCTTGGATTCAAGCAAATAAATACTGCGAGCAAACTATGATATTTAGCGAGATGAGAGAAGTCGCAAAATCAACTGGAATATTCAAGCAAATTCTAGAAACGTCAGGAGTGGAGAGCGGTTGCAGCCCTCCTGCCCCATGCACCAGCCTCCGTTCGAATCGCTCTATGTCTCTCCACGTTTTAGAGTGTACCTTGCCTCTGCTTAGCTAGCGATACCTGCTTGTTTATTGCTTTTTAAAGTTAGTCCTGTTTCACTACTACGCGGGTTGAGCCACGGGAGACAGCTAGTATGTAATAAACAGAAAAAGCACATTAGCAGAATTCAAAGCATTTGATATTATTCAGCAAACTCCACTTAATAATACATATCATTCTGGAAGGTATTGCCCCACTTGAAATCAAGTGTGTCCTGAAACATCTTGTCCTTTCAGGATTAATAGCTTTGGATTTTTCGAATGCGGTATAGCTGATTTTCCATGCTCTTCTCAGGATTTGAGAGATAATTCATGCCTGCCCGATCATGTATAGTACGTTAGTATCTAATGATAACATTAAACTGAAAATATCAAGCTATTTAAAAATATGGTAATTTCTTTTTGATGCTATTATCAGGAATGAGCACTTTTGGCTTATTTTTGAATTGCTAGAGATTGTTCAGATACTAGTTGCACCTGTTATTAGGGTTGCTACTCTGACAAAGCTGAAGTTACTCATTGAGCAGCATTTAAAACAAATCATTTTTTTCTAGAAAATAACATTACTCCTAATTCGGTATTATTCGATCCAAGTTTCAACACAGATAAAAATGTTAGGTCCAATGTTTGGGACATGTGCATGAGGTTTGAGTTCAAACCCTGTTGGGCCTCAAAATTACATTTCAAAAATGTATGCAATTCTTTAATTAAACACAATCAAATGTTTGAGTGTTGTCAAAATGCCAACAGCTTAGACCACCCAACTGAGAGACAGAGATATACAACAATTACAAACGCATAGTGTCCGGGGAACTGCTGAAGTAAATCATATTGGGTCTGTGAAATGGCTCGTGAAAAGTGTTTTAGTTGTCAGTGAAATTATTGGTAGTGTGCCTGAGTATGGATTAATAAAAAAACATGTATGTATGTTGTAAATTCAACAATATATTGTTTTGAGTTTCAGGTTCATGACACTGTTAGTTGATAGGGATGTTTGGTTATTTGAAATTAAAATCACTAACCTTGATAAGGCCACCCATTTTGTCGATTCTAAGAAGCTTGTACATTTTCATTCCTATGAGACTATATGCCTGAAAAACAAAATGTATATTCCTGTGAAGTACTACCTTGGGGATATCATTCAACTACATAAAACTTCTAAAGATAATTAAGCTCTTGAACTTTTCTGTGTATGTTAATAAATTCCAGCAACACTATTTGGATTAAGCCATTCATTGGACACAGTAGCAAAGTTCTTGCATCAAAACATCACACACATTTCCTTATAAAATGGTCATTTATTTTTAAATGTGGAGAGCATTCTGATTTGAAAAACAAAGATGTTACTATGAGGCCACCGGTAAGGGGTGTGTGGTGCTTCTGATATCTGAGCAAAAGGACGAAGGTCCAAGTCTTTAGAGTCCTGGGGCCTCATGTATAACGCCGTGCGTAGAACTCGCACTATAACATGGCGTAAGCACAAAAGCCGAAATGTGCTTACGCACAGAAAAATCCAGATGCAGGAATCTGTGCGTACTCCAACTTCCACGTTCTTCCGCTACATAAATCCCGACCAGCGTGAAAACTAACGCTCGTGCACGCGCATTTTGTAACGCCCTAAATCCTCCCAGAATTACACCCATTTGAATATGCAAATCAATATAAATCGCCCTTAAGCGCAGCCTTCTGTGAAAAGACAATGGGAAAAGCACGGGGAAAATATAAGAATTTCAGCGAATACCAAGTGGAGGCAAAGGAAAAACATACTATTTGTTCAAATAAACTGTGGTATAATCAACAAAATGAAGTTGATCGAGTGACATAGCGTGTTGGAGAAACTTGAAAGCTCACATTCACAAAATCGCACAGTGCCGGAAATAAAAAGAAGTCACATATCAAAGTTGCCGTGAAAAGAAGAGTTGTAAGCCCACTGTCTGAGTGTCATATGAAAGTTTATTAGGGTACAGAGAAAAAAGGCACACGGTGGGGAAAAAGCACGAAATGTCAACTTCAATCTCGACATTTCCACTTTAATCACGTAGTTTATTTTGTCATTTAGTAGAACATTATAAACTTCATCTTAAAATCGTTTAATTAACCAGTTTCTCAAAATTACATCGTAATTAAAGTAGCACGTTAAATGCTTTGTTTTGTATTTGATCTTCTACTCGTATGTGATCTATGTGTGTGAATCACTACTTGCTTCTTAAACTGGCTCTCTTCCTCCAACTGGACACAGAGTCCATTACATTCGTGATATTACAGCTCTCTGAATAACTAAAATACTGAGATGTATACGTGATGTCATTTTCATGATGATAGGAGCTAAAGCACATTATTAAACATGTGTTTCATGAGCCTCGTGCTCATGACAAGCATTTATCTTTTGTCGAAATTTGTCGCTGCGTTTTTAGCTGTGTTGTTATTTTCTCTTTCTGTTTTATATTCAATATATATTACGGCGCCCCAAGAGTCCTTGCTTTTCTTTCCCCAAGTAACCGATCGCCACACAATCAGCTCTGTAATAGACGTTAAGCCATCTGTAAGCTTAGCCGATTCTTCAAAACGCTTAAAGAACATTGAAATATCTTCGTAGTACATGTTTAATTATTCTATCCTTCACGACACTCCCAGTGAAGAATATAGATTATTTAAATGAAGTTAAAGTTTTATGTGTATAATTTAACAAACATATTTTGCTGCATTTCACCTTAAAAATGATATCGTCATCATATGTAAATACGCTTTATAAAGTGGCCCAGGTTGTGAGATATTATAACTGTAGTGCAAGTTTACAGTGGGGTGATTGTAATTATAAGTACAAACAGTTCTACAAGGAGCAATTGATTGAGTGCATTTAAAGTTCTTGGGATTAAACTGTTTCTGAACCGCGAGGTCTGTACAGGAAAGGCTTTAAAACGTTTTGCAGTGGCTGAGACAGCGTATCCTTAAAGCTGTATACCGATAATTCTCTTTCCGATCAGCTGCTGCTGTGATTCACACTCAGATACAGTGATATAAATACTCCGAGTCGTGCAGTGAGAGTAATATGGAAAAAGATGATCCGCTGTGGCAACTCCTAACGGGAGGAGCTGAAAGAAGAAGAAGAAGAAGTGAGAGTAACAACGCTAAAGCAGTTATGGTATTTGGAATACTATGGCTGTTCCCTGGACCATTATATTGTTACGAGTTAATTACAATCAGATGCATTACACTAATAAACAATATGCGGTTAGTTTCTGTGTATTTATAAAGCCGCGTCATGAAAATAATGAGTAACCACACAGGAACAGTAGCACTGCTTTGACGCTGGGTGCCGCCAGTTTGCAAAACCGAGCGGAGAACTTGCGTACGACAAGGCATGAGGTACCGTGGAAAAGTGCGTGGCTTTACGCCAAGTGTAGGTTTTATACATCGCGATTTGAACGTGGAAAAGTTCTTACGCAACATTTCTGTGCGTACGCACCGTTTATACATGAGGCCCCTGGTGATTCCTGTTTTGCTATATGGTTGTGAGACATGGACGCTATCCAGTGATCTGAGACGAAGACTGGACTCCTCCCGTACTGTGTCTCTCCGGAAAATCCTTGGGTACCGTTGGTTTGACTTTGTATCGAATGAGCACTTGTTCACTGAGTCCCGAATGAGGCACATTACCTGCACTGTGAGCGAGCGTCAGTTATGGCACTACGGCCATGTGGCGCAATTCAAGCTTGCAGTATCCTTAAGTGGCTGGTCCAGGCCAAGGGGACACCCACATAACGCCTGGCTGTGGCAGATATTGGGTTATTTCTGGAGGGTGGGACTGGACCATGTGTGTCTGCCTGGGGGGGTTACCAACTAGGATCCCCAGTTGTTTCATCGTGTGGTGGGTGAGGCAATGCATTGTACCAGTGCATGCTCCCCTACCTGACCTGACCTGACCATAAGAATAAAATAAAAACCTACACTTTGGAGGGAATCCAGCTGTTAAATTCTACTACTTACGGAGAAAGGCCTATGAATTAGGCAAGTGTTAATCTGAAATGTCTTTGTTGTTACATAAATTGAAGTTGTATTCTAAGACCTTTCTGGAACATAAAGAGTTTAAGTCTAAGGGTTGTGTCTTACTCTTTTCTTAAAATATGACAAACCTGCAAAGTTTTGGTTTTTGAAATAAGAATGTCGTGCTATGCTCATCAATGCAGTAAATAACAGGATTTTCTCTCATAGTTGTGCTTTTTTAAGTGTAACTTTTCTTGGAATTACATTTAATATCTAAATCAGATAACTTAAGACCAGTTATCTTGAATTGAGCAAAATAATCCTGCAAGTACAATGTTACAAGATATTTAATCTCTTGCAGCAAAATATGAAATATATTCCCTCAAAATAAGAAAGTTTTATTTGTTGAGAAATCATTTTTTGCAGTAGTACACTCAATGCACAGGACAGCAGCAGAATTAGAAAGGAAAGGAATCAGAAATTAGTCATAAGAAAAGTAACAAGCAGGAAGTTGTCTCAATATGTGTGACAATATTGTAGTCAAACAGAGAGGGAATTAAGGAAAAATCAAGTTGTGAGGGATTGCATATTGTAATCTTTTTAGTTAGCCAATAAAAGGTGTCATTTTGCTTGACTTCTCATTACATATATGGGGAGCATGAGACAAAAAACCGAAAGTCCTGTATGACCACTCAATAGCTTTTGCATGCTGGAAAGAAGCAATACAAAAATACAATCATAAGGCTTTAGCCTTTAATATAACTAAATAAACAATGTGGATACATGATGTAAATATATGATGTAAAAATATTGTGACCAGGATAATGGACTTTATATTGGGCAGACTGCAGTTTGTGACATCGATGTGAGCAACAATGGAGCACCTGAAGGAGCAGTCCTGTGTCCATTTCTCTTCGCTCTGTATACCTCCAACTATAAATAAAACAACAAGTCATGTCACTTGCAGAAACTCTCAGATGACTCTACATTCCCTGCATTCCAGATCTGTCAGAAAGTCTTAGAGGCCGATATCTTACAGGTATTTCTCCATTCCAATGCTGTCATTCCTGCTTTCTAGGCCTCTTGGGTGAATGTAGCCTGTTTCCACCCAGAATACGCTACTTTCCCTTTGGCAATGGCTTCTCTGAATGTAATCATTTTGTAGCATCCCTGTGCCCTTACAAGGCCTGCAGCCCCAAGTCAAAAATTACTTCTATTGTATTAGAATGGAGAATTGGCAGTGTATGCAGTATTACAACTGTGGATGATTCTGTTACTGTTCTTTGCCACAACAAAATAATGTCACTTGATTACAGCATACCAGTCTCAACCTGTTTAATCCCATTCAATGTTGCAGTCGGCTTCTACTTCATCTTAGGGGACACTTGCCCTAATACTCACACTGGGTAAATTTAGAGTATCCAGTCAACCTAACCTGCTGATCTGAACTCTGAAGAAAGCCCACATAGACATAGAGAGAACGTAAACATGAAAAACAACTAGATGCCGGACTCAGGTTTCAGGATGCTCAATGTGAGAGGCAGAAGTGCTAAATACCGTCAGGTAGATGGGTCTTTTCATCGGATTGGCTGGTCCAGCACTGTTTCAGCTGTGGAATGGCCAATTAGGGGATGTAGCTTGATGGCTGAGGTCTCCAGGACTCTAAACAAATCTAAATTATATTATGTGATATCATCTACTGTTAAATTCTGCTCCGTACTTCTAAAATTTTTATTTTTATACTGTATTGAGGATTTGTTCTGTTCTGTGTATTGTATTGACGCCATTTTTGACACCCACTGCACGCCCAACCTACCTGGAAAGGGGTCTCTCTTTGAACTGCCTTACCCGAGGTTTCTACCATTTTTTCCCTACAAGAGTTTTTTTGGAGATTTTTTTTGTCTTCTTAGAGAGTCAAGGCTGTGGGGCTGTCAAGAGACCTGTTAAAGTCCATTGTGGCACTTCTTGTGTGATTTTGGACTATACAAAAATGAATTGTATTATATTGTATTGTATTGACTAAATGCTTCAGGATATCAAAATGCAAAAAAATGCAAGCTTTCAATTATTAAAGACCCTTTCACTTTTTCAATATTAGCAATGTCCATATTGCCACAGCATTAACAACTAATAAGGAATGACTCACCGATTATGCAAACACAAGAATGTGTTAAAAATCACTTTTATTGTTCAGTCCCTTTTTGATAGGCTCCATTGTACTTGTGTTGACTTAGGCGATCACAAGCAAATATATGACAGTGTCAAAAACAAGGCTTCCAAACTGAGCAATTTGCTTTACTGTCACGTTTCGGCAGCTAAGGGCACAAGCCTTCATGCATCTTCTTTTCCCACTAATGGAGTGCAAATTAATCCACTAGGATTTAAACACAAACACTTGGAAGAGCAGAAAACATGACGGGAGCAAGCTTTCTTAGCCTTCTTTTCCAGTGTAGCATTAAAACCTGTATAACGTAGGCATCAGTGGGAAACACTGAAAGATAAGACAGCCGCTCTAGTGTAAAATGCCTGCCAGATCTTCATGCGGAAAACTAAAAAGAAATGTTATTTATTTATGGGGATATGTTTTTATTTTTGGAAACATCAGCATTTCCTTTAATGTTTTTTGTCAGTTTGGTAAGCCTCATGGAGTTTCAGCTGTTACTGTCACTTTTCCTCTTGCTTTCCTGTGTAAGAACCTGTTTTAATTTAACATTTATCAATACATTTCATGAGACATCGGCTGTAAAGGCAGCACAGATGTTGTGGCAGAAAAGAGAATGTTGGCATGGATGTCTGACAATCAGAGGTACAGCAAAATTAGGAGAGATGTCTAAGAAAGTACAGAAAAGTAGGTTGAAGTGGAATGGATATATGATGAGGGCAGACAATGAATATTTGGGCAAAAGAGGGATGGGAATAGAAGAACAGGGGAAGAGAAAGTGAGGGAGGCCAAAGTAGAGGTGGCTGGAGAAAGAAAATATATGCTGGATGTTAACAGTCAGGTGCATTGTAGCCCTCAATGAGCCGAGATTAGATAGTCGATTCTAGAACTTTCTCAGTCCATTTCGGGATTGTGTGGGTCAGAGGCTATCCCACTGGGACTTGGCAAAAGGCTGAAAATAGGCCTAGGTAGCAATCTAATCCATCACAGAGACCATTCTCACTGACACATACACCATATTCACACACAGTAACAATATGAAAGTGCCCATTAACATAAGCCAAATAAATAAATAAATAAAATCCATTTGCAATTCGTTCAGTGCCGGAGCATGGCCGGACATAGTCATTTTCATGAAATGGGACATGCAAAGCTGTTGGTTATGACATATATTACGGAAAAGCAAAAGTAAGAGGCACACTTTGTGCGTGACCTTTATGGACATCTAGTGAATGTGGCACTCTGGTGGTAAATTATAGGGGGATCAAACTCATTTTGTATCTCATTATTGTTTGGTTGCTAATTAAGAAAAATGAAACAATTAAGGGGTTTGAGTCTTAAAGAGTGAGTCAATTAAAATTAATACAAAAGAAGTTAATTAGCAGCAAAAACAGGTCACTAATTAAAAAGAGGGTTAAAATGAAATCCTACAGCCACTGCAGCCCTCCAGGACCCCTGCAATATGGTATAGTTTTTTATCCTATGTAAGTTAACATGAAATAGAACTTTCACAGCTATATCTGTAAAACCAATTGTTAATTAAGCCAGTTAGAAAATAGTCTTATTGATAGCATGGACTGTAAGAAAAGTTTGCAGACAGGCATACAGTTTTCTGAATGTTTCATATGAGCATTTGAAAGTACGACTATAGGACCAAACTTGGAAATATTTGCAACAAGATAAGTAAGCGTTAAAGAAAACCTTTCTTCAATATCGATCTTACATTTTTTTTTTGTGTGACTCGTTTTGCTTTGAAATTTTACAAAAACTTTTAAAACGAAGATATTTGGTCTGTGGAATTATTTGAAAACGTGTCACATTAGTGCCAGAACTGTCCTATAAAGCAAACTAAAAGCACAAAGGTTAAACCCCACAAGGTACCACATTCATATCTAGACAACCGTTTCTTTTCTGTGCTTGCGCTTTTAACTTTTTCAGTAAGGAAAATCATTTAACTCACCCATTACAACTTAAAGCATTTGTAGGAGAGACATGCTGGTGCACTGCTTCTCTTCCGTTTGTGTTCAAGCTGCTGTGAAGACTTCAGACAGCAGAAACAACTTGCGGATGTAGAGATTACCAGTGCATGCCTATCTCAGATTGCTGTCCCACACTAGGAAAAGCAGCCAGTGATGGCCACTTCATACCCATACACGCAGTCCACGCTATCGAAAGTGATAAAGAGGAAAATATTCAAAATATACAAGTTGGTGTAACTGCTTTCAAGGTAAACTAATTAGATGTTGAAATCGCACAGAATGTTTCTCTATTTTAAGATAATAAAGCTTGCAAATTTGGCAGCGCTTTACAAAAGAAGAATTCTGAAATATTAAAATTGTGTACAGCACAATCTGTACAAACTTAAAACTGAACTATCTTGACAAATTTCCGTGAAGAATTAGTGTATCACATTTCTACAAAATTGGTCCATTGGGTTGTTGGAGCTGAGTTGTTTCATGCAGACACACAGACAAACATGAGCTATTGCAATAGGTGCTTTATGCATTATTCGTGAGTATACCTAAAAACCAACCCTTGAAAATGGACACCTGCAATCACAGTGACCACCACACCAAAATAAAATTTAGACAGGAAAAGCAACTAAAAAGCATGAAATAAAGCTATGTACTTTTATCCACTATTATATCCTTTGCCATTTCATGTCTCCAAATTAAGTGTGCTTTTTTAATCTTGTAAGCCTTATGACATTATCACATCAAGGCATCTGTGCACATGCACTCAACCTCACTTGCACATTCACACTGCACACAACAGAACCGTTGAGCAAGCCATCCCTCTTCACACCTTCTTTGGCAGAACCTCCAGGACATCCACCATGTTGTAGGCACAGATACGACTCAGGACACCATTTTGTTCTCCACTAGGACAAATTTGTGAGGTGTCCAATATCAATCCCAGTTTGAGGGCCCTTCAATGTGTCTTAAAATAAGACACATGAACCACAAACACTTCTGAGAGATACTGAATCCACCCACAGCATGACACCTGGACCTTCCCACATGAACCCAGGGCAGAAACTCAAAATTTGCTCTGGTGTATTCAAGAGAATGCTGGCATCTATTATACACCTATTACTGTGAATCTTTCGTAAAGAGCAAAACTTTAAAAGGCACGACTAGTGAAGTGTTTCTTTACAGGAATAAGGGCCAACAGCCAATGGTTATTCTTCTTATTATGATTATGTTATTATTTGGCAGATACCTTTATCCAAATTGACTTACAAAGCAAGCTATAATACATACAAAAGTGCAAACATTAAAGCAACAGTGAACAAGATAAAAAAACAAGCAAAAAGGAGTTGATCTACTTCACAATTACACCCAGAACTAGACTTAGGAAAAAATCAGTACCCTAAGCTCTTTTTTTAGTACAACAGCAGCAATCCTGTAGGAGAGAACTAAGCAGTTCCAAAATATTTAACGTAAAGATGCGTTTTCAAAAGATGCCTAAGCAAGTAAATTGGGTGCAATACAAATAGATAAAGGGAGATCACTCCACAACTTCGAGTAAGAATGGAGAAGCATTGTCCAGTCTTGGCACATTTGGCAAACAGGGGAATGGTCAGCAGACAATCAAAGGCAGAATGGAGACTTCTTGAAGGATGTATGGAGAGACCAAGGATTGGAGATATTGAGGAGCAGATCCAATCAGAGAACTGGAAACTCAAATAACCCAGTGGAAGAGTGAAATATTGGAAAGAATTACCAATGGGAGCATTCTGTGGGATACCATAGGTGAGAATGTAAACTAAAAGAACCTGAAACTGGTTGTTTAGTTGAATGACTGAAATAATATGAACTGAATATGACACAAATCTGGGATCCTAGGCTGGATTTGTGTTCTTGGTTAATTGGTCCAGTATGACTGATAGCGGCTGTTAGCTTGGATGAAAAGTTCATAAATAGTTTTTGCTTTATGCCTGATGTTACCAAGATACAGAGCTGCCATGGCCCTGTATTAAAAAACAAAAAACAAGGATTCATGTATAAGAGGATAGATGGCTGACTTTAATGTGCAGGACTTTAATGATTGCAGTGGCTAAAGGGATGACAGTCTGTTAGTGTTCTTTATAAACTAAGAAACAGAATGAAACAATTCGATCAAAGATTACAAATATGTCTTTCTCTTGCAGCAATTACTCTTTTGTTACAGACTGAAAAGTAAATGTAAATATATTTACTCCATTGAGACACAGAAGAAGCTTGTGATTGCACTGGAGGCGGCTTAATGACACAAAATGTTAGATCTTATTCCATTTTAATATGTTAAATATTGTGTTTCTCTTGTTAACAGGTTATGTGTGCCTGGTATTGGATTATTTTGATATCCTTGTCTGCACATTCACATCTAAATCCTTACAGTTGCATGAAACAGAAAGGTAGTTGACATGCTTCACACCAGAGATCCAGCTATTCGTTCTTTTATTACCGTTAATTTGGCATAATTTACATGTAGTGCTGCTCATACTGTATTCCAGACATGTACAAATTAGGTGAGAGTGCATAGTTACAGCACATGCACATTGGCAGCTCACCTCAGGGCATGCTGCCGCTTTAAAAAGACATCATTTGAATTCTGGGCCACACCGAGGAAAATTTACAAAGCCTGCATTTTTATTGAGGGGGGTTTCTGATATGAATATTAATCATTCGTTTGTCATCTTGCAGGAATCTGCTTGTTTGTCTAAATTTCAAGGGTACATTGAGATATCTTATGGGTGATGTAGGATTCTTAACCTCAGGCTGAAAATGTAAATGGGAAAATACAAGCGGAAGAATATTTCATTTTAGCAAAAGAAGATGAGTGTTCAAAGGAAAGTATTAACAAAGCTTAGATTCAAATGCTGAAGATCTCAGTTTTAATATGTGAAGGAGATATTGGGCTGAAAACTGGAGCTTAACCTGCATAGTCATTAAAATTTTAGTGTTACATGAAAATGAATCATGCTAAATGTACCTACACATAATAAATAGTGCTCAATCCATCTATCCATGAGTCTTTTTTACTGAACCCTCTTAATTCAATTTCAGAGTTGCATGTATCAGGCCTCAGATGCAACTTAAAAGAGTAACTCTTTAAAAAAACAGAGATAATGGCAACTTCATTCTATTATGTTTGGGTCTCCAAGATTTTTAAATTTCTGAGTAGGGACAAATCAAGTGCTATCTATCTATCCATTTTCTAACCCACTGAATCCGAATACAGGGTCACGGGGGTCTGCTGGAGCCAATCCCAGCCAACACAGGGCACAAGGCAGGAACCAATCCTGGGCAGGGTGCCAACCCACCACAGGACACACACAAACACACCCAGCACACACTAGGGCCAATTTAGAATCGCCAAGCCACCTAACCTGCATGTCTTTGGATTGTGGGAGGAAACCGGAGCGCCCGGAGGAAACCCACGCAGACACGGGGAGAACATGCAAACTCCACGCAGGGAGGACCTGGGAAGCACTACCCACTGCACCACTGTGCCACCCTATCTCTCTCTCTCTCTCTCTCTCTCTTTATATATATATATATATACACAGTATATATATATATATATATACTATATATACCTGTCCCCTGTGGCTTCACCAGCGTAGAAGTGAAACAGGACAGAGAGGAGGACCCTGCCTGGCTCCCTACTCCTGATGTCACACTTCACCTTCCCTTGGCCTGCAGTCTCTGTCTCGGATTAGGGCGAATATATCACTCCTGAACTGGGCCGGTTCTAGACAGGCATATTTAAGGGGGCAGACAGAAATGTGAAGGAGGCACATGGTCGCGATGGAGGCTGGAAAGGGGTGGGGTACTCTGGATAACTGTTTTTGTCATGTCATTGGATTGCACTTCATCAGGCCTCTACCCTAAGACCTGTCCAACTTGGGTGTCCCACCTGAAGGCTAAGCTTCTGCTGGTTTAGCTCTTAGGGTCACTGAGGCACGCAAACCCCATGACCACGATAAGGTGGTAATCCCTCAGGAGGAAAACATAAAAATAAAACAACAAAAAATAAAATATTCCTCATCAGATTATAACAACTAAAAACATGACATTTACCTTAATTGGATGGCCTTTATCAAATATATTTGAACCCAACAATAACACTTCTCACTATTGCCAATATTAACAAAACTAAAAAGTGTAGGCCAAGTTATTAAAAAAAAAAATCAATTCACCAAGTCTTGAAAAATAAAACTGAAAAATAGAATAAAAAAATAAAATAAAATAAAGAATAAAATATCCATCCAGATCTTTACAACCAACAACATAAAATTTATCTTTATTGGATGGCCTAATTCTCAAATAAATTTGCAAAATTAAGTAAAACTAAAATTAGACCTCTCAATATATCCAATATTTACAAAACTAAAATGGGTTAGCATAGTAATTTAAAAAAAAAACAATTCACCATGTCTTTCCCTACAATTCTCAAACTATTTTGTAGAACACAACAGATTCAGAACAGAACATTTTAACTTTTTTCTTCTTTTTTGTCTTGTTTTAAGCTTGTTTCTTTTGTAAGCAACTGAACTCTCTTTTTGCAACTAAACAGCTCCGCTCTCCTTTCTCCTCAATCCACTCTACAACAACAGTCTCCTGTTTCCCTTTGCAAAGACTCTTACAAATTCATTCATATCCAAGTTATTTGTTATGGACTTCTCATGGGCCAAGATCACCAAATTCCTCTTTCTTTTATGTAACATGGTGCTACGATAGGGGGTTAGGACCCGTGACAAAGTGGAGAAGGAACTCTCACACAATGCTGAAGACACCAATGACCAGGGGCCTCATGTATAAACGGTGCGTACGCACAGAAATGTTGTGTAAGAACTTTTCCACGTTCAAATCGCGATGTATAAAACCTACACTTTGGCGTAAAGCCACGCACTTTTCCACGGTACCTCATGTCTTGTCGTACGCAAGTTCTCCGCTCGGTTTTGCAAACTGGCGGCACCCAGCGTCAAAGCAATGGTACTGTTCCTGTGTGATTACTCATTATGTTCCTGACGCGGCTTTATAAATACACTGAAACTAACCGCATATTGTTTATTAGTGTAATGCATCTGATTGTAATTAACTCGTAACAATATAATGGTCCAGGGAACAGCCATAGTATTCCAAATACCATAACTGCTTTCACTTCTTCTTCTTCTTTCAGCTCCTCCCGTTAGGAGTTGCCACAGCGGATCATCTTTTTCCATATTGCTCTCACTGCACGACTCGGAGTATTTATATCACTGTATCTGAGTGTGAATCACAGCAGCAGCTGATCGGAAAGAGAATTATCGGTATACAGCTTTAAGGACATGCTGTCTCAGCCACTGCAAAATGTTTTAAAGCCTTTCCTGTACAGACCTCGCGGTTCAGAAACAGTTTAATCCCAAGAACTTTAAATGCACTCAATCAATTGCTCCTTGTAGAACGGTTTGTACTTATAAGTACAATCACCCCACTGTAAACTTGCACTACAGTTATAATATCTCACAACCTGGGCCACTTTATAAAGCGCGTATTTACATATGATGACGATATCATTTTTAAGGTGAAATGCAGCAAAATATGTTTGTTAAATTATACACATAAAACTTTAACTTCATTTAAATAATCTATATTCTTCACTGGGAGTGTCGTGAAGGATAGAATAATTAAACATGTACTACGAAGATATTTCAATGTTCTTTAAACGTTTTGAAGAATCGGCGCTATGCTTACAGATGGCTTAACGTCTATTACAGAGCTGATTGTATGCCGATCGGTTACTTGGGGAAAGAAAAGCACTGACTGCAGTGACGGCTACGCCAATATATATTGAATATAAAACAGAAAGAGAAAATAACAACACAGCTAAAAACGCAGCGACAAATTTCGACAAAAGATAAATGCTTGTCATGAGCACGAGGCTCATGAAACACATGTTTAATAATGTGCTTTAGCTCCTATCATCATGAAAATGACATCACGTATACATCTCAGTATTTTAGTTATTCAGAGAGCTGTAATATCACAAATGTAATGGACTCTGTGTCCAGAAAATGTTTCTTTGCTATTTGGACTTCAGGCTTCATACATTATATAGTTTATGCCTACATTTTGTCATCTACTACTAGAATATAAAAAAAGTTTCTGTTTTAACAATGTGTTGACACAGATTACTGTAGAAACGGAACAGACATGAAATGCGTGTGTTCCAAACAACGATCTATTATTTCACTCTAAAACTCCACTTCACTCCCAGATACTCAATCAAGGCATGAGCTGAGAGAAGTTCGTGCACGTTCTAAATTGGTGGGGGGATGGAATAGCCGGCTTCTCTTTATCAGCACATTTAGAAGACAAAGGGCGCTGGCGGAGAGGTGTGAAGAGATTTAAGAAGCAGTTTAAGGTGGGACGGAATTACGAGTTTTTTTCGTAGGCTCTGGTAATTCTAGTGTTAAGAAGCAAGTAGTGATTCACACACATAGATCACATACGAGTAGAAGATCAAATACAAAACAAAGCATTTAACGTGCTACTTTAATTACGATGTAATTTTGAGAAACTGGTTAATTAAACGATTTTAAGATGAATTTTATAATGTTCTACTAAATGACAAAATAAACTACGTGATTAAAGTGGAAATGTCGAGATTGAAGTTGACTTTTCGTGCTTTTTCCCCACCGTGTGCCTTTTTTCTCTGTACCCTAATAAGCTTTCATATGACACTCAGACAGTGGGCTTACAACTCTTCTTTTCACGGCAACTTTGATATGTGACTTCTTTTTTATTTCCGGCACTGTGCGATTTTGTGAATGTGAGCTTTCAAGTTTCTCCAACACGCTATGTCACTCGATCAACTTCATTTTGTTGATTATACCACGGTTAATTTGAACAAATAGTATGTTTTTCCTTTGCCTCCACTTGGTATTCGCTGAAATTCTTATATTTTCCCCGTGCTTTTCCCATTGATTTTCACAGAAGGCTGCGCTTAAGGGCGATTTATATTGATTTGCATATTCAAATAGGCGTAATTCTGGGAGGATTTGGGGCGTTACATAAGGCGCGTGCACGAGCGTTAGTTTTCACGCTGATCGGGATTTATGTAGCGGAAGAACGTGGAAGTTGGAGTACGCACAGATTCCTGCATCTGGATTTTTCTGTGCGTAAGCACATTTCGGCTTTTGTGCTTACGCCATGTTATAGTGCGAGTTCTACGCACGGCGTTATACATGAGGCCCCAGGGCTGTTACATACAATTTATGCAACTCAGGAAAGGCTTCCTTGTACTCCTGCAGGAGTTTACACACAGTGGACAGGTCTGTTTCCTTTGAAAATTTTTGAGCAGCATCTGTTTTGCAACAAGAACTTCATTTTTCAGACTTACAACATCTGCTACAGTGCCAGCCATCACAGCCAGAGGGTGCAACAGGACGGGATCTAGAAATGCACTAGATTTGGGTGCAAGACTAGATATGGCTCTCATCAGGTCAATCTTCTTGTGTGAAAATCTAGTTTCCATTTCTGAAATGGCCCTGTCAAGGATTTTGTGCAGTTTGACCCAGGTGTTTGCTCATTGTTCTCCTTCTCTTTGTTGGATGTGACTCATCCTCAGCAGGAGATGACACTCCCCAACAGTCATCCTCATGGATGTTTTTTAAAGAGCCCAGTGCTGCACTAACAACCTGAGAAGCACTGCACAGATCAACTGACTGAGACTGTAGAATAGCATTTACTGGTTTCAAGACACTAAGCACCCGCACTGAGAACTTTCCAATCTCAAAGAAGTGATGCCTCTTAATTTGGCATAGCAGGCCTGATTCCTCGGTGCACAGGTCAACTGCAGCATCGTCATCCTCTGTCATCTCAGATAGGATAATAAGGATTTGTTCTTGATTGTCCACAGTGCACCTTGTCACCTCACCTCATAGTGGCTTGTCCATCTGATTTCAAGCAGTATTAGACAAGGTGCATCATGTTTATTGAGCATATAGTGGTGGTGAAAAAAGTTGTAGAGTGAACTAGATAGGCTAAAAAATTTTTTTGCACACGGCTCACTCTGCATGGCATGCACAACCACTAAGTGCAGTTGGTGGTTGTAGCAGTGGATGCATTGGACATATCTGTCAAGCCTCTTTTGGAGCAGAGCGTGTACACCACCTCTAACCCCACTCATCACAGAAGCCCCATCATAACACTGGCTAAGTATACTGTCAGCACTGTAGCCAGCATCAGAAAGGTGTAACAGGATCTCAGAGGTGATGTACACTGCATCAAGTTGTTACAAGTCAAGAAACCCAATAAGATGCTCCTCTGGCATAGAATTTCTGACAAACCGTATTACAGACACATTTTCCACATTGCACCTATCCCTGGTCCAATCACTTTTGAGGCAAAACCCTGCAGAATCAGCACTTTCATATTTTTTCCTGACCTCTCCAAGCACCATGTCAGCCAGTGTTTGGATAATTTCATTTTGGATATCCTTTAGATGTGCATTTTGCAATTTTTGGGATACCCTTAGCAATGCTTGCTAGCTTCTTATCCTTCTCTAAGGTATATTCCATCAGTTTTAGAAAAATACCTGAAGCAATGTCATCGTCATTACCCGCTGCATCATGTCTCAAGGTTTTTGCAGTCCCACGGACCCCCAACTCATTTACACAGAGAAACCTTATAGCACTACCAATACTCTTGACATAGTAATGTTTTTTTTTCAAGTTGCGTTTTACCAACCAACATTGAATCCACAGTCCCCCCCTCTGGCCTCTCTGCTTTTATGCTCAGTCCAGATTGTTGAAGCAACAATGGACAACATTGCTGTGGCTGGACACATGTCTCTGTAGCCTCTTGTCTCGATCAAGTGCTGCTTTCCAGTTGTTAAAACCAGTTAAGGTAAAAACTACATCCCTCTCATTAACAGTGCTGCCATATTTCCGACAGGGGAACAGAAGCATGCGTCCCACACAACAGAGTACTCCAGCCATGGTTGTGTGCGGTACCAGGCAGGATTGAATGATCTTAATGTTGTACCACTTAATACACGTTTGGGTTAACTAGCCAGTATTGGCTGGGATGATGTATTGCCATTTAAGTCCCTGGGTAGCTGAGCGGGTTGCTTTGGTGCAGCAATTGTTGGCAGAGGTACAGGAGAAGCAGTGCCTGTTGATGCCACAAGAGTAGACATGCTAGTTGCTGTCTCTGATCATTGCTACTGCTATTGGTACAGCCAGGAGCAGCGTCACACTTTTTAAAAGCTTGGGAAAAAGGATGCATTTCACAGCATTAACTTTCCCTTTGTGAGCTGCTGGTAGCTGGTTTGGAAAGTGAATAAATAAGCTTTGCTAAAATCTCTGTGATTACATCAGTATATGAAACGAGAAAACTGTTGAGTTCAGAGTTGAAAGCTGGGGCGGGGCTTTGTGAAGGGGTCTGACAGACAGACACAGGTCCTCCAGTCGGCACTATGCAGCAGACAGACTTACGGTGGTGCTTGTGGGATCGAGAAAGAAACACTTCTCTACCAGACTGAAACTATGAGAAGAGCAATGGACTAGTCCCCCATTGACTGTACAAATATAGATGTATTTTTTAGTTGTTGTTAATTATTTCACGAGTCGCTATGATTTTGATGACAGAGATTTGCTGCTTCCTCAAAGCCTCCTGTAGTTGACGAGCTCATTTCGCTCTGCCCTGCATATTGAGAAACCTGACACCGGGTCATTTGCATACTAACAGTGATTGGATGTTTAGCTGGGGAGAGGGTGAGTGGGGGATCTCTACGGAGTGCTGTGTGAGCTGCGGACAAACAGTCCACAGAGGGAAAGAGCGAACAAGAGGTGAAACCTATCCTCTCATTTGTGCCTCTTTCAGTTAATTTTTCAGCTACTGTAGTAAATCTTGTCCATATTCAGTTTGTGGGTAAACTATTATTTTCTTTCTCAACCTCTAAAAGTTTGATTTAAGGGGGCAGGATGTTTGTTTAAGGGGGCATTGCCCCCTCTTGCCCTAGCATAGAGCCAGCCCCGCTCCTGAAAGCATGATGACAGAAGTCACAAAATCATGAATCATGTTCAAGCAAATTCTAGAAAAAAGCCTGATCTAAATCCGTGAAGTAGCTCTCTAGGTAAGCGTATGTAATATATGCCCCGAGGCTGGCACATGAATGAGGTGGACCCCGACCCACTCCCGTCGGGCTGCTGCGTCTCTCTTGGATTTGCGCAAATAAATTGGTACCGCAAGTGAACTATGATACTATCTAAATCCATTAGTAGTTCTCTCGTGAAAAACAAATAGACATACAGGCAGATAGACGTTGGATTTTATATATATATTGTGGGGAACAGCCCGGACACAGACAGGCAGACACCGAAGGTTGAACACCCAACACACGTTTATTGTACATATTCTATTTACAGTACAGCACACAACCCAATACTCCCTCAAAGTCCAGGCCTCTCAACAATGCCTTTGGATCTCAGGTCCACCTCCACTCTCCTCCCAAGCTCTGTCCTTCCTCCACCTGACTCCAGCCATTGAATGGAGGGAGGTGGCCCCTTTTAAAATCACCCGGACGTGCTCCAGTTGCCTCCCAATAAGCGACTGCCAGAACTCCCTGGTGTGGTGGAAGTGCCGGCTGTGCACCTGAAGCACTCCAGGTGTCCCTAGTCTTCTTCCCCCCAGCACTTCCGGGTGTGGTGGAAGTGCTGAGGGCCAGGGTTCTTCAGGCATCCGGGCGCCCCCTATAGGTGACCACGGGTCCCTATGGGGTTGAGTTTCGAAGCTCTGTTCCCGTGGTCCCGTTAACATCCAGGACATCTCCCCTCTCATTGTCCGGAGGAGGCGTAGTCCCTCTTCCAATCCTTCTGGACGCCCCGGCTGGGGACTGCCCCCAGCCACTTGCCACTATATATATATATATATATATATATATAAAGCCAAATTTCCCTATCTATCTATCTATCTATCTATCTATCTATCTATCTATCTATCTATCTATCTATCTATCTAAGATAAAGCCTCAGAAACAAAAATCACTGTTTAATGTGTTATGTTACATATTGTACAGTAAAATCCTACTTAATAAATAATACCGACCAAATAGAAATATTCCGATTGTGAACCTCAGAGGCCGAGTTCCAACATAAGTCTACGGAAATGAACTATATCATTACAGCATTATTTCAAGTGATAAAAAGAAAATAATCAGTCAAGCTTTACAATAATAAGAATAATAATAATAATAATAATAATACAAAATAATAATATACAATTAGCAAATTCTAAATTATATACAGTAAAAGATAGTAGAATGTAATTATAAAAAAAGAAACAAAACTTTGCGATATTAAAAGGATAATACAAACATTTAGTGTTACTTATCTTCACTTCATATATTCAATTAATTAATAAATTAAATAATTAATATGTATTTTCAATATTCATATTATTATTTTTGTACTCGATGAAAAAATTCATTAAGGTCAGAGGTGAAAATTCATCAAATAGTACAAAAAGTGACCCATAAACTTCAAAAGAGAAACTTCAATGGTGTTAACTCTGACCTCTCTCTCTTTGTTAATGCATAATTTCAAAGAGAATTTTGAAGAATATTAAAACAACAGCAAAAGATTCAACCCAACATCATCATCAATTTAGGACCAAGAATGTTCATTTTTTTCATTTCATTTTCTAACCTGTTTTGTCCTGAACAGGGTCATAGAGGGTGGTGGAGCCTAGACAAGCCAGCACAGGGTACAAGACAGGAACAAACCCTGGAAAGGGGCCAGTCCATTGCAGGAAAACACACATACACACACACACAACCCCAACAGCACACTGCAACCGTCGCCAATCCTCCTAACTTGCATTTCTTTGGACTGTGGGCAGAAACCGGAGCACCTGGATGAAACCCACACAGACACAGGGAGAACATGCAAACTCCAAGTAGGAAAGACTCAGGATGCAAACCCTGGTTTTCTTACTTTGAGAGAGCAGTGCTACCATTGTGCAACTGTGCCACCCCGGACGAAGAATGGACATGAAAATATTACACGTAGCCTAGAAATTTTGAAATGAATTTCAACAATATTTGAAGATGTAAAACTAGATGACTGTCAATTTGACTACCAAGTTCTTCCCAGATGAAGGCAGATGCAACTCTTCAATGAGAAAATATCAAATTAATGCTGAAACAAATGCTATTTTCTCATCTCATATGTTCCAATTTCCAACACTTCCTGTTTCACATATATTATTCATATTTAATGCAAAAAGCACCTGCTACCATGTCTGTCTTTTTTGTCCATCCGCATGAAACAACTCACCTCCCAGTGGACTGATTTTGTTGAAACTGACTCCGCTCCTTCTAGTTCACTGTCCATAAAAGCTCTGGCTTCCCTGAAGGAGGTGGCATTTTGGTAAGAGCAATCCGCAGGATGGAGCACCTGAGCAAATTGACCCTGATTTGTGAGTAGAGGCAAAATCAATTTTTGACAGCCTTTTGTAGCCTGAACACAAGAGTAAAGACAGCAAAGAAGCGTACCTTTTTGTTGTTTTGTTTCAATATTAAATAGGACGACCCCGTTGACATCCCAAATTTTCTTCTGATGCCCAGCCACAACAGATATTTAACTCTCATATGCATAGTTTTTTAAAAAAATGTTTAATGTGTAATTAATTTGAATTACAATTACTAACAAACTTCCCAACAACAACAGCACATCAATTAATTCCGTTTTTAACATCGCTTGAATTAGAACCTGCCATCATTGAAAGCCATTGAGGCACCAGAAGCCTATTTGAGCTAAGTTTTGAACTACATGACATTATAAAGTTCTGTTAAAAAGCATATACATACATAAAATATTTAGTCTACTAATGTAAGTAATTGAATTCTGTCACTGCCATTCTTTTTGATATAACTCATGGTTACATAAATATGTGTTAAAGAAAAAAACTGTAATTGACTTTTGGTCAAGTAACTAAAAAAATTAAAATGCTTCAGTTTTCAAATCTAATAATTTAACTAAGTCCCAAAATGCATCTGATCGCACCCCTACTCTCTTTTTCTGTTTCTTTTTCCGGTTTCTTTGTGGTGATGGCCTGCGCCACCTCCACCTACTCAAAGCTTTATGATGCTCCAACAACGATGGATGGATTTAAAGGCAGAAGTCTACGTGACCATCATCATCATCAAGTCCTTCCATGAGAACCCTAAATCCAAAGAGGACTGTTTCATTTATGTTATGTAGAATGCCCAGAGGGGACTGGGCGGTCTCATGGTCTGGAATCCCTACAGATTTTATTTTTTCTCTAGCCGTCTGGAGTTTTTTTTGTTTTTTCTGTCCCCCCTGGCCATTGAACCTTACTCTTATTCGATGTTAATTAATGTTGATTTATTTTGTTTTCTTATTGTGTCTTTTATTTTTCTATTCTTTATTATGTAAAGCACTTTGAGCTACTGTTTGTATGAAAATGTGCTATATAAATAAATGTTGTTGTTGTTGTTGTTGCATCCATACAACTTGTCTGCATATTTTGCAGTTTAGCATTTTTGACCTTTTTCCATTCTTTTATCGATTTTGTTTTGGCCTAAGGTTTTGGACAAATTTGCTACTTCTTTTTGACTATGACTGTTCTTTCATTTTTGGATTTTTACTTATTCATCATGTTTCTTCTAATGTCAGATCACTCATCTCTTCACTCCACCCAGGGTTTGCCTTTTCTTGCAACTGTGCTGTACCTTCAGGATGCTGTCTAGCAGAAGACTGGGCAATTCTCATTTTGTAGGACTCTTGACCTATTTTACTCAAAAAAAAGTATGCAAAAGTCTAACATAACTGTCACTCTTCTACTTCTCTAACCTTATTCTGTTTTTTTGGTTTTCTTTCTCTTTTCATCAGCTGTTGTTAGTATATTGGACTTCAGCTTTTATTTACCTGGAGTTATTTTACTATATCATGTAGTACATCACCTTAACTTTGGGTGACATTAAATTATAGAAATGTATTGTGACAGTTCTCTTCAGGCAAAATTATCACGAATTATTACTGACAACAGATAAAATACATTAATTCCATGATTCAGAATCTCTGCCGCTGCACCACACCATTTTTTTTTCATTATTCAATGGTAAAGGGACAACTTAACTCAGGATGCTAATTGAAATAAAAAAGAAGATACAGCTAAATGATATTTCATTAAAGTCTCATTTCCACTTTCTTTGGGCCATCAACTTTCCTTACATCAAATAGGACTGGAAGTGGAGTCTGTAGAAAGCTGCACCTTGTGCTAGAACACCATGATTGCAGAATTTCAATCTTCAAAAATGATTCCCCTTACTTTATAGAGGGAAAAAAAACACAGAACAAGTATAATGTGACAGCTGAAGTACAAAATATGATGCTGAACTGGAAGTTTTAACAACAGCCAGGAGACTCAGTAGAAGAACAAAATAAGATTTGTGACAAAACCTGAACACTAATGTGGGTGAGGGAATTAATGCAAAAAGAAAAGTTATGGTAGAGCCCACAAGGGTTTGTTATTCTATGTTGCTGAAGTGGGGACTTAACTGCACGTTCTGTCCCCTAATAAGCATAAAACATCAAAATACTGAAATGTGAATATTTAAACACGCAAAAAGTGGCTGCTTTCTACAAATTCTAACAGATCAAACTAAAAAAAAATACTAAGGTCTGTGTGTCCAGTTCTCCTGAGCAGTCTGATTTGGTGTGACTGGTCAGTCTGGCTTTGGTGATGTGGTGAAAGAAGAAGCGTGAGTGTGAGACGCACAAAGAGGAGGAAAGGCATTAGAAGTGTGCCGGGAGTCACCGTCAAAGATAGCAAGAATAAAAGCGGACAGGAGGTGAGGAAATTAATGACAAAGTAATGAGGATGAGAAGCAGGCTTTATAGTAACAAAGATGTTCACACAGGCAAATACAGAGGAAAGGCGCTGAAGGCACACGTAGGGTAAAAGACAGGAAATATTTTTAATTTCTTGTGTTACCCGTCTTCGACAGTTGTCGTGGCAGGGTTTTTAATGAATACATATGATGTCAAAATGATGAACTTCTGCTTTCCAAAAAAATCAAGTCAAGTAAAGTCAAGTTGGGGAGTATGCACTGGTACATTGCATTGCTGCACCCACCACACGATCCCGGTTGGCAACCCCCCAGGCAGACGCACGGTCCAGTTCCACCCTTCGGAAATGACCCCATGAAAAAACCAGATCTGATAATCTTATGATTGTCTGCTTTTATACTTGCCTTTACATCACACCATCAGTCATGCGTTTATACAGTCAGAAAGAAGCATGTTGCACGATTAGGTGGCAACTACTCTGCCATCTTGGATCCTATTGGAAAATTGAGTGCCTTTAAAAAGTAGTCACTATGCATATTTTATTGTTATACAATGTTCACTTTTGTGACACTGGTAAACAAAACAAAAACACTCTTTAATGCCAAAGTGAAAACAAACAGATTTCTGTAAACTGGTCTAAATTAATTACTCATATAAAACTCATATGTCAAGTGAAGTATTAACATGTCTCCCCTAATTGGTTTTGAAAGTCATAGAATTAGTTCAATTGAAATCACCTGTCTGGTGTTTCAATTGATTGAAGTATAAATGCACTTCAGTATGTGGAAGGACCAACTTGTGGTACGTCAGTGCAAGAGACAATCTTAGAAACAGAATGTTTGATCCTAAATTCATTATAGTGCTTGTTTAATTTCTATAGAATACCAGTTTCTTAGAGCTACTTAGAATATAGTATAGTCTTTTACCACAAGTAAGTTAACAGGAGATAGAACTTTCTTAGCTATATCTGTAGAACAGAGTGTTAATTAAGACAGTGAGGAAATAGTCCTACTGCTAACACGGACAGTTAGATGTGTTTGCAAATAGAATAGGAGATGGCATACAGTTTTTTGACCACGTCTTATGTGCTTACATGCCATGTAGCATCTTGACATAATATAAATACAGTTACCTCACCATAAACTTGCGATTCAGGTATAATATTGCACAACCTGAGCCACTTTATAAAGCACAGATTTACATATGATGGCAATATCATTTTTAAGATGAAATGCAGCAAAATATGTTTATTACATTATACAGATACAATTTTAACATAATTTAAATAATCTATATTGTTAATAATTAAACATGTGAGGACACGGTGTGGCAGCGCTAGCAATGATCTGGCGCCCCGTTCAGGGATTGTTCCTGCCTCGCGCTGTATTCTTGCTGGGGCTGGTGTGTCACTGGATGAATAGATGGATAGAACAATTAAACATGTACTATGAAGATATTTCAATGTTCCTTAAAAGTTTTGAAGAATCTACATCTTAAGCTTACAGATGGCTTGACATCTATTATACAGCTTATTGTCTGGCGATTGGGTACTTGGAGAAAGAAAATTAAGGACAGGAATTGGAGGTTAGCACATTTGAAAGAGTCAGTACTGCAGCAATAAATTACTTCATCTAAGGTAGCCCTTGGCGCAGCTTGCATCTTGTGTGAGGCAGGAACAATCTGTGGACGGGGTGCCAGCTCATCACTATCACTGTGCCACAGTGTTCCCATGTTTAATAACATGCTTTAATTCCTATCATCATGAAAATGATATCAAGTATACATCTCAGTATTTAATTTATTCAGAGAGCTGTAATATCGTGAATGTAATGGATTCTGTGTTCTGTTGGAGGAAGAGAAAGCCCATTTAAGAAGCATGTAGTGATTCACGCACATAGAGTACATAGCATTTAACGTGCTGCTTTAGTTATAATGGGATTTGAGAAACTAGTAAATTAAATGATTTTAAGATGAAGTTTATGATGTTCTACTTAATGACAAAAAAAAAAAACTGTGATTAAAGTGGAAATTTTGATATTAATTCTTCTAGGTTTTTTCCCACTGTGTCCCTATTTTTTTGCTTTTCTCTGTACCCTAATAAGCTTCCATTTGATACTCAGATGGTGGGCTATGACTTTCCTTTTCACTGCGACTTTGATATCTGCCACTGTGTGACTTTGTGAACTTCTCTATGTCACTCGATCAACTTCGTTTTGTTGTTTATACCACTGTTTAAATCAACAAATAGTACTTTTTCCTTGCCTCCACTTGGTATTCGCTGAACTTCTTCTATTTTCCCCTGTGTTTTTGCCATTGTCTTTTCACAGAATGCTGAGCTTAAGGGCTATTTATATTGATTTGCATATTCAAAGAGGCATAATTCTGGGAGGAGTTTGGGAGTGGCGTGTGCACGTGCGTTACTTTTCAAGCTGACTGGGATTTATGTAGTGGAAGAACGTGGAAGTTGGTGTACGCATAGATTCATGCTTCTGGATTTTTTTTGTGCGTAAACACATTTTCACTTTTGTCCGTACGCCATGTTTTAGCGTAACCCAGTGAGGCCTTAGGACTTTTGTAATGCAGTTGTTTGTCATGATCTTGTCTCATTCATCTAATACTGTAGGTTGATTGCTTTTGCTGAGTTTTAAGGGTCTACATTGTATTTTCTGGATTTGAGCTGATGTTCTTTGGTGAAGCAAAGACTTATTTTTGTGTATAATACTCAGTAATTGGAGTCATCAGTGTCTATGTTGTTGTCATGGTAGTTGTATAGAATGTTGAGCCATTTGCTATTGATGTGGTCGAGTTGCACATATGGATTCTCTGCATTAATGTTCGGATTTCCATGATCTGTCTGGGCAATGTTTTTAATCTGCTGCATGCGGGGTGTACGTTCTTGCTCTCAAACAGCTCAATTATGAGGTGTACATTTTTTGCTTATTTCATTGCAAAACACATAGCAGCCACTATCCTTGGTTTGACTATATGGATGTCACACCCAGTTCTTGCACTAAAGTTGCCAGGAGTGATAATATGGTGGTGAGGTAGAATAGTTTCCAGTATCACCTTGATATTCTATATTGAGATGATTGTGAGTTTCAGATTACCTTTCAGATGGGTGGCAGTTATCTGATTTTATACTTTTTGATGGTAAGATTTAGTCATCTTCAATTCACTGGGCACACGCTAAATAGATGATTTTCAGCCATTTAAAATTTTGAGTTCATTTTGCTTGATGTTCCTGACTTGGGTTTAATAAAAAATGTGTCCGTTTTCTGGTATGGTGATGATCTGTCTGTATTCTCGAATGTGGAATGATGATCTTGGTGTTAAAATGTTCACATCCCGATTGTAGCTGCTCTTCCACGTCAGGTTTGTCCAAGGTGCAGACGCTGATTGTGGCTACAGTCAAATTTTCTCAAAATTTCATTATTCATAAGTTCATACCTTGTGATCTGTCAGTGATCAATGTTTTTTCAGTGAGTCCATTGCTCAAAATCATTCTGTCCTTTCATTCTTGCTCCTTTCATCAGTTCGATGTTTTTACGCTGCAGTTAGCTACCCCTAGACCAACCCAGTGCCAGACATGACATGGCTAAACCAGTAAGCATTAAACAGTAGTGGCAACAATGAATTTAGCCATCCAGACAGCAGCAAAATACAAGGACATTCTAATGGAAAAACCTGGTGCAGTCTGCAAGAAGCCTGTGCCTTGCCAGAAAATACTGAGAACTTTTGTTTTTCAGGTAAGACAATGATCCCAAGCATAAACCCAAAGTTACACACAAACTGTTTAAACACAACAATGTTAGTGTCCTGGGCCAGGCCCAGGCCTGGCCCAGTCAGAGTCCATATCTCAGTCCACTTTAGTATTTATTGCTGGATTTGAAAAATGCTTTTCACTTATGATCTCCATGCTACCTGACAGAGCTTGAGCATCTTTGCAAAATAGACTGGGGGGAATCATCTCAAAGAACAGACTACCAAATTAATCAGCGTGCACAAACATACACACACTCACATACACATCTCTTTATACAGCAGCCTAATAGAATACATTAGGCCATACACCAAGATCAATTTAAAAGCTTGCCTGAGTGAATTCATTACTGTTTTGTTAAGGTGACACATCTAAATAAGACACAAAAGAACTACAGTCACTTGCTTCCCATACTGGTAATAATGTCTCAATAACTGAAGTCATTGAGGTTGTCAAAAAACCCCTTGGTGGCAGGGCCCCGGGGGTGTATGAGATACACCCGGAGTTCCTCAAGGCTCTGGATGTTGTAGAACTGTTTTGGTTGACACATCTCTGCAACGTCGCATGGACATCGGGGACAGTGCCTCTGGATTGGCAGACTCGGGTGGTGGTCCCCCTCTTTAAAAAGGGGGACCGGAGGGTGTGTTCCAACTACAGAGGGATCACACTCCTCAGCCTCCCTGGAAAGGTCTATTCGAGGGTTCTGGAGATGAGATTCCGTCGGATAGTCAAACCTCGGATTCAGGAGGAACAGTGTGGTTTTCGTCCTAGTCGCGGAACAGTGGACCAGCTCTACATCCTTAGCAGAATCCTGGAGGTCCATATCTCAGTCCACTTTAGTATTTATTGCTGGATTTGAAAAATGCTTTTCACTTATGATCTCCATGCTACCTGACAGAGCTTGAGCATCTTTGCAAAATAGACTGGGGGGAATCATCTCAAAGAACAGACTACCAAATTAATCAGCGTGCACAAACATACACACACTCACATACACATCTCTTTATACAGCAGCCTAATAGAATACATTAGGCCATACACCAAGATCAATTTAAAAGCTTGCCTGAGTGAATTCATTACTGTTTTGTTAAGGTGACACATCTAAATAAGACACAAAAGAACTACAGTCACTTGCTTCCCATACTGGTAATAATGTCTCAATAACTGAAGTCATTGAGGTTGTCAAAAAACCCCTTGGTGGCAGGGCCCCGGGGGTGTATGAGATACACCCGGAGTTCCTCAAGGCTCTGGATGTTGTAGAACTGTTTTGGTTGACACATCTCTGCAACGTCGCATGGACATCGGGGACAGTGCCTCTGGATTGGCAGACCGGGGTGGTGGTCCCCCTCTTTAAAAAGGGGGACCGGAGGGTGTGTTCCAACTACAGAGGGATCACACTCCTCAGCCTCCCTGGAAAGGTCTATTCGAGGGTTCTGGAGATGAGATTCCGTCGGATAGTCAAACCTCGGATTCAGGAGGAACAGTGTGGTTTTCGTCCTAGTCGCGGAACAGTGGACCAGCTCTACATCCTTAGCAGAATCCTGGAGGTCCATATCTCAGTCCACTTTAGTATTTATTGCTGGATTTGAAAAATGCTTTTCACTTATGATCTCCATGCTACCTGACAGAGCTTGGGCATCTTTGCAAAATAGACTGGGGGGAATCATCTCAAAGAACAGACTACCAAATTAATCAGCGTGCACAAACATACACACACTCACATACACATCTCTTTATACAGCAGCCTAATAGAATACATTAGGCCATACACCAAGATCAATTTAAAAGCTTGCCTGAGTGAATTCATTACTGTTTTGTTAAGGTGACACATCTAAATAAGACACAAATGAACTACAGTCACTTGCTTCCCATACTGGTAATAATGTCTAGTCTAACACTAACATGCCTTCCAAAGAGGAAGCAGAGCCTGGGGACTCTGAGGTGGGCTCTCCCATCTCTGGGACTGAAGTCATTGAGGTTGTCAAAAAACCCCTTGGTGGCAGGGCCCCGGGGGTGGATGAGATACACCCGGAGTTCCTCAAGGCTCTGGATGTTGTAGAACTGTTTTGGTTGACACATCTCTGCAACATCGCATGGACATCGGGGACAGTGCCTCTGGATTGGCAGACCGGGGTGGTGGTCCCCCTCTTTAAAAAGGGGGACCGGAAGGTGTGTTCCAACTACAGAGGGATCACACTCCTCAGCCTCCCTGGAAAGGTCTATTCGGGGGTTCTGGAGAGGAGATTCCGTCGGATAGTCAAACCTCGGATTCAGGAGGAACAGTGTGGTTTTCGTCCTAGTCGCGGAACAGTGGACCAGCTCTACATCCTTAGCAGAATCCTGGAGGGTGCATGGGAGTTTTCCCAACCAGTCTACATGTGTTTTGTGGACTTGGAAAAGGCGTAAGACCGTGTCCCTCGGGGAATCCTGTGGGGGATACTCCGGGAGTATGGGGTACCGCACCCCCTGATAAGGGCTGTTCGGTCCCTGTACAACCGGTGTCAGAGCTTGGTCTGCATTGCCGGCAGTAAGTCGAGCCCGTTTCCAGTGAGAGTTGGACTCCGCCAGGGCTGCCCTTTGTCACCGATTCTGTTCATAACTTTTATGGACAGAATTTCTAGGCACAGCCAGGGTGTTGAAGGGGTCCGGTTTGGTGGACTCAGGATTGGGTCACTGCTTTTTGCAGATAATGTTGTCCTGTTTGCTTCATCAGGCCGTGGAGCAGTTCGCAGCTGAGTGTGAAGCGGCTGGGATGAGAATCAGCACCTCCAAATCCGAGACCATGGTCCTCAGCCGGAAAAGGGTGGAGTGCCCTCTCAGGGTTGGAGGAGAGATCCTGCCCCAAATGGAGGAGTGCAAGTATCTTGGGGTCTTGTTCATGAGTGAGGGAAGAATGGACCGTGAGATTGACAGGCAGATCGGTGCGGCATCTGCAGTGATGCAGGCTCTGCATCGGTCTGTTGTGGTGAAAAAGGAGCTGAGCCGTAAGGCAAAGCTCTCAATTTACCAGTCAATCTACATTCCTACCCTTACCTATGGTCATGAGCTATGGGTAGTGACCGAAAGAACGAGATCGCGAAGCTGAGTCTCAATACTTTAGCGACACCATCTTTATTCAGCTTGAAACAGGAACAGCGCGGTTATTTATTGTAGCGGGATCTGCCACTCTCCCATACACAGACACAGCAGTCAGGCAGGGTCATGCCCAGGTTAGTGGCCAAGTAATACTGTGCCCTGCGCATTTATAATGTTTCCTGTTTCCTTGTATCACCCATCAATGGCAGGTGCTTATAGCATGACCGTGATCTTTTCGGATTCACTTTTACAGCTAACTGCTACAGCGCTGGGTGCCTGCGGGTTGCTTCGGGATGCTCTTCCATGTGTCGTCCTGTTGGGTGAAATCCCACAAGAGTTTAGAAATTCACTCACACCAGCCATGATTCTTTTCAAAGGTAAAGTGCAGGTTAATTTGTTTTATGTATTTTTACTTTATTTTTTGTACCAACAAAATACCTGCGCTTCACAGCGGTGAAGTACTGCTTTTAAATTTTTATTAAGAAGAAAAGTAAACCTTTTTAAACTGAGGGCCACTGCCAGTAAAATAGTTGCCTCAATTAGGTTCTTTTGCAGGTCTTCTAATTGTTTAATCAATGTATTATTTAGCTAAAGCACAGTGACCAGATTTTTCTGGGGGCAACCTGGGACACCAGGTGGGGGGCCGGAGCCCCCCAGAAGCCAGATAGACTTTAATAATAGAAATGCCTATTTTCGTGTTTCCTACATCTTATTCTCTACGAGTTTCTTCCATTTGAAACAATCATATTATTAAACCACAAACATATACCCATTTTCAAAGTAGGGTTCTATACTATATATATATATATATATATATATATATATATATATATATATATATATATATATATATATATATATATATATATATATATATATATATATATATATATATATATATATATATATATATATATATATATATATACTGTATGCTATTTTTAGTGAAATTACAGGAAGATCTTGCCAAAAACAGTTTGTGAAAATTGACTGAAAGACACGCTTTCCTGAAGAGCAAATAAACTCATTAGTGTACATTATTAGGTCAGTTACACTTGCAGAATAAGCATGCTTCATTCACAATATTGCATCCCACGTACATGTGCTACTTCTAGTGCATGTCCCGACTTCAAAAGAAGAAACAGCAAACCAAATTCCAAAGAGGCAAGGGAAGAAGCAATGTCACTCTGCACTCTAAACTAAAGGAAAACAAAGTAAAATACAGCTGTAAGTGTAAGGAACAGGCTAGCATCCGCAAATGTTGTTGTGACTTGTGTCAAATATTCATTCATTATTAATATATAAATTATTATCAGATTCACAACTACGACGAAATTTACAGAGAGTACAGTCTGCAGACTTGAGACTATACAGTAAAGTGTGTACAGCAGTACTTACCTAAAGAATAAAGAGCTAAAATAAACTTTGTCAGCACTTTCAATTTTGTCCTACAAAATAAATTGGCAAGTTGAACTCTTTTAGGTTTAAGCTTTAACTTCAGTGAAAACGGCTCACCTCGAACGCTGTATTGACGAGTGAATGACTGAATCAGGCATCAGCTCTTATATCAGGCTCAGAGCAGGAATAATAAGATAATTTCTGGCTCAGAGCGTAGCATAGCCAAAACGAGTTGTATCACAAGGCATGGCCGATACCATCCGACGATGCATCCGCTTCCGCCTTCTGTTCGTTTCCATACTGCAAACAATGGCCACCAGCAGGCGTCAGACTCAGAAGAAGGTCGACTAACCGTCTGACGTCATGATATGGAATCAGAAAGGCTGAATGGGGTCTAGGCCTCTATGGAAAAGTACGCATTGTGTCGGAAAACGCCACAGGCTGGGACATTTCCTGATCTTTTGGGGACACCGGGACGGGTGATCCAAAAATAGGGACTGTCCCGGGTAAAACGGGACGTCTGGTCACTGTAGAAAGTACTTGCAGCTGTTGATTATTCAGTGTTGTTTGCCAGCGTGTCTGCTCGCTCGTTTTAAATTGTCATTATTAAGATACAACAAAGGGGGAAAAACTGCACAGAGAAAGGCAAAGTATAATGAAATCAACAAAAGAGAGTTTTCAGTGTTGTTTGCCAGCGTGTCTGCTCTGCTCGTTTAAGCATTTAAATCTGTATAAGGCAGGCTGCCAACTACATGGGAGGCGTGGGAATGGGGGGACGCAATATAGGCAGGGAGCCAACTACGTGGGAGGCCGGGGGACGCAGGACACATTGTGCAACAGCGACCGAGCTGCAGGCTATGGACGTATATATGTATGTAAGTAGGATTTAGTTATGGCCGTTACGCATGGAATTACAAAATGAAACCTGCTTAACTTTTGTAAGTAAGCTGTAAGGAATAAGCCTGCCAAATTTCAGCCTTCTACCTACACGGGGAGTTGGAGAATTAGTGATGAGTGAGTCAGTCAGTGAGGGCTTTGCCTTTATTTGTGTAGATTAATAATTTTTATATGAATAGTTTTGGGTTGTGGAACGAATCATCTGAGTTTCCATTATTTCTTATGGGGAAATTCGCTTTGATATACGAGTGCTTTGGATTGCTCGCAAACCGAGGTTTCACTTGTATTCCTTCTTTCCCTGTCCACTGTCTGTGAGGAGTTTGTGCCACTATGCTGCCACAGTTTGTGTGTGGTCATGTGATTGCATGGCTACGTCTGATTTGTGAAACGGAGCCATGTGATTATTGTTGCTACGTCTGATTGGTGAAACGGAGTCTTGTGATTATTGTTGCTATGTTTGATTGGTGAAATGGTGTCTTGTGATTATTATTGCTACGTATGATTGGTGAAACAGTCATGCAGTAGATCCACTGGCACCTTCTCTCTGGCAGAAATATATCTAATGTGTAAATGGAAAAAAGTAACGAGTCGAGTGTTGCCCAATGTAGCGGAGTAAGAGTAGCGTTTCTTCTTCACAAATGTACTCAAGTAAAAGTAAAAAGTATGGTGCAGTAAAACTACTCTTAGAAGTACAATTTTTTAAAAAAGTTACTCAAGTAAATGTAACAGAGTAAATGTAACTCGTTACTACCAACCTCTGATTACAATACATGTTTAAGGAGATATTATTTAATAAAATTAAGGTTCCTGCTGTATCAAAATGACAAAGGAGAAATATAAAACAAAATTTCCACTACCATTGGTAAGCTGGCCATCCTGGGCAACTGTAGGCACTTTCTCAGCATACTGCAGCACAGATGAACGTTAAGGATTCAGGTAGAAGGTGACTAAAATCTGACACTAGATCAATCATTGGTGACAACTTTCAAAATCACAAAGCATAACTTGGTCAAAATGACAATGATACCAATTACAGGCCTGGATGCAGGGAATCATTTAGCCTAGCTAAGCCCCCAACCCCCCAAAAATCATGTCAAGTCCGACTGTCGGGTATAATGCTACTTGTTGGATTTTTGGGACTGCACTATTCTATGCCCCACTTATTTCAGACACCTTCCCTTACCATTTTAGTCTGGGTCCATGGCTGCCAATCATAACCCTGTAGCACCATGAAGAGAGCTAGAAATTTATTTAGTAGCAGCTGATGAAAATGACAGGAGATCATTTAGTCTATCATGCTGGTTTGTTCCGCTAAAAGCTAAGCTGTCCCAGTATCTCGAAATACTTCATAAAGGTTGTCATGGTCTCTGCTTAGACTAAATGTTTTGGTAGTTTGCTCCAAACTCCCAAAATTCTCTGTTACAAAGCAATATAACAAGTCTCTGCAGTAGCCCTTCTGACAAGAGTACACTATGCTAAACTAATGAGTCTTCAACTGTGATTTAAATGCCTAAATAGATGGGACATCTCAGATATTAGTAGGCAGATCATTGCAGACTTAGAAGCCCAATAGCTACAGGCTAAACTCTGCATCCTACACAGGATTTATTTATTCTTTGAATTTTAAGCAAGCATTCACTTTCTGATTGTGGTGTACACTCTGGAGTATAGACAGTAATAACTTCTGTCAGGTGTGGGAGCTGAACTGTTTATGTCTTTATATGTTAAAAAGATCATTTCAAAACTGGATATGAACAAAACTGGAAACCAGTGTAGTGTTTTAAGACCTAGAGATGTGTGATTGTATTGTACAGTAATAAGAAAATGATTCAAACAGTGTGACATTAAAGCATTACAGAAGGAAATTCTACTCGGTAAAAATCAATTAATAAAGTAAGGAACACATCCTGCACATTAGAAAATCACTTTAATTTCAAAACATTTTTAATTTGGAGAAAGTAAATCTTTAATGGCCTGAAAATTCACCTACTGATAATGAAACCTATGTATAAGATAAAAAGTCAATTTTAAGTGTATTCAACCCAAAAGTTTAAACCCTTTCAATGAAGACTCATTAGCACTGCCTTAATATGAACAGTACTTCTTCTTCTTCCTCACTTCTATGTTGTGTCGATGTGCTTCATCAACCTTCTCCATACAACTCGGTCCTGCACCTCCTTGCCAGTCAGGCCCTTTTCCTTCAGATCTTCTTTTACTTTATCCATCCACCTCTGCTTTGGTCTCCTTCACTTTCTCATCTCCTGTACTTCCATTCCCATCACTCTTTTGCTCACGTATTCATTGTCTCTCTTCATCACATGTCCGTACCACTTCAAACTACTTTCCTGTACTTTTTTAGCTGTCTCTCTCACTTTTGTTGTACCTCTGATTGTCACATTTCTTATTCTGTCCTTTTTTCTAACTACACACATCCATTTCAACATTCTCATTTCTGCCACATCTTACTTTTGTGGTTATTTAATGCCCACATCTCAGCTCCATACATCATTGTTGGTCTTACCCCATCTGTAAACCTTACCTTTAACCTTTGCCTTAATTCTTTGATCACACAATACTCCTCTTACCGTCTTACAATTGTTACATCCATACTGGAGAGCAAAAAGCTGCTGCATTCATCCATACCACCATCTTGTACTTTTATTTATGTTGTAATTAATTAATTAATTAATTAATTAATTCATTCATTCATTCATTCATTCATTAATATGTTTGTTTGTCTGGTTGGATTACATGTGGTAGTATTGTTTTTGTTTCACAAAAGTAGTGTTGTTTACTTTTGTACCCAGTTGGAGGGGTGCTCATAATTTTGTTGTCATTATTTTACAATGACAATAAAGACTTTCTTCTTCGTCTTCTTTTTCTTCTTCTTCTCCTTCTCCCGATTGTTCCATCCACACTGTGCTCTATGGGTAATCTCTGCATTTAATATTCCATCTTGAGTTACCTCTAATCCTAGATATATAAATGTATCCACTTTTTTTAATAGCTCTCCCTATGGGCTAACTTCTGAATCCTGATTATCATTAAGCCCCATTTATTCTGTCTTCTTCATATTTATCTTTAACCATCTAACTTTAAACGCCCTTTTCCATTCTTCTGACTTCCTCTCCATTTTGTCTTTTCTGGTGCTACACAACACAATGTTATCAACAAAAAGCCTACACTGGAGAATTGATCTTTTATCACATGACTCAATACATTCATTACTGGACCAAAGAGGTAAGAACTTAAAGAAGATCCCTGGTGCAGACCTCTGTTACTGTACACTGCTTTTAACCCGAGTCCTCACTCCCTCATACATGTCCTGGACAATCCTCACATACTTCTCTGGCCCTCCTTTCTCTCTCATAAGCCTCCAGAGCTCTTGACGTGCCACTTTATCATGAGCCTTCTCCAAATCAATAAACATCACATGCAAACCTTTCTGTTTTTCTCAATGCTTCTCTATGAGTTGTCACAATTGAAAGACTGCATCAGTTGTTCTTCTTGGCATAAAACCAAACTGCTTGTCTCCTATGGCGGTCCCTTCCCTAAACTTTCTGTCTAAAACCCTTTCCCAAATTTTCACTGTGTGTGAAATCAGCTTTATCCCTGTACATTTTCTATAAACTTGAATATCATCCTTTTCCTTATAAGTTATTATGAAATGTTTTTATGAGCCTCCAAAAAGCCTTACCTTTTATCCACTGTTTTGCCTCATTGAAGTAGTGAATTAATGATGTAACTGAAGAAGTATGGTTTTTAATTTAAACATATTTATAATTATAAACAGATTACTCACTCATAAAGTAAAATTGGAATAAAATGTGTCAAATTATCATTGCTAGGATGTCACATAAAAAAAAGTTTATAAGGGCCCTACAAGGAATTGAGTCAGGCGCAGAGCACAGTGATTTGTGACAGTTTATCTGTCAAAACTTGGTAAGTTTCAGGTGAAGTATTGTCAAATCTGATGTTTCTTGTTTCAGTGTCAAACAAAAGTCATCCAGCATTGATGGATTCCACTTGCCCTCATACAAATTTTCCATAGTTGCAATGTCCTTATAAACCTTTCTCCATGTTCACCACTGACTGCACTAACAATAGCAGGGAAGGAGTCCAAGTGTGAATACAGAAAATGAATCTTTCGTGATACAATACAATACAATACAGTTTATTTTTGTATAGCCCAAAATCACACAGGAAGTGCCGCAATGGGCTTGTGTGATATGTTGCACTTCATGGTTTTGTATGCTTGAACCATGCTGTCAACCAATTGAACGTTGATTAGTGACCTATTGTCGTCAAGAAAATTCTCAGCACCATCCTTGAATCTTCACTCTTACAAATTTTTTCATCAGTCCAAGGTTATATAAAAAGGAGGTAATACATTTCGTAGTTGGGTTTATGTGCCATGCTCTTCTACCCAGGAACCAACTGCTTACTACCGGTAGCTCGCAACCCCTTTTCAAGTAGCTCGCCAGCGGGTTAATGAATCCTACATAAACATGATTAGTCAAATTAAGAGTGGACAATTTTTCCAAAAAATCATATTACGATCCTTTTAACACAAAATCATGATCCACAATCTGAATTGCAATCTATCTTTTCAATGTGGCATACACTTAAGGAAATATCCGGACTCAAACTCATCAAGATCCAAGTAACACTTTATTTTAAACTAGCCTACGCCTGTCGTAGCATACAGTGGTGTAAGAATAGGAACAGAAAACGATGAGAAAGGAATTCAGAAATCAAGAAGAAAGAAAGAAAGAAAGAAAAGACTCCCAGGCACACACTTGGCCAAGTGAAATGTCACGCGGTCAGGCTAGATATAGGGCGGTGATGTGACACCAATGGGGTCATGAGAGAGGTGCGGGGAACGCGGTAGTCCGAATGAGGAATAGGAATTGAGAAAAGCGGTGTGGGAGTGTATAGGAGGCCGCAGGCAGCATGGGGAAGGGTTTGGAAGAGGAGGAATAGGAATAGAGAAATGCCGTGTGGGCTGCAGGTGGGGAGGACCGGTTTCGAAGAGGAAGAAGGACGAACCAGAAGAGAAATATATATAAGAGATAGGACTTGTAATAAAGCCATCAGAAACTGTTTAATAGTTCTACCAATGCAGTAACCGTAAAAGCCCATTAGAGAGCACTGCTGCGTAATGTGTATGGGTGCTGATTTGAAAATGAACTCAATCTGTGAAACTGCAGGGACTCTCCAGTAGAGGGTGATGTTACTTAATGTAGGAGGAAGCAGGATGAACCAGAAGAGAAATATATATAAGACAACAACAACAACAACATTTATTTATATAGCACATTTTCATACAAACAGTAGCTCAAAGTGCTTTACATATTAAAGAATAGAAAAATGAAAGACATAATTATAAAAAATAAATCAACATTAACATCGAATAAGAGTAAGGTTCAATGGCCAGGGGGGACAGAAAAAACAAAAAAAACTCCAGACGGCTGGAGAAAAATAAAATCTGTAGGGATTCCAGACCATGAGACCGCCCAGTCCCCTCTGGGCATTCTACCTAACATAAATGAAACAGTCCTCTTTGGATTTAGGGTTCTCACGGAAGGGCTTGATGATGATGATGGTCACGTAGACTTCTTCCTTTTAATCCGTCCATCATTGTTGGAGCATCATGAAGCTTTGAGTAGGTGGAGGTGGCGCAGGCCACCACCACAAAGAAACCGGAAAAAGAAACAGAAAAGAGAGTAGGGGTCAGTACCGATTTTAGAGCCACCATGAATAGTTGTTATGATGAATTGAACATACAGAGTATCAGGATTAAGTTAAATTACGATTAAAATGAAGTTATAAAAAGGCCATGTTAAAGTAATGTGTTTTCAGCAGTGTTTTAAAGTGCTCTACTGTATCAGCCTGGCGAATTCCTATTGGCAGGCTATTCCAGATTTTAGGTGCATAACAGCAGAAGGCCACCTCACCACTTCTTTTAAGTTTTGTTCTTGGAATTCTAAGGAGACACTCATTTGAGGATCTGAGGTTACGATTTGGAATATAAGGTGTCAGACATTCCGATATATAAGATGGGGCGAGATTATTTAAGGCTTTATAAACCATAAGCAGAATTTTAAAGTCAATTCTGAATGACACAGGTAACCAGTGTAGTGACATCAAAACTGGAGAAATGTGTTCTGATTTTCTTTTCCTAGTTAGGATTCTAGCAGCTGCATTCTGCACTAGTTGCAAACGATTTATATCTTTTTGGGTAGTCCTGAGAGGAGTGCGTTACAGTAATCTAGTCGACTGAAAACAAACGCGTGAACTAATTTCTCAGCATCTTTCAGTGATAAAGAGGTCTAACTTTACTTATGTTTCTTAAGTGAAAAATGCTGTCCTAATGATCTGATTAATATGTGATTTAAAATTCAGATTACAGTCAACAATCACCCCTAAGCTTTTTACCTCCGTCTTGACTTTTAATCCTAATGTATCCAGTTTATTTCTAATAGCCTCATTGTATCCATTATTGCTGATCACTAAAATTTCAGTTTTCTCTTTATTTAACTTGAGAAAATTACTATTCATCCATTCTGAGATACTAGTCAGACATTGTGTTAGTGAATCAATAGAATCAGGGTCATCAGGTGCTATTGATAAGTACAGCTGTGTGTCATCAGCATAGCTGTGGTAGCTCACGTTGTGCCCTGAGATAATCTGACCTAACGGAAGCATGTAGATTGAGAATAACAGCGGACCCAGGATAGAGCCTTGTGGAACACCATATTGGATATCATGTGTCTTGAGTTGTAATTCCCACAACTAACAAAATATTTTCTCCCTGTCAGGTAGGATTCAAACCAATTTAAGACACTGCCAGAGAGGCCCACCCATTGACTAAGGCGATTTCTAAGAATGTTGTGATCAATGGTGTCAAATGCAGCACTCAGATCTAAGAGGATGAGAACAGATAAATGGCCTCTGTCTGCATTTACCCGCAAGTCATTTACTACTTTAACGAGTGCAGTTTCTGTGCTGTGATTTGTTCTAAAACCTGACTGAAATTTATCAAGAATAGCATGTTTATTTAGGTGGTCATTTAACTGCATAATGACTGCCTTCTCTAGAACTTTACTTAAGAAGGGCAGGTTAGAGATGGGTCTAAAATTTTCAAGAGCTGAGGGGTCAAGATTATGTTTCTTAAGTAGGGGTTTAACTACAGCAGTCTTAAGACAGTCTGGGAAGACCCCAGTATCTAGTGACGAATTTACTATGTCAAGAACATTATCAATTAGCACGCCTGATACTTCTTTGAAAAACCTTGTTGGTATCGGGTCAAGGACGCAGGTGGAGGGTTTTAATTGAGATATTATTTTTGTAAATCAGGTAAATCTATCCTAGTGAAAGAGTTTAATTTGTTTATAACAGGATGTTGGGGTTTAGGGGATCCTTAGTGTTGGGGAGATATACTATGTTATTTCTAATATCATTAATTTTTGATTGAAAATACAGCGACAGCCTCACAGGTTTCACTGGAAGCACTTAGGAGGCATTCCTTTGAGCTACCTGGGTTTAGTAGGTGATCAATTGTTGAAAATAAGACTCTAGGATTACTAGCATTGTTATTTATAATATTAGAGAAATAGCAGCGTCTCTCAAGACGGACAGTGTTATTGTATTCTGTTATTTTGACTTTTAATATTTCGTGGTGGATAGTAAGTTTAGTCTTCCTCCATTGACGCTCAGCTCTACGGCATGTTCTCTTTAAATCAGACACTCTTTGGGTCTTCCATGGTATAACAATGCTAGAAGATTTTTTCACTGTCTTTTCAGGTGCAACTATGTCAACAGCAGCTCTCACTTTAGAATTAAATCTTTCCACCTTACTATTTACATTGTCCTCGCTATTATAGCTGGCACTATAAACGGACTGATTGCTTAAAATGTTTGTAAGTTTTAAAGCTGCTGCGAATCAAAGAAGCGTTTTTAACAATATGCTTCTCATGAGTGTTTTTATCATTATTTCTATATTAAAAAGTAGAAGAAAATGGTCTGATAGACCAATATCAATGATCTGTTTTATATCAACTTTCAGTCCTTTAGTAATCACTAAGTCTAATGTATGACCTGCTTTATGTGTAGGCTGATTTATGAGTTGTCTCAAATCAAAAGAATCCAGGAGGTTCATAAATTCTTTTACTTTTAGATCACACTGATTATCTATATGAAAATTAAAGTCGCCAACTATTAGGAGTGTGTCATAATTAGTAATTAAAATTGACATTAAGTCAGAGAATTCCTCAAAAACGCGTTATATTTAGGAGGTCTATACACGGATAGTATTAGAACTTGAGAATCTCCATGAATAACAACGGCGAGATACTCAAAAGACTTGAACTTACCAAAACTGACATCTTTACATTTTAATCGCTCGAGTAAATGTTAGCCAATCCGCCCCTTTTCCCTGGCGGTTTGAATGAGTAAAACTGTAATCCGGAGGCAGATTCGATTAAAACTGACGCGCATCTGAATTCAGCCATGTTTCATTTAGTGCAATAAGATCTATTTTTATCACTAATAAGATCGTTGATAAAAACGTTTTGTTAGTTAAAGCTCTGACATTTAATAGTGCCATATTTAATGTTTCGGAGGTGCAGAGATGAGTACTATGTGCGTTATTGTTATTTGGAATAGGAACTAAATTATTATTATTAGCGCTCTGTGTATATTTTTGTTTAATCTGTGATCTGTTTTATAGTTTTAATACATTGTTCCTCTAAAATAGTGATTTTAATTAGATTATTGGAGTTTATGCCGTATTTCCTAGGTTTTCTACGTGCATTGAGATTGCTTATTACAGTATTAATGGTGTGAACTTTAACGGAAGACTCTATTAAACATTCATCATGTCCTGGCACAGCAGTATTATTTCGGAAGGGGTTAAGAGCAGAGATAGATAGTCAAGAAAACGAATTACCTTCGATATGTTTTCGGAGAGGACCCGGCCGAAACTGTTCGGATGCAGGCCATCACGCTTGAAGAGACGCGCCTTTCCAAAAGAGATTCCAATTGTTGATGAAGCCGACATCCTTCTTCTTGCAGAAACCCTGTAGCCAGTTGTTCAACCCTAGCAGACGACTGTAGTACTCGTTGGATCGTCTGACGAGAGGTAGTGGACCCGAGACGAAGATCTTTGCCGATGGGGTCCTCTCCTTCGTGTCTCTAATCAGAGCTGCGAAGTCAGCCTTCAGGATTTCTGATTGTCGGTGCCTTATATCGTTTACGCCGGCATGCAAGACGATTGATCCAACTGCCCTCTCCTTGTGTTTCTCGTAGACTGCTGGCGCACGTTTCATTACATCTCGGACACGAGCACCGGGAAAACAAGAAACAAACGATTTTGCATTAGGGCATGCGACATTAAGGTTTCTAACGATGGAATCACCTACCACTAATACATCACCAGGTGCTGAAGGCGAAATGGGGACGCGTAGAGGGTCAAACCGGTTCTTAGATAAAATGCTCGCCTGTGCCGATGGAGGTGCTCTGGCCTTGAACCCCCGCCTGCATAGCTGAAATCCACCGAGGTCAGCAGCGGCGTCGCTCCTACGAGACGCGGGGGTGAGGTCGGCACAACGCGGGGTTGATGTTTCGCCGGTTCCAGATGGCAAGGACGGTTTATCCAACAGCCGGGCCTTCAGATTTCTCAGGTATTTCCGTCGGGACAGGAGTTTCTGAATCTTTTCATCAAGAGCTTGGAGTTCCTCAATTATGATTTCAACGCGAGTTACCCCACTGTCGGCCATTTTCTGCTTCGTACCCTAGGAGAAATGAGAGAAATGAGAGAGAGAGAGAGGTTAGGATCACGGAACAAGCTACAGCTACCTATTGACACAGAGATATCAAACAAAATTGAATTCAATTATTCTCTCGTTTGCTAGTTAAGCGGAGTTTAGGAACACGCCCTAAGGTTGTCGAGTGAGTGAGTGAGGAAGGTCCCTCCCCTCGGCACACTGCGTGTTTCTTGGATTCGCACAAATAAATCGGTATTGCAAACAAACTATGAGACATAGCGAAATGAGAGAAGTCGCAAAATCAACCGAAATATTCAAGCAAATTATAGAAAAGAAGCAGATCTAAATTAATTAAGTAGTTCTCTCGTTTAAAGCGGACAGACATACAGACAGAGAGACATTGGATTTTATATATGATATATTAGTAAACTTTCAAAATAATGTGCAGTTAATGTCTCAACAGCATTCTCAGCATTTCTGGAGCTTAGTAGAGCCAGATAACTATAAGAATCTTCACCAAGCAGCTCTGAAAATGTCTGCTTTGTTTGGGTCTCCATACTTCTGTGAGTCTGCCTTTTCTGACGTGATCTGAATGTCATGAAATCAAAGTTCAGAACAAGACTGACAGATGAACATTTAAATGACTCCATAAGAGTGAACCTAAGGGGCTACACTCCACCATACACCTGCCTCTCTTGTTGACTCCATGCAGTGCCAATCATCTGACTAACTAAAAATCACATCACACATGCAACTGGACATGTGAATAGAGTGAAACAATGACATGTAACAAAATGACAAATATATAAGTCATATCTGTGTATTTGGAATTGCATTGCATTTTGTTTTGACAGCATTCATGTTTTAATTCAACAGTGTGAGATACACTAGAAAATGCATACAGAAATGCAAAATGCACTTTCAGGTGAACTAAATATCTTTTGTGATGTTTTAATGCAAAATGTGAGTTGTGGACACCAAGATTCTGTACATATTAAGGCAAAACAAGCGTATTCAGTTTGTTTTGGTTGAAATAAGCTATGAGAATAAACGTCAGAAAACATGAGTAGCTCTCGGCCATTTTTATTTTGTAAAAGTAGCTCTCAGGGGAAAAAAGGTTGGAGACCCCTGTTTTAGATCAACATAGATGTTCCAGTTTTACTTGGTGTCCTGTATATGCATACTTATGAGAGGAAATCACAAAATTAAGTGATTACAATAAAACGGTACACAACTGGAAAATTTCAGTGTCATTTTTGTTATTAGCATGACAAAATCCATTACATTTCACTGCCCAGTGCTATTGTTAGTTTAAATGCAGTATGTGTATGGCATGATGTGGAAAGCCAGTAGGCTAACTGTCACACTGCTTTCTATTTTTCACTAAAGCTTTTTCAGGGCTCATCGATGTGTGCTTCATGCTATATTTTTTTGCTAAAATTCCAGAATAAAAAAATACAAGAATGAAAGAAAAACTAGCGGTAATGACAAATTTATTAAAGATCGTAGGTGGTGCCTCCAGGGGGCACTGTGATTATTCTCTGTAAAGTTTAATTCACTGTATAATAACAGCTCTGTTTGGTATTTTCTTTACGCTTAATTAAATACTTTGCTCAATTTAATTATACTAACAGTATTCTTACCATGCTAAGGCATAATTACAATAATTACAAAATGGAAATTTTTACAGTTCACAAAAAAATCATCTTTGGTATCAATAGCAGTGATGTCACCTAATCCTGTTAAGGAAGTCTTTTTCATTTAAGATACATTTTTTCACAGTTTCTTTTTCTATATTATTGCTTATCATAGATTGCCTGGTAGAGGAAGAGTGTCAACAGACATTTCTAAATATCTTATCTCTTAAAGTCAGGGCAATTTATTTTATTTGTTTTTTCAGTATTAATTGGCAACTAATTTAAACAGAGTTCTCTGGGGATAAATAGGAAGCTTCCAGGAAAAGGGACAGTTTGGATAAAATATTACTTGGCATTATGATAGCAATATGATAGTGAATAATAATTTTGCATTAAAATTCTATGGCTAAGGCTAGAAAATGTACATGGGAGCAAAAAAAGCTTCAGTACTAATTATCAGGAGAAAGATAATGCCTGATCTAATCACAAACTTAATTAATAAAACTTGAAACGTTCCTAACTTAATTGTTTGCTGTTAACCAAGACTTTTAGTAACTGCCTAAATGCCTTAGCTTTGGTTGGCAGATTGCTTGCAGTATATATATAAATTATTCAGCCAATAACTGATTTTTTAAACTTTTTTTTTTCCATCTTAGGGTCTTGAGGAGCCAGTGACTATTCAGCAGCATTGGGCATAATTGGGAAATAACTCTAGACAAAATGCCAATCCATTGGGAGACGTGCAGTATATACTAAATATGAAGTAGCTAAATAAACTCTGCTGGTGAGCAATAAAACAGAAATGTTTTGTTTCACATGTGCAAAACTGACGGTAAAATTTTAATTTTGCGTGCGGTAACATTCACCTAAAAGAATTTACGATTTTTGTATGCATTTCTTGGTATACAAAACAAGAAATGATGCTCCCAAAGCCTTGTTCTCACTTATGCATCTTTTTCTCATCTTTGCAAAGCAGGTAATCTTAAGAATGCTAGTAAAATCAATGATATTTTATGGCTGTCACTCAGACATCTGCAGAGAACAGCTGTCTAATATGACAGGCAGCATACTTTCTTCATGAAAATGCACCAAAATGCTCCATCTCCACATGAAAACACACTGAACGGAATCCCCCATTTGCAGTGAACTAGATAATACAGGTTCCTGTTTCTAGATTCCTGCAAATGAAGCTGATAATATGTTCACCCCAAGTGCCAAAGTGACTACTGTCTTTGACAACGCTTTAAAAGTTGTGATTGCTAAGATCAGAAAATAATTTGCAAAGTGGGCATTGTATTACTGGAACAACTACAACACCAGTCTAATGGCTTAACAAACTGTCTTCTTGTGATAGGAAATGACTCAGGTGAATTATTTTTTTAACGTTAAAGAACTTTATTTAAAAACAAATTAAAAGTCACATGAATGTGAAATTTATGCAGTGACTAAACACATTTCTTTCTGTGTCATGCTCTGTGTGAATTTTGCCGATTGTGAGTTTGTTTCACAATTTTTTTGCAAGACAAAACTCTAAGTTTAACAGTAAATTAAATTTTCTGAGAAATGCACACTCATCAATAAACCTACTAAAGAATAAGAGGTTTTAAGAAAAATATTGCTTACGTTCTTTGTGAAATATGTATCATTGAAGGTAAGGCAGTGGACTGTTATATTTTATTGATTTTAAGAATTTCATTATAATGAGTGAATTGCAACTTTGAGAAATATAGTACTACCTCTTCAATTTAGCCAACTAGGAAGAGTAGGAAAAAGTTAATAAAACCTTTCATAAATACTGAAATATCCAAAAGATATGGTTCTGTTAGGAAATTGTTAAGTACTAGTATTGTTTTCTCTTTAATTTTTGTGTTCTGACTGCAAAAAAGGCTGTCAGTCCAGAAAACAGCAGTGAGGCACAGAAGAAAGAACAGTCAAGGCAAAGCAAAGGTCAAAACCGAAAGTCAAAAAGTGAAAAAGTCACAGACAAAAATCAGAGCTTGGTTTCAATAGCCTGTAATCAAAATATCAAATAAAGTGAGTGTAATAAGAAGGGACAAGAGACGTGGCAAGGTTCAGTTCAGCCACCCATATAATTCAGTATCCTGGCTGCAAAGGTAAGTGCTTTTTAGTTTTAGTCAAGTTTACAAGACCGAGTCCAAAACAGAACTGAATTCCAGTGAAAAGGTGTGAGGCTTTATAGGAAGTCTGGGGGAAGTGATGTCGTCCTTGGGACCGGGAGTTATGTCGTCCTCGGGGCCGGAACCGAAAGTGGGGTGTCCCAAGTCGAGGCGGTGGCTCCTGGTAGGATTTCCTGGGAAAGGTCTGCAGGGAACTTAGAAAGAGCGTTAGTGCACCCCGCCACCCCCTGGGCAGATGTATTGCCATTCATCACCAAGCCCTTCAGCTGCCTCCTATTCACATGTGTGTGACATGAGTCACTAGGTTTTGTTTGGGGGTAATTACAGACTGTTTGGAGGTAACTTTATACCAGAGCCCCGGCTCATCAAGGGAGAACCCCATGGAAACAGACCACGTAAAAGCTACAAAATAGCGGAACCCACCATCAAACCAAAATGGCATTCAAAAAGATCGTAAAAAATAGCTTCAAAATGGAAGCTCCAAATAGTATTCTGGCTTCATAACTGGATTATTTGTGCATTTGCCCAGATTGGACTGGGCGGTCTCATGGTCTGGAATCCCTACAGATTTTATTTTTTCTCCAGCCTTCTGGAGTTTTTTTGTTTTTTCTGTCCCCCCTGGCCATTGAACCTTACTCTTATTCGATGTTAATGTTGATTTATTTTGTTTTATAATTGTGTCTTTCATTTTTCTATTCTTTAATATGTAAAGCACTTTGAGCTACTGTTTCTATGAAAATGTGCTATATAAATAAATGTTGTTGTTGTTGTTGTTATTAAGACCCCCAAAATGATGCAAGATGATTTTCTAGCCTCAGGAAAAACAAAGACATTTTAAAAGGAAATTCAAATCATAAAATATTATGTATTATGTTTTTGATTTTGCCATTTTGTTTAATGGATCCATTTTATTCTTTTTTTTTTACATAGGCACTGCTATACTGTTTATAAAATTGGCACATGCTACCGGTCACATGTGCAAGTCATGTGACATGTGATATCATTAGAATTCCACCATAAAACTTGATGAGCCCATGTGTGTCTGAACTTAGACTTACCTTTTCTAAAAGTGTCAACGTTTCTGGCTTTGACATTAGGAGTAGATATCTGACTTTGAATTTTCTTAAACATTTTGGCTTGATCTTTAGTGTTCAGATCTCAGTGTATTGGTCATTGCCTGCTACTCCTTTGTATTTGCCTTGAATGTAACTGTTTTTTCCAATACTAAAGTATAATTCTAAGATCTTCTGGACTTCATTTTTACTGCAAACTGTAATTACAGGTTCAACATGGAAGATGGAGAGCTCTAGGACAATGTTGGCAGTTCATTAGCTTGCTGTACTGTATTTATACTGTGGGTTGTGCAAATTCCCTGCTTCATGTTTGAGCTGGGCAAGACATACCCAGTGTGTTTATTGTATGTGCACAACCAGCAAACTGACAGACTCCATACTTGTTTGTGTTTTCTGTTCAGTGTTTGACTATAAACTCGCTCATTGTGGGTTGTGTGTTGTAAGTAAGTTTGCTGTTTAACTTTAACTTCTAATAAAATTTAGTTTTCATATATGTAATTACACTCATAATAACCACATTTCTGTTTGCGAATGAACAGGTTATTAATATTGTTCACTGTTAACATTCAAGGGCAATACTCTGAACTTTACTTTATTCTGATATGCTAATTTTGACATGTTTTGAGTGTACAGAATTGTATAAAATGTAAGGCATTTCCCTTTTTGGATACAAATGCTGTCTTGGACCTCACACAATGCCTGCATTTGAAAATTGGGATAATAGTTCCATCTATTGTTTGGCTTAACAAAGAGCATTGCAACTTTAAATTTGGAACTGAAAATTTGGTGAGCCGTAATTACTCTTCCTGGGCAACATATTTTTCAATTTAGACATTGTGATTGTTATTGTTTGTATATTCCCCCCACATTGGTACTTCAGTATTTACTAGATTTATTTATTTATGTTTAGATACCTCACAAATACACACATACCGTATAAACTTACAGATAAGTTCTCTTGTGGATAAGTCGGGACTTGATTTTACCGTATAATTTCTGGTATTTTATAATGTCATTTGTATAAGTTGAATGCGCACAACTCACGTTATTGGTCCAAGAGATTATGATATGTTAACTCCCACCTGAGACAGTAACCACGGCACAAACTGCCTTTTTTTATATGTTCTGCATCTATGTGACCACACAGTAATATCCAAACTATTCCGAAGCAACATTTGCACTGATTTGTGTTGTTTGTATCTCACACCCTGATACACCTTTATCGTGAGAGCATCCCTTATCTACAATGGACCATTCAATCAGAAGAAAATATGAAGCTTGTTGTAAATTAAACTTTGAAGTAGCAAAAGAAATTGGGAATTGTGCTGCTGCAACAAAATTCAATGCATCTGAGAAACTGATGTGAGACTGGAGGAGGCAAGAATATTTAAAAAAAAAAAAAGTATTGCATTTTTGAACGGGCATATAAGTCAGGGTCTGATTTTATGATCGATTTTTTGGGTTTCAAGAGCCGACTTATATGTGAATATATACGGTATATCTAATTAAGTGTTTGCTGCACTGCTTGAAAAGCTGTTTACATTACTCTCTGGAGTGGCTGATGTTCTATCTAACCATAGAATAAGACCAGCTGGTATACGATCAGCCCAGTAACATACAATGGTCACTCACATGTGGACTACCACATAGGTGGAGAGCAAAAACTCAGCAACTATAAATGTTAGTTGGTGTCACTTAATGATGTCACTTCAGAAGTCTCCTGATCCAAGCTTAAAATAAGTTTATGCCGAGAATCAATAAAATAAAAACACAAAAAAAGTGTCCAATATGCATAAGAGCATTACAGTGGAACCTCGGTTTATGAGTAACTTGGTTTACGAGTGTTTTGCAAGACGAGCAAAATTTTTTAATAAATTTTGACTTGATAAACGAGCGATGTCTTGCAATACGAGTAGTATGGATACACTTTGTCTGCTGAGCGTCATGTGATCACAACTGAGCTGAGGGTTCTTCTCTCTCTCTAGCGTGCGCGTCTCTCCTTATCACTCTCGCTCGCACGAAGCGCGTCTTTCTCTCGTTATCTCGCTCACTTGCGCGCGGGTCTCTCACTCTTCTCTTGAGGGCAATCATCTCCTATTCTCCGTCTGAGTCTGTGTGCCTCACTCATATAGTCAACATCCGTACGAGAGTATACTGTTTACTACAGCATTGTGACTGTGTGTGTGTGTGTGCGTGCGCTTGTATGCTGTGAAGTGCAAGTCCCCATCTTGTGCCCCAAAACACGAAGCTGAGTTTCAGTACTTTAACAACACCAGCTTTATTCAGCTTGAAACAGCAACAGCCCTGTTATTTATTGTAGCGGGATCTTTATAATGTTCCTTGTATCACCCATCGACGGCAGGCGCTTATAGCATGTCTGCGATCTTTTTGGATGTGCTTATATGGCGAACTGCTACAGCGCTGGGAGACTGCGATTGCTTTGGGACACTCTTCCGCGTGTTGTCCCGTTGGGTGGAATCCCACATGAGTTTAGAAACTCACTCACACCAGCCATGATTCTTTTTAAAGGTAAAGTGCAGGTTATTTTGTATTAATCATTTTTATAATAGTTTTGTGTTGTGGAACGAATCATCTGAGTTTCCATTATTTCTTATGGGGAAATTCACTTTGATATACGAGTGCTTTGGACTGCTAGCACGTTTCCGGAACGAATTATGCTCGCAAACCGAGGTTCCACTGTATTTAAAAAGTAAAACTGAACAGATCACATTACAAGAAAACTGAAAAAAGCAGGATAATTCTGACATAGAGGAATACAAGACACTACAGCAACAGATCAAAGAAAGCTTTTTATTTGTCAAAAGACAATCCAAAATAAAAATTGCTAGTGAAGCCAAGACAAAAAGCAAGCATTTTTTTTCAGTACTACTACATTAAAAAGACAATAAATGAAAATTTAAGAAAACGTAGGGAAACAAATGGAGAAATTGTTAAAAATGAGAAGGAAAGGGCAAATGAATTGAACAAATATTTCACCCAAGTATTTATAAAAGGAAGAAATAAATGGAATGCCTCATGCAGAAGTAAGGACAAGTTCTGAGTTCATAGATTTTAAAAAAGAAGAGTCAGATGTGCTTCGAGCCCTCAATATTTTGAAGACTAATAAATCCCCTGGACATGATAGGATTTTATCAGGTTTATTGAAAGAAACGAAAGACGTCATCTCTACACCCTTAGTAGGCATAATTGAGCAGTCACTGTGGAATAAAGAAGTACTGAGGATTGGAAAGTTGGAAATGTAACTCTTCAAGAAGGAAGACAAAATGTATCCTGGTAATTACAGACCAAAACGTTTTAGCACTTGTTCCATGAAAAATTACGGAAACTATAATAAGAAATAAATTAGAAAATTACCTAAGCAAAAATAATATACTAAGTGGGTTTATGAAAGTAAGGTCCTGCCAAACCAAAATTTTAGATATTTGTGAAGAAGCAACTGGAATAGCTGACAAAACCAAAGCATACAACATCATTTACTTAGACTTTAAAAAGCCTTTGGTTCAGTCCCATTTCAAAGATTCATTCTGAAACTAGAAGCTGTTGGCATCAGAGGTAACTTACAAAACTGGATCTCAAGTTGGTTAAGCAGCAAGAGAGTAAAGAGTACAGATAAGAGGAGAATGCTCCACATGGACCAAGGCCATCAGTGTAGTCTTTCACCTTCCATCCTTGGACTGTTATTTTTTTTAATTTATATTAATGACATTCATTCTGGTATAGTTAGTAAACTTGTGAAATTTGCAGACTACACTAAAATTGGATGAATGGCAGACCCTGAGGAGGAAGCAAAATGAATTCAAAAAAGACCAACACAAACTTCAGAACTGGGTTAACAGCAGAACAATGAACTTTAATATAGAAAAGTGCAAAGTGCTACATGTCAGCAAAAGGAACACCGGTTTTAAATACAAGATGGGAGACACTGTCAAACAGGAAGCGACCTCTGACAAGGATTTAGGAGTTTATGTTGACACAACATTTTCATCAAGTAAGCAATGCACAGAAGTAATTGAAAAGGGCAAATAAAATATTAGGTTAAATCATAAAAACTGTTGAATTTAAGTCAAGGGAAATTATGCTAAAAACTATATAATGCACAAGTTATACCACATCTGGAGAATTGTGAACACATCACCACAGTATAAGAAAGACATAGCAGCACTTGAAGCTGTACAGAGGAGAGAAACCAAGTGCATATCAGAACTACTGTGACAGATTCAGACATTTTAACTGATTTAGTGTCAAGCAGACAAGACTGCGTGGGGACCAAACCAGGTATTTAAAATCCTAAAGACATTGATGAAGTAGGTCCAGCAACATTCTTTCAGCTTAAGGGTGAATCGTGTACCTGAGGATATCATTAATTAATAATCAAATTAAGGGGAAGTACATTTAAGACTGAAGCAAGGAAGCACTTCTTAAAACAAAGTGCTGTGGGAACAAACTACTGAGCAGAAAGCTTGACAACCTTTAAGAAAAATGTGGCTGAGATATTGGACAACTTAGCCATTAGCTAATCAAACAAGCTTGATGGACTGAATGGTCTCCTCTCATTTGTCAAATTTCTTTAGTTATGTTCCTTTAAATTTTTTAGTCATCCAAGTATTTTGCGGTGGTGTTGATAATAAAAGAAACACTATGCAATGAAACTATACAAAGGTTCACAGTTTTGGTATCATAAACCGAACATTATAACATATACCAGGGGTCATCAACTATATTTGTCAGAGGGCCAGAGTTTTACCAGACAGTCTCCTTGGGGGCCGGACCCCCAAGAAGAAAATCTAATAAATATCTAAATTTGGTTTAACATTATGTTTAATGTTTATACTTTTTCCATTGCATTACAAAACTCAAGGCTCCCATCACCTATACCACAGTCAACCACTAGGAGTGATAGATATTTTGCATCATTTCCATTAGGCCAAGTCAACTTTATAATAGAGCACTTGAAAAACAAACACGGAGGAAGTGACAGGAAAGGGTCTCCTAAAAGAGGTAAAATGGCACTCTCAAAGACCATGAAACGCAAAGTTGATGTAGAAAACAGGTCCTTCAATGATGACTGGACTGAAATGTACGCATTTATCATGCCAACCTTCCGAAATGCGTCACCAGTATGCCTAATTTGCAGCGAAACTGTTGCTGTTGCAAAAGAATACAATCTGCGCCGTCACCACAACACAAAACATTCTAATTTCAAGGTTTCATATCCTGAACAGTCAGAGGCTCGTCAGAGAAAAATCGCCACATTGAAATCTGCCTACTCCCGTGCAAGTGGCATTATTACTCAAACTTTAACTGATCAAGAGAGCGACGTGTGCATCCCTGCAGGCTGCTTGGGTGCTTTGCAGACATAACCGCCTTTCGCGGAAAGTGATGTTTTAAAGGAGTGCATGATCACCCGTTTGGAGGAACTTGCCCCGACAAATCAATAGACAGAATTATTGCATCTGTCAAACAAGTACCTCTATCTGTCTCAACGAATGCACGCGTCGTGTGCACGCGTTTTGGCAGAGCAAGTGCAGAAAGCTGTCATTGACGGGGTTAAGGAAGCCAAATACTTTTCGCTAGCTATTGATGAGTCCACTGACAACACCGATATTTCACAGTTGTGCGTTTTTGTCAGATACTTTGATGGCAAAGATTTCCGAGAAGAGCTGCTGGCATTGCTTCCACTGGAGGACAACACCACTGCTGACATCATCTTTGGAAAACTGGAGGATTTTTTTAAAAGCCATGGATTGCCCCTGGATAAAATCAACCTGACAGTGACAGATGGTGCACCTGCCATGATTGGAAAAAACAAGGGTCTGGTGAGCAGAATAAAGACTGTTGCTCCTAAAACTAACGCACTCCACTGTATCATCCATCAGAGCGTGCTGTGCGCAAAGCTAAGTGGGGAGCTCAAAGAGGTGATGGAGAAAACGATGAAAATTATCAACCACATCAGAGGAACTTCAAGCACGCAGCACCGCCTGTTCCGCAAATTTGTGCTTGAATCCCAGGCTTCTCATGATGACCTGTTACTCCACAATGACGTGCGCTGGCTTAGTAAGGGCAAAGCACCGAGCGCTTTGTTGAACTCCGTGCGCAAGTAGTGGATTTTTTAAAACAAAGTAAATCCAAAGCGGCAGCTGACCATCTCCGCATCATGCAAGACACATTATACATGTGCAACGTTGCGTTTTTAACAGACATCTTCTCCCATTTGAATACACTTAATCTCCAGCTGCAAGGAAAAGGAAAATCAGTGGTGGATTTGGTGGAAAAACTTGATGCCTTTGGGAACAAACTCGATCTTTTCCACGCAGATTTGTTGTCAGGAGGCTGCTGCACTTTAACACACTGAAGACGGTGGGAGAAGGCAACGTAACAGACAAGATGAAGACATTCATCACACAATTAAAAGACAACTTTTCTGCTAGATTTGATGACTTTTTCATTTCCAGGGATGTCATTGGATTTGTGCGTGACCCATTCACCATCAGCCCAAGCGGAGAATTCTCCACAAACGCGGTGAAAATGTTGCCATTAGACGAGTCGGCCATTCAGAGCCAGCTGGCTGAAATTCAGGCCGCAGGCGACATGAAGTCGGCTCTCCGTGGTGCTGAAAGCCTGAGCGCATTTTGGGTATCTTGTCCCGAGACCTATGACACATTGAAAACGCTGGCTATGTATGTGCTCACCATGTTCGGTTCAACCTACACCTGCGAGGCTGCATTCTCCAAGATGAATTCGATAAAAACACAAGAGAGGAACCGACTGTCAACCCAGTCTTTGGAGGACTGTTTGCGCATAAGTCTGACAGCGCCAAGCCTGATGTGAAAAGTTGGTGTCAGAGGGGAAATGTAACTTTAGCCATTGATTAAGCACTGTGAGTAGCCCGTTTCAGCATTGTGATTTGAATTCAAGCCCACTTAACGTTTCATTTGATGTGCGAACATTATTTGTGACCTGTTTTGTTCTGGTACCAGGTTATTTATTTACAATGCTATTTTAAGTTTTTATACCTGAGGATTCTGCTAGTTTCAAGCATGTTGTTGAGACTTAGTAATAAAAAAAAACATATGTTATGTAAGGGCACGAGGAAAAGTTACGCGTTCGTTGTTTTTTTTTTTTTTTTTAAACCTGTTTGAAACAATAAATGCTTAACGCCGCAGTCTGTCTGAGTCTGTCCTCATTTTGGAGTGTAGCCTAAATATAGTCATAAATGGTGGTTAGTCTGACAAGAGACTCAGTTGTTGTTATTTTTTGTTGCTTTAATAGTGTGGACAACCATTTTCTTTTGATCCTCACAATTTTGGAATCGGTCGCGGGCCAGATTGAATGGCTCAGCGGGCCGGATTCGTCCCGCGGGCCGCCAGTTGATGATCAGTGGTGTAGTCAGCAAGATCAAAGTGTCAATATGTCATATACAGTAGCTCTTGAATTCTAATCATTTATGAGCAGGACCAACCTCACTCTACAGTGTTTGGCTAGATAGAGTAGAGATTGATGGCAAAAGTGCTACTAATGAGGACAGAAGCCATTCTGTATACTCATAGTGTCTGATCTTACCCTGAGAAGAACAACCGATCATATTGCAGGGTCTGCACATCTAGTACAGTTTGGTTTAATTGCAAAAACTGGCCTAGAGTTCAGAATCCAGAACCTATGGCAAATCATAACAACACCAATTTATAGTATTTCTGGAGTAAAATCACACACCATAGCAAAGTTTTCAGTATAAGACATAAAGGAGCAATCAAGCAATCAGTGTTAACTTTAGAGCCTTTCATAAAAAGTACTATTACAAATCACCCTATAAAGCTGTTAGCTGCAACAATCCATCAGCTCTGTACAATATGAGAAAAAGAGACCTTGATTGCATGATTATTTTTCTTATGTTTGATGCTAAATGGTTTGTTCAGTGGTGCAGTGTCAGTACTTTCAAAAATGTGCAAAGAAAACAAAATATATACCTGATTTTGAGGATATGTCTTCAATTTATCGGCGAAAAAGATGTACGAGATTTGAAAGTATTCAAATTAAGAAATACCTGAACATTAAATATCAAATCAAAATTACTTTTACATAATATTCAATAATTAAAGTGAACAAAGCTTTTTATATACTATATGTCCAGAGTGCTTATGAAGCAGTATTCATCCCCTTTTCACAGTTTTCACATTTTATTTTTATACAATATTTAATCACAGTGGATTTAAACTGTTTTTTTTAAACTGATCACCAGAAAAAGACTCTTCAATGTCAAAGTGAAAACAGATCTCTGCGAAGTGGTCTAAATTAATTAGATAGATAGATAGATAGATAGATAGACATATAGATAGTGTGAGCTTGCTGAACACATGTTCAAACAGAGCTGGATCAAATCACAAAAAAATCACAAATATTTGGGACACCAGCCGGGTAATCCCTTTTAATTCCCTGATATTTTTCTAGAAACTTAAACAGTTGCCTTCTGGCAATACTTAACATAAGGCAGCAGGGTACAATAGAGAAAATAAATTAAGTTTTTAAATCAAGCTATCAGAACAAAGGTAGGCTTTCCTAAAGCTCCCACTCATCAGAACTGGTCTCAGCAAAAGACAAGTCAGTGGAGGCACATGAGGCCTCATGTATAAACAGTGCGTACGCACAAAAATGTTGCGTAAGAACGTTTCCGCTTTAAAACCTAAAGTTGGCGTAAAGCCACGCACATTTGCACAGTACCTCATACCCTGGCGTATGCAAGTTCTCCTCTCGGTTTTGCAGACTGGCAGCACCCAGCATCAAAGCATTGCTACTGTTCCTGTGTGGTTATCCTTTCTTTTTCAGATCCACATCCCTTATGCGGCTTTATAAATACACTGGAATTAATGGCATATTGTTTATTAGTTTAATGCAACTGATTGTAATTGGCCAGTAACAATATAATGGTCCACAAAATGGTCAAACTATTCTAAATACAATAGCTTCTTTAGCCTTGTTACTCTCACTGCACTTTCTTCTTCTTCTTCTTTCAGCTGCTCCCGTTAGGGGTTGCCACAGCGGATCATCTTTTTCCATATTACTCTCACTGCACCACTCAGAGTATTTATATCACTGTATCTGAGTGGGGAATCAAAGATCTACAGAATCTGAGAAAGAAAATTATTGGTATACAGCATCAAGCACACACTGCCTCAGCCATGCTGTCTGAATTGAATTGCTTTCACACAGCAAATGTTTCAAAGCCTTTCCTCTACGGACCTCACGGTTCAGAAATAGTTTCATCCCAAGAACTATAAACGCACTCAATCAAGTGCTCCTTGTAGAACTTTTGTACTTGTAAGTAAAATTACCTCACTGTAAACTTGCACTACAGTTATAATTTTACACAACCTGAGCCACTTTATAAAGTGCGTATTTACATATGATGATGATAACATTTTTAAGATGAAATGCAGCAAAATATATTTATTACTAGCAAAATACCCACTCTTTGCAGTGGAGAAGTAGTGTGTTAAAGAAGTTATGAAAAAGAAAAGGAAACATTTTAAAAATAACGTAACATGATTGTCAATGTAATTGTTTTGTCACTGTTATGAGTGTTGCTGTCATCAAGGATTTAATTATCATTATTTCTTTCAATCAGGTTCATATTTGGATGACGTGTTGTGTTCAAGTTACATTCCGTGTTTGTCAACCATTGTAAAGATAACAGGTTTCCTTCATCGAAGTGCTCACTACCCAAATTGCTACTCGTGAATCTAAGATGTTTAACAGGCATTCTCGGTATTAACTTGTGGATTTGCCTACGAATATTTAGCGGCAGTGTGTCTATGAACTTGTGGAATCGCCTGCAAGTATTTAGCGACAGCGCCTCTATGAAGTTGTGGATTTGCCTGCGAGTATTTAGCGACAGCATGTCTATGAACTTGTGGAATCGCCTGCGAGTATTTAGCGACAGCGTCTCTATTAAGTTGTGGATTTTTCTGCGAGTATTTGGCGGCAGCGTGACAAAGTTGTTTTCGTCTAGCTGCATCAGAAAATGTACCACAACGTCTGACACGCCTCCTTTTAACTGTTTTATCACAGCTTGGATTGCTGCTGATTGACGGTCTTGTGTGGGCAGGCAGTCAATTACGTGGGAGGCGTGGGGATGGGGGATGCAATATAGGCAGGCAGCCAACTACGTGGGAGGCGTGGTGATGGGGGATGCAACTCCGCCTCACATGGCGACTGAGCTGCAGGCTATATATAGTATATACGTATGTACGTAAGTAGGATTCAGTTATGACCGTTACGCATAGAATTTTGAAATGAAACCTGCTTAACTTTTGTAAGTAACCTGTAAGGAATGAGCCTGCCAAATTTCAGCCTTCCACTTACACGGGAAGTTGGAAAATTAGTGATGAGTGAGTGAGTGAGTGAGTGAGTGAATCAGTCAGTCAGTCAGTCAGAAAGTCAATCAGTTTGAGGACTTTGCCTTTTATTAGTATAGATACAGATAAAACTTTAACTTCATTTAAATAATCTATATTGGAGCCAATCCCAGCCAATACAGGGCACAAGGCAGGAAACAAACCCTGAGCAGGACACGATGCTGCAGCACTAGCTAGGAGCTTGCGCTCCATTCACGGATTGTTCCTGCCTCGTGCTGTATTCTTGCTTGTGCTGACGCGACACTGGAAGGATAGATGGATAGAATAACTAAACATGTACTATGAAGATATTTCAATGTTCCTTAAATGTTTTGAAGAATCAGTGTTCTAAGCTTACAGATGGCTTAACGTCTATTACAGAGCTGATTGTGTGGCAATTGAGTATTTGGAGAAAGAAAAGTAAGGACAGGACAGGTTCGTATGTTTGAAAGAGACAGTACTGCTACAATAAAGTATTTCATCGAAGGTCGCGCATGGTGCAGCAAGCATCTTGCGTGAGACATGAATAATCACTGTGCCACCATGTTCCCATGTTTAACATATACATCTCAGTATTTTAATTATTCAGAGAGCTGTAATATTATGAATGTAATGAATTCTGTGTCCTGTTGGAGGAAGAGAAAGCCCGGAAGCACTTAGTGATTCACACACATAGAGCACATAGAAGATCAAATACAAAACAAAGCATTTAACGTGCTACTATGATGAGATTTGAGAAACTAGTAAATTAAACGATTTTAAGATGAAGTTTATGATGTTCTACTTTAATGACAAAATAAACTACGTGATTAAAGTGGAAATTTTGAGATTAAGTTTCTCTGTCACTCGATCAACTTCCTTTTATTGGTTATACCACTGTTTAAACCAACAAATAGTATGTTTTTCCTTGCCTCCATTTGGTATTCACTGAAATTCTTATATTTCCCCCCATGCTTTAACAATTGTCTTTTTACAGAAGGCTGAGCTTAAGGGCTATTTATATTGATTTGCATATTCAAAGAGGCGTAATTCTAGGAGGAGTTGGGATGGGGCAGCAGGCGTGTGCATGTGCAATACTTTTCACGTTGACTGGGATTTATGTAGCGGAAGAACGTGGAAGTTTGCGTACACACAGATTTATGCATCTGGATTTTTCTGTGCATACGCATATTTCCACTTTTTTGCTTATGCCAGGTTATAGTGTGAGTTTTACGCACTGTGTTATACATGAGACACCTGGTCTTTTTATAATGGGAAGACCTGAAGAGGCGGAGGTAATTTCCCTCATTGGGAGGTTTCTGGGAGCTGTCGGAAGAAAAGAAACAGAGTTAGTGACAGCGCCCCCTCTTGCCCTGGTGGGTTACCATTTACCTTGAATGAGCCAGTAAGAAGATCCTTGGACACACATGCGTGACAATAGATAAATAGATAGATAGAACTTCAATTACAAATATAATACACCAAATAATTAATCACATATGTTTTCACCCCTTGTGACACCACAAAATCATCTTTGGTGTCACCAATTGGCTTTAAAGGTCACAGAATTAGTTCAATGAAGATCACCTGTCTGGGGTTTCAGTTAATTGTAGTCTAAATTCTTCCATACATGGAAGGGCCAACTTGTGGTAAGTCGGTATGGTGGCCTAAAATACACAATGAAGACATACAAACATTCCAAGAAACTTCATGAAATGATGATTGAAAAAGCACTACTCAGAAGATGGGGACAAGAAAATGTCCAGGTCCCTGAATATCCTTTGAAGTCCAGTTAAATCAGTCAAAAAGTAATGGAAAGTGCACAACTGTAAACCTGTTAGAGCAGGCCATCCACAAAAAATGAGTGATCACACAAGAACAAAACAAGTGAGGGAGGCCACAAAGAGAATGATGAGAACTCTGAAGGAGTCAGAAGCTACAGTGGCTCAGATTGGAAGGACGGTGTAGACAGCAACTGCTTTATGGGAGAGTGGCAAAGTGAAAGCTAAAAACACAAATGCACATCTCAGCAAAAGGCACATAAGAGGCTCTGAAGTCAGCTGGAAGAAATTTCTATCATCTGATAGGACCACACTTGAGCTTTTTGGTCATCAGACTACTGCCATGTTTAAACACAGCATATTATCAAAAGCACACCATCCCCACTGTAAACCATGGTGGATACAGCATTAGGATGCTTCTCTGCAGCAGGCCTTGGAAAGCTTGTGAAGGTAGAGGGGAAATGAAATACAGGAAAATCCTGTGGAAAAACCCAGTGAACTCTGCAAGGAACCTGCACTTGGGAAGAACATTTGTTTTCCAGCAAGACAGCAACATCAAGAATAAAGCCAAAGCTACAAAGCAATGGCTTATAAACAATTGATAACGTCCTGGAGTGGGAGAGTCAGAGTCCAGATCTTCATTGAAATGAGAATTTAAAACTGGAGCTGAAGAAGGCTGTTCACTCACAATCAACATGACACCTGACAGTGCTTGAGCAGTTTAGCAAAGTAGAACGGGGAAAAATGGCAGTGTGCAAATGTACTGGTAGATATCTGAGCTCAGAGGCTCAAGGCTGTCATGGCCACCAAAGGTAAATCTACTAAATACTGACTTGAATTGGGTGAATACTTAAATGATCAATCAATTTGTGTTTTATATTTGGACTCAATTCAGACCACTTTGCAGAAACCTGTTATAACCTTGACATTAAAGAGTATTTTTTTCTGTTGATCAGTGTCAAAAAAGCCAAATTAAATCCACTGGGATTCAATGCTATATAACAAAATGTGAAACCCTCTAATGGGCTGAATACTTTTTATAGGTACTGTACTGCTTTGTTCATAATAAACATTTCCAACTCAAGAAAGAGAGCAGAAAGGTCATTCATGAATTTTTCAACGCTTTGCTGACATATACAAAAATATACTTTTTTTTATTTTTTGCCTATTTTCTAACACAGTTTCTACAGTCAGTATGTTTAATGCTTTCTATCAAAATGCAGAGAATGTTACGTGTCTACATACTGTATGTGGAAAAAGTCATAACAATTTTTCAGATCCAAGTGTGGCATAGTGCTGTAGATGAGAGTTTGAGGTTTAATTAGATAAATGACATTTCCTTCAAAACATTGCAAAGTATTATACACCCAAATGCAAAAAGAGTGGAAAATAGGTGAAAATCAGCTTGAGCCTTAACAGGTCATTAGGAATCAGCTGGATGGGATAATGAGACCACTTAGAAATAATTATAACTAAGTAAGCAAGCAAAATGGACTGAGTGATCTCTCATCTGAAAACATTCTTTTTTTTGGCATATCTTATTATGTGGCTTAGGCAGTAGTGACATCAGAGATGAACAGGTACAAAGCACTGCTTAACATTTTGAGACCCCAGAGCTTTCATGTGCAAGTCTCCAAACAGATAATGCTGTAATGAATATGCAACAAATTATCAGATTGCCATGCCTTCAATCAAATTACTTCTTTATACATTCAGTGAATTATTTTTTGCCCTAATTTGAAGCCAGAGTAATTGACTTCAGTCCCGTCCCTGGCACTCGGTAAAGTTTACATATTCTCCCTATTTTTACACTTAGGTTTTCTTCCAGTACACTAATTGTCATCCCACATATAAATCTCTAAAGACCAGGTTGATTGTTCATCTTAAAATGGCCCTCAATGAGTATTTGTGTTGAGTGGAGGTTGAAATAGACTGGAATCTGTTCCTAAATTGATTACCAGCTTGTCGTCAATGCTAATAGAATGACCAGAATAATCAGCCACATGATTGGCCAACATTCTATTGGAGTCACTGAACCTTAGTGTAAAAAAACAAATTAGCCCCCCTGTGAATAATTAAACCCAATTTAAAAAGGCCAACCACCAATCACATACATTAAGTATAAAAGCTACATAAAAGCTCAGTAGTCATAATTAAGCTTTATGAAGTTGTGGGAATAACACTGTTCAGTTTTTCATTCCTGTGTCAAGTATACAAATATGTTAATAATAAAACCTTGCAAAACATTAACCGTGCAGTCACTGTGCCCCCGGGCCCATGGTCCCTGGTGCATGTGCTCATCCCACACTGCCTGTAGTTACACCACAGATTAGAAAATAAATAAATGTTATTAGTACATTTGCAGTTTCCCATGAACATCTGCATTTTCCAGAGATTTGTCATGTAATCTTGCCTTCTTCTCTTTTGTGACTTTGCATTGTGTTCATTTGCTTTGAAAATTAGTTTGTGAGGATACGTACGTCAGATGACACCATATTGAAAATGGATTCGTTGCAATAAAATGAAAGTCTCCTGTGTATGTTGCTTTACCTTCTAGGCACCTCAATCATCACATTATGCAGTCTGGAGAAATCATTAAAGGGAAGGTTTCACCTGAAATCACCTCTGAAATAATCCAGTTTTTAAATAATTTTACAAGTATTGACACTCAGTATTTTACCTCAGATACCATCATTGGATGGCCTGGAATGAACAAAGATCCATCATTAAAATAAATTAGATAAACTTTATCAGTCCCAAGGGGAAGTTCAGATGCATACAGCAGCAGAAACATAAAAAACAAGGATACTGACTCATAGAACAAATAATACAGACAATTAATAAATTAATTAATAAGTAAATAAATAAAAGTGTAAATAAAAAAACTTAAAAAAATAAAAGTATAAAACTTTGAATTGCCTGACAGTAGTGGGCAGAAAAGACCCTCAGAGCCGCTGCATGGCACACTGTGGTGGAATGAGCCTGCGGGTAAAAGTGCCTGCTGAAGGGGATAGAGGGGCTTCATCCTGGCATCATAGTATAAATCATGGTTTTTAAATTTCAGTTTAGCAGGAGAAACTCATCATATGTGCCGAGAAATCATTTATATGAAATGGTCACTCTGGAACATGCCTGTGGCATCTGTTATGATTGCTTTCAGGACCAACACCTGTGTAGGGCGCCAGACACATAAACTAGGGCAAATTTCAACAATGCCAATTCACTTAGCCTGCTTGTCTTTGGACTGTGGGTGGAAACCTGAACACCCAGAGGAACCCTACATGGAGAACATGCAAACACCATGCAGAAAGCATCCAGCATGTGAACCCTGGTCTCCTTATTGTGAGAAAGCAGTGCTGCAACTGCTAGAACTGGAAAAAAAAATCACCAAAATGCAAGTGATTTGTGAAAACATCTATAATTTTTTTAAAGAAATAATTCAATTGAACAGAAAATACCATATGAACTGCCGTTATCTCACACCATGATGAACCGTCTGGTAGAACATAAGATGCTGCAGATGTTCTACCAGACAGTTGTGGTGAGTGTCCTCTTCTACGCGGTGGTGTGCTGGGGAGGCAGCATAAAGAAGAAGGACGTCTCACGCCTGGACAAACTTGTTAAGAAGGCAGGCTCTATTGTAGGAATAAAGCTGGACAGTTTAACATCTGTAGCAGAGCGACGGGCACTGAGCAAACTCCTGTCAATCATGAAGAATCCACTGCATCCACTGAACAGTGTCATCTCCAGGCAGAGGAGTAGCTTCAGTGACAGACTTTTGTCACTGTCTTGCTCCACTGACAGACTGAGACACACTATGCGACTCTTCAGTTCCACCCAGGGGAGTAAATGCTAACATTATTCAAAGTTATTGTCTGTTTTTACATGCATTTTTATTACTTTTTAATTTAATATTGTTTTTCGTATCAGTATACTGCTGCTGGATTATGTGAATTTCCCCTCGGGATTAATAAAGTATCTATCTATCTATCTATCTATCTATCTATCTATCTATCTATCTATCTATCTATCTATCTATCTATCTATCTATCTATCTATCTGAGTTCAAAGATTTGCATTATGGTGAACTGCTGGCTTAGAAGTGATTTCCTTGTAGTGTGAGCTAATAGGAGAACTCCTTTACTCAGCCGTGCAAACTGTTTCTGAACAATCCAAGCAGAATGCATCCTTTTGAAGTTAGCTGATCTCCTTCCATGTCATCCCTCTTCTTTTTCTGCATAGCGTCATCACTAGAATCCACCCATATACAGTGCAAATCCCACCCTCGTCGCCAATTGTATTGCTCTGGACTCGTACCATCTCAGTTTGAAAATTTGCACTGTGGTGAACTGTCGGAGGTCATTTGCAAACTGACAATATCTGGCTCAAAAGTAATCTCCTTGAAGCATGAGGTAAAAGGAGGACTCCTTTAGTCAGCCATGTAGAGACTGTTTCTCTCTCAATCAACCATCTGACAAATAAACAAAACCTAAATCTTGAATTACAAAGAATAATTAAACAAAGAAACTTCTATAAAAAATGAAACAATAAAACAAACTAATACAAGATAAAAACTATAGGGCAAAACAAAAGGTAAATTACTAAAAATGGGGGTGAGGGTAGGAAATTAAGAAGAAATTAATAAACAGAAAAAGTATTCTCAACTTATAAGTAGAGACGCCCATTCGCAAAAATGAAGTGCAGTGAGTTCAAACTAAATGCTAAAATGCTCCCTAAAAAAAAATTGCAAAATAAGTGTCTGAAAGCACAGTAGACAAAAGCAAACTAACGGTATTGTAGAGTGCTGTGTCAAACTGGAGTCTGATGAGCACAGCTCCTGGCAGTCCTGAGCCCCGCTTTGACAGAGTCAGGTCATGATTAACACTTTCACTCCTGAACCATTTATTACCAGGATACTGAAGTATAGCTCTATGCATATATGAAAAGTAACGATCTCTAAAAAATATGGAAAAATAGGTTAAGAAATGTATTAGAAAGCAACGGTTTTATTATCATTAATATCTATGTCAAAATTGTAAAGAAACTGTGAAATACTTTATTTTCACCAGCAACACGATTAAAATTTTGCAGTTGGATGAGACCCCTTGAAGCATGGCACCACACAGAGTGCTGCAAATATAACATTTGTTTTCGCTCTCCGCACTTGATGCACACAACACATTTGGCAGTTGATGAATGTTTGCACTCAGTTGGCAGCAGAATGTCCATAGTGCTATCCTGACAGTCCCAACAAGTTGGATGCCTTGTGATGAAGAAAAATCTGTGAGGCAGCTGTCTGCATACAAGAGCCTACAGGTTCCACATCATCCAAATGATTGTCACTATCTCGATCACTGTCTTTATCTTATTTATCTTGCAACAAATCTAGTTGTTTCAAAACATCAGCAGTTTTATCCCTTTTTTTGCGACAACATAACTACGGGCTGTTGAATTCTAGCACTATTTTCTGCAAGGTGTTTCTTCTAAAAAAAATTCTATGGTTATCCATGACATGGCAGTGTGATAGCAGATAACTAAGATGCAACAGCAACGTTTGGCAGCAAGCTAGCTGCATTAGTGGTGGCTGTATACTGACGTGCGACTTATATTGTACGTCTTGCCTTGACAGGCTCAATGAGCTATGAAATTTCTCATACCTCACATTTAAAGTGTTAAAAATAAGGGACCACAAAACACAAAACAAAAAGAAGACAGAGCATGGCACAAAATCAGTGATCTAGCAGCCATTAATATTTTTCAAACAAATTAGAGCACAAACAACTGTCAAGTTAGAAGTATTAAATATCAAATCATACGTATATACAGTTGCAGTATGATGATAATTATGAGAATGAGAATTTAACTTGCACGTTTGCCAGTGGTGTGTTTTCTTAGGCCCGTCTCCCCCCAACTGTCCTTTGGTGTGGATTAGCAGTTTCTAAGTGGCCTGCAAATGCTAATCATTCGATATCTGTGAGAAAGTTTTAAAAATAACAAAATCTTCAAACAGATTATTAAGTCTTTTGGAGAATATAACTCCACACTCCAGATTCTTGCTTGTCAAATTTCAATCAGATCTATCAAAATGTATTACTCTATACCAGAAAGGGAATAGAAATTTAACATGAAGCCCTGAATTTTATTTATTTGTCATTTGTTTTAAAACATATATGGAGTTTGTGCTTTTAAAAGTCAACTATGAAACTATCAAAAACACCCCTTTTTAACCCCAATAGATGGAGAATAACTGGTTTGTTTGTTTCAGAATTCTACAGCTTTTACAACAGCAGAATTATGGTATTAACAAAAGTTTACTATTCACATTTATAGACTGTTATCTAAGAGTTTTGTAAAATCATGCTTATGATAGTTAGGAACATCATAGGTGTCTATAAAAAATGAGTTGATACCTAAAGGCAAGATTTGATTCCAGGAGCAGGAAATTAGGGTTTTGAAGTGCTGTCAATTGAAAATAATGAGAAGGCACCTTCAAAGGTTACAAGCAAATACCTTAATATAGCTGATAGATGATTTTTTGATAATAACTGTGTCTTTAAAATCAAACAAAGGTAACACAGAAACATTGCATAAAATATCCAGGTATATTTATATTGCCTTTTGGAAAGATTTGTGCAGAAGGAATTCCTTGTCGATATAAATAATGAAAATAAATTTTATTTTGGGATTTCATTCAGTTAAACTTATCCTTAAGTGCACTTCCATTTATGAGCCCAATGTACTAAAGTAACGATTAAAAAAAAGAAGTACAGCAACATAAATATGAAACAAACTGTAGGAACATATACTAAAATTATTATGAAGTTTATACAAAAAGTGTACAAATATATATACAGTAGATATACACTGCTCACAAAAATTAAAGGAACACTTTTTTTTATTGGGCCTGGCATGAAATCAATTAAACCTGTCTGATAATTTTCTGGTTAAGCAGCTGAGGTCATTGTTAATCACTTTCAGCTGTATTGGTGTTCATGGACTTAACGACAGGTGCACTAAAGTGGCAACAATTAGAAAACCCTCAAAACAGGACTGGGTTTACATGAGGAGGTCATTTCAAGTTTCTCCCTCTTGATCTTTTTTGGCTGGTTTTCCACTCGTGCTAGTTTTGGCTTGAGTAATTATCTCTACTGGCAGTATGAGGCGATTCCTTAACCCTACAGAAGTTGCACAGGTTGTCCAAATTCTCCAGGATGGCACATCCACACGTGCTGCAGCAAGAAGGTTTAATGTGTCTCCCAGCACAATCTCCAGAACATGGAGGAGATCTCAGGAGACTGGCTGTTATTCTCGGAGAGCTGGACAGGGCCGTAGAAGGTCCTCAACCCATCAGCAGGACCGATACCTGCTCCTTTGTGCAAGGCGGAACAGGCTGAGCACTGCTCGTGCCCTACAGAATGACCTCCAGAGGGCCACTGGTGTGAATGTCTCTACCCAAACAATCAGGAACAGACTTCATGAAGATGGCCTGAGGGCCCGACGTCCTGAAGTGGGCCCTGTGCTCACTGCCCAGCACCGTGGAGCTCGACTGGCATTTGCTCAAGAACACCAGAATTGGCAAGTCCGCCACTGGCGCCCTGTACTTTTACAGGCGAGCAGGTTCAACCTGAGCAGCTGTGATAGACGTGAAAGAGTCTGGAGAATACAAGGAGAACGATATGCTGCCTGCAACGTCGTTCAACATGACAGGTTTGGTGGTGGGTCAGTGATGGTCTGGGGAGGCATATCCATGGAGGGACGCACAGACATCTACGGCGTAGGAAATGGTGCTCTGACTGCCATAAGGTATCGAGATGAAATCCTTGAACCCATTGTCAGACCCTACGCTGGTGCAGTAGGTCCTGGTTTCCTCCTAATGCACGGCAATGCCCGGCCTCATGTGGCAAGAGTATGCAGGCAGTACCTGGAGGATGAAGGAATTGAAATAATTGAATGGCCTTCACGATCCCTTGACTTAAACCCAATAGAACATCTGTGGGACATTATGTTTCGGTCCATTAGGCGCCGCCAGGTTGCTCCTCAGACTGTACAACAGCTCAGGGATGCCCTCATACAGATCTGGGAGGAAATGCCACAAGACACCATCCGTCGTCTCATTAGGAGCATGCCCTGACGTTGTCAAGCATGCATACAAGCTCGTGGGGGCCACACAAGATACTGAAAAGCATTTTGAGTAGCAGAAATTAAGTTTTTGAAAAAATTGACTAGCCTGCCACATCTTCATTTCACTCTGATTTTAGGGTGTCTACACAATTGAGCCCTCTGTAGGCAGGAACTTTTATTTCCATTAAAAGACCTGGCATCCTTTTGTTCCTAAGACATTGCCCTGTCGTTATTTGTATAGATATCCAACTTCATATTGAGATCTGATGTATCTAATGTGTTTCTTTAAAGTGTTCCTTTAATTTATGTGAGCAGTGTACATAGAAGTCCAAATCACACTTGACATAGGCTGGCTTTATTCTAAATATGATAATTCTGTAGGCAAATAATGACCATCCCATTTGCTTAGAAAATGTCTAAATACATGTCCATCATTTGTGATGGCACATCCACTCCAAAGCAGATGAAGTGTCACCATGAACACCTAAAATAGAAGGAAATGGAAAAGACTTAATAATGCCAAAACAGAAGCTGTGCTGTCTATAATGGTGAGCAGATAAATTGGAAGTTACTGGGTATGCCTTGCCTTGTAATTCTGAATGGGAGATCAGGGATGCAGGAAATAATGGAGATGTAAGTCGGGTTTCATTTAGAATGATCCCAGTAATTTCCAGAAGTGCTCCTGAGCACCATGGATGTCCTGTATTCCCAGGAATTTTACTGAAGGAAACTCCTGTGTGTTGTTTACAAGCTCTCACTTCTCAGATGATCAACTTTTGTCTGGATATGAACTAAGCAAAGGCGCTAACTTGCAGGTATTAAGTGTGATTTGATGACAGACAGACATACCAGGCTGCCTGATATTTTATAATAGCAAGAGTAATAAGAACACACATTTTAAATACTATTGAGTATAAAAAGTACACAGCTTAACATACACAACTAAAATTCCAATACAATGCCTGTAAAAAATGCAGTTATAAATTAAATCTTACTAGCCAACCCGCGGCATACCAAGCGGCGCATAATCAGGCTGGTTTTTTTAATGATTTTTAAGCACAGGGAGAAAATTAACATTTGAAAAATCGGTAATGTAATAAATCAGCAAGAAAAGCAATATTGTAACAATGCACGGAACGAAGCAACACACAATCGTCCGTCACCTTCTACTGCCAGACGGAGGGAGAGAAAAAGGACGTCCATTCAGCTCCGTCCGTCATGCTAGTCTGCTGATTTCTCGTTCAGTATGCACTGCCCGCTCATGTGCCCACCTCCAACTCGTCACTTGAGTCGTTGGCTGCTTTTCTATATATAATCCACCAAGACACCCGACCACGGTAGTAGCGAGGTGGTAGGGGGGTGTGTACAAAGGGTTGGGACGCAACCAGCGGGAGCGTATGAGTCGCACTTAGTGGGAATTCCATGGTTTTCAGCTCGAATGGGGTTCAACGGCTTACCCACGCCAGGTAGACACACGCTCAATGTCATGCATAATAATTTATTGAATGCTAAACACTTCTGGAAAGACACGGTTGTCTAAAACGGGTTGGTGTGAGAATACAACAGTAAGCGAATAAAAATATGGAACTTTGAAGAGACCAAATTACAACACAATAGTGAACCTGCAGCATAACAAACACCACATAATTATTTATTGAATGCTAAACACTTCTGGAAAGACACAGTTGTCTAAAAAGGGAGGGTTTGAGGATACAACAGAAAGTGAATGAAAAGATGGAACTCTAGTTTTTAAAGACTGCTTACTTCATTGTGTTTTAACCTCAGTTGTAAAGGAATGTTTTAAGAACCCCATGGGGTACCCCTTGGTTTTGGCTGCTTTTCTATATATAATTCACCAAGATACCCGACCACGGTAGGAGGGGGGTGTGCACAAAGGGTAGGGACGTAATGAGTGGGAGCGTATGAGTCACACTTAGTGGGAATTCCACGCTTGCAGCCCGAATGGGGTTCAACGGCTTACCACGCCTCTCTGCTGAGTAGACACACGGTCAATCTCATGCATAATTATTTATTGAATGCTAAACACTTCTGGAAAGACATGGATGTCTAAAACGGGTTGGTGTGAGAATAGAATAGTAAGTGAATGAAAAGATGGAACTCTGGAGAGAGCAAAATACAACACAATAGTGAACCCGCGGCATAACAAACGCTGCGTGCATCAGACGTTCATGTGGACTCTTACCACAGACGAAAGGGAGTAACTGGGTGGTCGGTGAGTTTTTGCGTCCGGGCAAATGGGCAGGCAGTGTGAATGCCTAGAGAGCGAGGGTAGACGCCGGCCGGTGAAAAAGGAGTATTGGTGGGCAGGAAAACATCTTTTGTGTTCCTGCAGGAGCATCTAAGAAGACGCATGTTTGTCGCTGATGCGAATAGCTGTATGTAGCATGTAAAACAGTTTGCTATGGTGCACGCGTCGTGTGTCGTAACCGAAAAGTCGGTTTTTAAAGACTGCTTACTTCATTGTGCTTTAACCTCAGTTGTAAAGGATACTTTTAAGGATCCCATGGGATACCCCTCGCAAACCGTTATACACGCTGCATATGGCGATTCACCTCCGCGAGAAACATGCTTCTATAAACAGTCAACGTAGCTCGGAGGTGCATGACATCCACATGACATTAACATGACCTGCACTGCATGTGGCCTCTACGACGAATATAAAGGACGCCATTTTTTCTGTGTTGTCGCGTCCGAGTTGGTGGGCATGGCCCTGCAAGTTGTCGTCGTATCCAATGGTCTTGGAGTTGGTGGGCCATAGGTGTCTCATTTGTCGGCGGCTTAGTGAATCCACAACCCTTCCGGCGTGCTTTCCATGGTTGTCTTGCCTTAGTGAATTATATATATAGATATTAGTTAAAACAACTCTCCCACCACCACCCCTTCACTTGCTATATATTGCCTTTGATTCATCCATCCATTTTCTAACCCGCTGAATCCGAATACAGGGTCACGGGGGTCTGCTGGAGCCAATCCCAGCCAACACAGGGCACGAACCAATCCTGGGAAGGGTGCCAACCCACCGCAGGACACACACAAACACACACTAGGGCCAATTTAGAATCGCCAATCCACCTAACCTGCATGTCTTTGGATTGTGGGAGGAAACCGGAGTGCCCGGAGGAAACCCACGCAGACACGGGAGAACATGCAAACTCCACGCAGGGACGACCCGGGAAGCGAACCCGGGTCTCCTAAATGCGAGGCAGCAGCGCTACCACTGCGCCACCGTGCCGCCCACCTTTGATTCATGTAACTCTAGTCATTTTCCTTTGATGATGACACCTGGTAAGTTGTCGAAAGCTTAGGAATAAAAAACTATTTTAAGATATGTGACTAATTTTCTCCTGTGGATCTCTACCTACAAATGTGCAAACCGTATCACGGACCTTCGCTTCCATACTGGCATTATATATGAAAGTGATAAAATAATACCTAAAAGAATTAAAAAACGAAACACCTACATTCATAATTTAATGAAGTATATGGATTAGCTGAAAAGTTTTAAATTATTATTTATTTGTCTCACAAATGGGCGTCAGAAATTCCAGCTAAAAAGATGCCTGCTAAGATAAAGTTTTTAAGGCCTGTGGTCTTTAGTAGTTCAAGAAGATAGAGACTTGATGACCAATGCAGTACAATAACAACAACAACAGTAATAATAATTATCAAACTGACATAGTATATGAGACAAAGACACAGCTAAATAGGCATAAATGGTCATCATGGTGTTGTGAACTTGAGTGTTCCTGAACATATAAGGCCAAAAAACATACTCATAAAGCCTACTAGAGGGGGAAAACAATCAAACCCCCAGCTAGTTATAAAGAGAGCAATGGAGAAACTTTATAAGCAATACAATTTATTTTAATAAAAAGCTCTGTTAAACAAGAATAAACTCCAAATAGCGCAAAAGGAAAAGTAGGAGTTGTCTGTAAATAACACGGCAATCCATGGCAAACAAAACACCCAAACACAATCCAGATGGTAAATTAAAAAAACAGAGCAAGGGTCAACATAGCCTCAAAATTCACAAAACCACAAAATTAATCAGTATCAACCGAATTCATCAATGCCAGCGAATTCACAATGAACTGCAAGGGACTATGGGTTAAAGGCAGAGGGCAGTTCTTGCAGTGATAAGCAGGTGGTCCGACTTCTTGGGGAACCACCCACAAAACACAAGAAACATAGCAGAAGGGATCTTGACATATAGAAACTAAATTATCAACAAGGTTGAAATAAAAAATAAATAAATAAATAAACACAAATGTAATTTTTGAACTCTGGAAACATGGCAAACAACAACAGGACTGCAACTGTAGACTTTCAGTGCATTATTAAAAGCTGACTTAGTCCAAAGTATAAGCAACTCTCTCAAACAGGCTTACAGTAAAGCTTGCATAAAAGTCTATCTATAACTTGACTGATTACATTCTTTGCTCCATGGTTCTCCATAGACGCTCGGTAGGAAAGAAAAAAAAAAACAGTTTGCTGTCATGTAGTGATTGAATGATGATATTACATTATTTGTATACTTTTATGAGTATCATGTCCTCTGGATTTCTATGTATACGTCTGACAATGATAAATCCACTCAGAATGATAAAGCATCTGAGATCATCCTTGAAATACTTGCAAGCTGAAAAATTTAACAAACGTTCAGTACTGTAAAGGATTTTAAGTCAGCATGTAGGTGGTAGTCTTGATTTAATTTTTCAGGTCACTACTGCTTGAGGATTTTGTTTTTTATTCATTTTGAGGATTCAGAATAGACATCAATACACAATCATATTGGATTTGAATTGCTAGCAAAATTAATTTCAACAGTCAAATAAAAAATGTATTTGAGCCAAAAATTTGAATTGAGACTTTTAACTGTGATCTGAATGATATGAATGTAGCATTAGTAGACTGCAATGACACAGAGGCTCAAACATAGGCATTATGGACTTTTTAACAAATTTTTACCATTGCTTCAGCATTGCAGGGGCAGTTTCTGCTTTCCCCATAGATGACACCTATGCGTGCAGACATTTTTGAGGCCCCATATGCAATGTACACTCTATATATTATCCTATTTGTGACCCTGCCTTTTCAAACACTCACACAGACCCTCCTAGGGAGATTTACTATAGTACATCATTCAATTTATTGCCTGTCATGAAACCATGGAGGTCTGATGATGCCAGAATAACTGTAGACATACTCTACTTCAAGGAAATTACATATTCCAGAGGACTGCTGAAAAGTTTTGACGATGGTACATTAGTGCATGATGTTACAGTAGTACACTAAGGAGAAAAAAGGCAATAGGGTTAATAAATGATGATTGTTCAAACTCACACAAATTCTTTTACACATAATTAAAACACATATAATTACTCAATGTCATTGTCATTTTTATTTTTGTCACTGGCCACATGGTGAAGTTTATCTTTGCTGTGACTCTAACAGCTTAAAAGGGTTTTTTTTTCTTTAATTTTCCTGTGGGACACATCAAGTAATGACAAGACACGATGTTAATTAATGTCACTGTCTGTCAATGATGACGTACACAGTGTACATCTTACTTTATTTTTGTTGGCTGGCTTGACTTACATTGACCCTTGTCAGTTGTATCTTGAGCCTTGTAGGACGTATTTTTTGATACAGTAGAAGAAAAAGAAAGAAAAAAATATAAAATTCTCCAGTCTTCTTAATCCAGTTTAGCAGTCATTTAAGTATTCTTTTAGCTTCAGGCAAAAAGCAGAATCCAGGGCAGCAGTCCATCATAGGGTCTGGTCATGCACACACCCACACTCATTCACTCATGCAGCGCCAAATTAGAATTACCCAACTGGATTAGCAGGCAAGTCTTTTGGGGTGTGACAGAAAAAGAGGAGTACTACCTCTCTCTGCACATATTTATTAAAATTTTAAATACAGTAGCTTGCATAATTTCCTGGATTATTTTCCAAAAAAAGGTCTTATGTGGTCATGTTGTAATATATAAAACAGCTAGTTTTACGAGGCATGATCAAAAAGAACGGTGAATGTTGATGCAGATCACCATCCAAAAGCAACGCAAAACAATTCAATGCAGGTTCTGACAGCTCCATCCTAGAGCCGAGTTTGTGACAAGTTTCAGCTTGTTTGACACTGGCAGTTGTTTCTGAGCCACTGTTGAGTTCAAGTGTGTTTTTCAAGTTTGTCATTAATAATGGATATCGAGCAACGCATTAACATGAAATTTTGTTTCAAATTGCAAAAAGCCCAGGAAACCCATCAGATGTTAAAATCGCTTTATGGTGACACTACACCGGCAATAAGACTGTTTACAAGTGGTTTAATCAATTTCATGATGGATCTTATTCGGTTGAAGATGAGAAAAGATCAGGACGTCCTTCAACATCAATAACCGAAGAAAATGTTGGAATGGTTTCATTCTTCATCATGACAACGCTCCTTGTCACACATCACTTCTAGTACGACAATTTCTGTCGAATAAAAACATTACACTGTGTCCTTATCTACCTTATTCACCGGATCTGGCACCGTGCGACTTCTGGCTGTTCCCTAAATTAAAAATGACCATGAAAGGCAAACAATTTCAATCCATTGAGTACATCCAGGCAGCCACGACAACTAAAGACACTCTCGAAAGAAAACTTCCAGAACTGCTTCACAAAGTGGCAGGAGTGTTTCGATAAGTGCATTCGAAGTGGAGGAGAGTATTTTGAGGGTGACTAGTAGTTGTAAATCTTTTACTGCAATACAAGTTTCTTTTTTAAAACATTCACTGTATTTTTTTCATCACACTTTGTATATGTTAACATCTGTTCTTTTTGAATTGATAGACAGATAGATGGTGTAAAAAGGCGCTATATATTCGCCCAACCCAACACAGATTGGACACGGAGGCACACGTATAAAATAAATAAACTTTTATTTTTCTTCAGCTGGAGGGTAAGTCTTTCCACTGTCCCCCAGACACAGCACAAAGCACCAACACTCATAAGTAACGCACCCTTCCTCTGCACCACCACTCCTCCCAGGCAACCTTGTCTTCCTCCACCCGACTCTGGCCGCTGAGTGGTGGTTGCTGGCTCCTTTCATTAGACACCCGGAAGTGCTCCAGATGCTTGATTGCTGACATCCGGCTGCACTTCCAGGTGTGGCGAAACCAGTGCCCAGAAGGGTCCAGCGGCTCCTGCTGCAGCACCCCCTGGTGGCGCCTGTGGAACCCAACAGGGCCGCACAACACTCCAACCACCATGAAGCGCTGTGGGAGTCCAAGGCGCTGCTGCAACCCAGGGAGGCTGCCATCTAGCGTCCAGGGGGAAATATTGTGTTTCCGATGCTTGCCCCCCTGGAAAATATGCTGCAGGGGCATTCCGACCGGGCATGATAGATAGATAGATCTTTACTTGTGCCCAAATGCCCAAGGGGAAATTGGCATCATGGAGGCTTATTGCTGTTAGTGTAAAGAAGCCGTTGTCGCGTTTCTTGAAACACTTTTGCTGAATGATTCGTTGGCTGAAAGTCCTCAGTGTTAGGATATTAGGATGACCACATTTCACATGTAAGTTTGTGCTCATAAATGACAAAAAGTCAAATAATTTCAGGGGAAAACTTAATAGTAACCTGTACATATGTATTATTATATTAGACAGTTCAGCAACAGAAATGGGTCAAATTGACCGGTAACATAGAGGAAGGGTTAAATGAAGCCTGTAATCAGACTTTTATAAGGAAAATGCAAAGGACACATCAGAAAGGTTGATGCTGCTGAGTCACAAGTTCCAGCTTGATTCCTGATTCCCACCCACATTGCAACATACATGTTACCTTGATTTATCACACTAACTTGGCCAAATGTGTATACATGTGTGTGCTCCGTGAGGGACTGGTGCCCCATCAAGTGTTGGTTTCTGCTTTATATCTAGTTCTGCTGGAATAGGCTCCAATCTCTGTGATTCTGAATTACATTAACTAGGTTCAGAAACAGATTAATTAATAAAATTTTTAATCTGAGGACACAAATAAGAAAATCAAGACCCAAAAAGGTGATTATTGCCATAATGACAGCAGGGCCATACATAGAAAAATAATAATGGCCATACGACAGTAAAACTGGTGGTTTCCATTCAACCATATTTCACAAAGAAATATTAGTAAAAGAGAAGAGGGGAAAGCAAATATATTAATCATAAAAAAATGTTTTCATTCAAAAGTAGGATTAGATTGCTAATATATATTACTACCGGGGTAAATGCATAGTGTAAGGTTCAGCTGAAACCCATTTTTCTTTATAGTTCATGCAGCACGAGTACTGTATATGATCATTTTTAAAAGGAAAGTATGAATGATCACCTAATTTATTCACCTGTTATTGGATAAGGAATAAAGCAGTCAACATTATATAACATTTTTCAAATGAGCTCCATCATTAATACATGAATTTTCAAATCATTTAGCATATCCATGCAACAATATAATAAACTGAATATAAAGGGTGCAGCAATTTAGTTAAATTATTCCTAAATATTTTTGTGCCATTTGTATTTTATACATGTGATGTGATATAATGCTACTCACTGACTAAATGATGAATACAAAAATCTTCTACCACCTATCTCACTCTTTTGATATTTTCTGGTGTTCTTACCGTTTTCAGTAGTTCAACAGACCTGCCCATTTATCCAAATACTTTAAATTACTGTTAGAAGAGATTTGACCTGACCATGTAAAACCTAACATTGAAACTTCTTTGCACTTCTGTTACAGATCTACTGTAGAGGTTGTGAATGCTGTAACAGCGAACACACGATGAGGCACCATCCAGCTGTATATGACCACTGAAGCAGCATTTATCATAAAACTCTGCCATAGCACTACATATTCCTCCAGCTTACTGTCTCACCTAATTATATTCTCCTACCATAGAAATCAAAGGTCTCTGTGAGGCATCATTATCATTCTTTGTACATCTCAGATTGCATACTATCACCACAGCCAGTACACTAAATAGAGATTAATATATCACTGGCCACAGAACTGGTTTAAGGACAAACTCGACTAATTTTCACAATCATGTGGTGACCCAACATAAGCATGTCCAGAGCACAATTGGTGTCACAACCCTTAGTTTAAAAAACACTGAATTAATGGATGGATTAGAAAATGCGGGCACTTGTTTTTGTTTTATACACTAAACAGTGGACTGGATTGTTAGACTTATTTCTTCAGATATACCCAGAAAACGATATAAAACACAAAGTGCGTCCTAAAACTGTTTTGGCATCTGTTGTTTACTGTGCCTGTTCAAATCCTTATACTGTATGTAAGTGTAAGTTCATATAATATATTGAGGTTGAGGATTATACCTAAAAATAAAACTCAGAGATTTTACCTCCTGTAATGTATGTCAACCTGTTGAGCAGAGAGTTTCTTTCACTTATTTATTTTTAAGATTTTGCTCTTGCTTTCCACAAGTATTCGATACAATTTTGCTGCAGAACGCATTTGATTTAGTGTCAGAATAAGGTTACATCAGGAAACTACTGAATTTCGATTCAGTAAACTGGGTCAAGTTTAGAGATTCCCTAACATTTTCACAGACACTGCAGAGACACGAAAATGTATGCAAATGCAAGAATAAACACCTATCTTTTTTGCTTGTATCTGCTAGCATTGTGTATACATGTGATTTAATACGTTCACTAGCTGCACTAAAAACATATATTTTTTTAATAATTTGCCCCTCATTCATAGCAAAGTACCAGGTTGCATTCATCAGTCCTTCGTCATAAAGAAACATTGTTATTCTCACATTTGCATACATTAACAGTTCTGCCGAGTCTGTGAGAACATTTTTCTGTTCACTTGTGGCTTGCAATGTGCCATCTCACATGTTCTCCTTTTCCCATGTCAAACCACTGCTGGATGTGTACATCATACTCCAATTTTTATGGAAAACATTGTGATGCAGTTTCAAATCAGTTTCTAGTCATTTTTGGCCAAATTAAAGTTACCGAATCACCAATAGTTTTAAGTTTCTTAATTTAACTATCTTGTGTAGTGAAACAATGTGAATGATCATACAGTAACTGTGATATTTTGTTATGCTGACTAATTGTTTGCTGAAGACAGACCAATGTTCAATGGTGTTTTTTCTGCCAGTAATTGGGAGAGTAACAAAATATCTCTTCTTTCAATGGAGAATCCTTAACTGCCACAGACCTTGAGTCTCACAAACTGTGGTCTGCTCAACAGATAGCCCCCATTATGCCTCCACAACAGGCTCATCCACCTGCATATCTCTGAATTTATTCTTTAACAGAGATGACTGGGTGGTATTGTAGGCACAGGAGAAATCAAAAAACAGAATCCTCACAGTGCTGCAGGCTTTGACCAGGTGAGAATAAGCCTTGTGGATCAGATAGAAAAATTCATCCTCCATTCCAATCTTTGTCAGACAGCAACAATCCAGTGGGTCCAGGTGGTCTGCCACAAGAGGACTTAATAGTCCCTTTGACTTTGTCTCCCTTCAGCAATAAATTTGATTAAACAGGTCTGATGAATGTATGTATGTACTGTCAGCCATGTACAAACAAGGGACAAGGGTTACAAAATGGGAAATACCACCTCCGAGAAGGAGACAACGCTGTTGGTAACAAGTTCTCCTGTTATACTTCCAGGATTCAAGAAGAAAAATTCTGATGTTACTTCTTCTGGCTCCAAACCTGAAGTCTTGCCTCTTCCTCCCCAGGTAGGAAATAAAGAACCACAGCAATGGAGAAATTGCTGAAGCCGAGTTTGTGTGTAGCTTGGTGCACCAGGAGTGAGCTTTTTTAACTGTTGTTAACACTAGAATTACAAATGTCAATGAAAAAAGTAGTAACTCTGCGACACCTTAAATCCCTTGACACCTATCCGTCAGCGTCTTTTGTCTTGTAAATGTGTCGATAAGCCCAAGCAGCCTGCTATACCATACCATTACCCCCATCTGACGTAGAAAGGACAAGAACTTCTCCCAGCTCAAGCCTTAATTATCTGAGAGTAAGCAAACCTAGACTTGTATTGGGTAAATAATTTCATGCGTGTTCTGTGTCTACAACAGTCTATGTCAGTCTAAACACATTGCTGAAAAAACAGAAACCTTTTTCATGTTTTAGTAATAAATGACAAAATGTAGACATGAACTGTATAATATGTGACCGATATGGTCTACCAATTTTTGTATATCCCTTCTTTTTTCCTCTTCGGTAAAGGGGGCATACCTTTGTGTGTCCCAACTGTATCATTTGTATTGTCTTGCAATTTTTATGCAAGGCCATGCATATTTCATTTCATTGATATATTTGTCACAAACTTGGTGGCCTTATTTTACCACAAAATAGACCACAAACCTTCACATGATACTCTAATACTTACCGGTGGATTAAAAAGATTCCAAAGTCTGCTAATTTGTGAAACATTGGATCTGTTGGTTTCAACAGAATCAACAAATTTCTGAGTGTCTGAGCTCCTTCAGCACAGAGTAAAATAGATTTCTGATTGTTGCCATCTGTAATGACATTTGCAGAAAAAGCAACACAGTTTCCCAATATGTTTTCTATTGAACAAGCCTGTGAGTTGAATCTTGCAAGACATATTATCGTTGACATTTTCTATTGTATTTCTGCCACTTCCCCTTCCTAGAGTCTTTATCCACCTCATAAATATGGGATAAGTTGAAGACACAGGAGCTGAAAAATAAAGCTTAAAACTGTTAATACAACACGCATCGGAATTGACTGAGCTTAAGCTACTGCAAATTAAATATGTATTAAATGCTGTCTTATTTTTTTTAAGATAATTTAATATTCATCAACTAACAGGTTTGACTCTCTTCTTCACGTTTGTAGCACCTGTGGTGACAAGCTGAGTCATACAGTATGATGCCACAGACCTGTTACTTAGATGCTCCTAAAAATTTTTAGTTTGATGGCCAATCAACACATTTTTGGATTACTATTTAGAAATATAATAGACTCTGCTTTATATTTAGTTAAAGGCAGTAATGCAACATATGGGAATGTCTCATATACAGAATGCGGTCCATCTTGCCAACTGAAAAATGCTGAAAAATATATAACTAAACAGCACCATCCATCTGCTTCACTGAATACATAATTTCTTTCAGGATCAGGAAGCACCCTGTTGCTTGGCAACCTTAAACACAAAATGTTTAGAAATCTAAACATGTCTTATTTGTTTTTTACTTCTAATTAGCGATAGATAATAAAGAAATTATTTTTTATATCTTAATTTGTGGAAACAATTCAGAAAGTATATCATGAAGTATGGATTTGAAGACTTTACACTGGTTTAACACATACACAATATGGGCACTGTGATGGACTGGCGCCCACTCCAGGGTTTGTTTCTTCCTTGTGCCCTATGCTAGCTGGGATAGGCCCCAGTGCCCCTTGTGACCCTGTTCTGGTGTAAGCGTGTTAGAAAATGACTACCAATCTCAATGTACGTTGAAAATCTAGGCAATACGGCATAAACACCAATAATTTAATTACAATTACTACTTTAGATGAACAATGTATTAAAACTATTAAAACAGACTATAGATTGAACGAAAAACACACACAGAGCGGCTCTAACAAAAATAACCTAGTTCCTGTTCGAAAAATCAATAATGCACATAGTATTCATCTCTGCCCCTCCGAAACATTAAATATGGCACTATTAAATGTTAGAGCTTTAACTAACAAGACATTTTTTTTATCAACAATCTTATTAATGATAGAAAAATTTATTTTATTGCACAGTGAAACGTGGCTTAGCTCAGATGGTGCAGCTGTTTTAATCAAATCTGCGACTCTAGATTGCAGTTTTACTTGTGCTGACCACCAGGGAAAGAAGGGTGGTGGCTTGGCAAACATTTAGTTGAGCCGGTTAAAATGTAAAGATGTTAATTTTGGTAAATTCAAGTCCTTCAAGTATCTCACCGTTATCATTCATGGAGATTCTCACGTTCTAGTATTATCCGTGTATAGACCTCCTAAATTTAATGCTTCTTTCTTTGAGGAATTCTCTGACTTAATGTCAATTTTAATTACGAACTATAACACGCTCTTAATAGTCGGCGACTTTAATTTTCATATCGACAATCAGTAAGACCTAAAAGTAAAGGAATTCATGAACCTCCTGGACTCTTTTGATTTGAGACAGCTCGTTAATCAGCCTACACATAAAGCTATGCTAGACTTAGTAATTACTAAAGGTCTAAAAGTTGATATAAAGCAGGTCATTGATACAGGTCTATCAGACCATTTTCTTTTACTTTTTAGTATAGAAATAATGATAGAAACACTCATGAGAAGCATATTGTTAAAAAACGCTTCTTTGACTCATCAGCAGCTTTAAAATTTACAAACATTCTAAGCAATCAGTCCACTTCTAGTGCCAATTTTAATAGCAAGGATAATGTAAATAATAAGGTAGAAAGATTTAATACTAAAGTGAGAGCTGCTGTTGACATAGTTGCACCTGAAAAGACAGTTAAAACATTGTCTAGCATTGTTATACCATGGAAGACACAAAGAGTGTCGGATTTAAAGAGAACATGCCGTAGAGCTGAGTGTAAATGGAGAAAGACTAAACTAAGTATCCACTATGAAATATTAAAAGTTAAAATAACTGAATACAATAACACAGTCCATCTTGAGAGGCGCTGCTATTTCTCTAAGATTATAAATAACAATGCTAGTAATCCCAGAGTCTTATTCTCTACGATTGATCGTCTGCTAAACTCAGGTAACTCAAAGGAATGCCTCCTAAGTACTTCCAGTAAAACCTGTGAGGCTATTGCTGTATTTTTCAATCAAAAAATTAATGATATTAGAAATAACATAATATACAGTATCTCCCCAACACTAAGGATCCTCCTAAACCCCAGTACTCTATAAACAAATTAAACTCTTTCTCTAGGATAGATTTACCTGATTTTATATAAAATTATTTCTCAACTGAAACCCTCCACCTGCGTCCTTGACCCAATACCAACAAATTTTTTCAAAGAAGTATCGGGCGTGCTAATTGATAATATTCTTGATATAGTAAATTCATCATTAGATACGGGGGTCTTCCCAGACTGTCTTAAGACTGCTGTAGTTAAACCCCTACTTAAGAAACATAATCTTGACCCTCGGCTCTTGAAAATTTTAGACCCATCTCTAACTTGCCCTTCTTAAGTAAAGTTCTAGAGAAGGCAGTCATTATGCAGTTAAATGACCACCTAAATAAACATGCTATTCTTGATAAATTTCAGTCGGGTTTCAGAACAAATCACAGCACAGAAACTGCACTCATTAAAGTAGTAAATGACTTGCGGGTAAATGCAGACAGAGGCCATTTATCTGTTCTCATCCTCTTAGATCTGAGTGCTGCATTTGACACCATTGATCATAATATTCTTAGAAATCGCCTTAGTCAATGGGTGGGCCTCTCTGGCAGTGTCTTAAATTGGTTTGAATCCTACCTGGCAGGGAGAAAATTTTTTGTTAGTTGTGGGAATTACAACTCAAAGACACATGATATCCGATATGGTGTTCCACAAGGCTCTATCCTGGGTCCGCTGTTATTCTCAATCTACATGCTTCCGTTAGGTCAGATTATCTCGGGGCATAATGTGAGTTACCACAGCTATGCTGATGACACACAGCTGTATTTATCAATAATACCTAATGACCCCGACTCTCTCGATTCACTAACACAATGTCTTACTTGTATTTCTGAATGAATGAATAGTAATTTTCTCAAGCTAAATAAAGAGAAAACTGAAATCTTAGTGATTGGCAATAACGGATGCAATGAGGCTATTAGAAATAAACTGGATACGTTAGGATTAAAAGTCAAGACGGAGGTAAAAAGCTTAGGGGTAACTGTTGACTGTAATCTAAATTTTAAATCGCATATTCATCAGATCATTAGGACAGCATTTTTTCACTTAAGAAACATAGCAAAAGTTAGACCTCTAATATCACTGAAAGATGCTGAGAAATTAGTTCATGCATTTGTTTTCAGTCGACTAGATTATTGTAATGCACTCCTCTCAGGACTACCCAAAAAAGATATAAATCGTTTGCAACTAGTGCAGAATGCAGCTGCTAGAATCCTAACCAGGAAAAGGAAATCCGAGCACATTTCTCCAATTTTGATGTCACTACACTGGTTACCTGTGTCATTCAGGATTGACTTTAAAATTCTGCTTATGGTTTATAAAGCCTTAAATAATCTCGCCCCATCTTATATATTGTAATGTCTGACATCTTATATTCCAAATCGTTACCTCAGATCCTCAAATGAGTATCTCTTTAGAATTCCAAGAACTAAACTTAAAAGAAGTGGTGAAGCGGCCTTCTGCTGCTATGCACCTAAAATCTGGAATAGCCTGTTTATAGGAATTTGCCAGGCTAATGCAGTGGAGCACTTCAAAAAACTGCTAAAAACACATTACTTTGACATGGCCTTCTGATAACCTCACTGTAATTTAATCCTGATGCTCTGTATTTCCAGTTTATTATAATAACTATTCATGGTGGCTCAAAAATCTGTACTAACCCCTAATCTCTCTTCTGTTTCTTTTTCCGGTGTCTTCTACTCAAAGTACAGTGATGGATTAAAAGCGAGAAGTCTGCATGACCATCATCATCAAGAGCGTCCGTCAGAACCCTAAATACAAAGAGGACTATTTCATTTATGTTAGGTAGAATGCCCAGAGGGGACTGGGTGGTCTCGTGGCCTGGAACCCCTGCAGATTTTATTTTTTTCTTCAGCCGTCTGGAGTTTTTTTTGTTTTTTTTTTCCTGTCCTCCTTGGCCATCGGGCCTTACTCTTTTTCTATGTTAACTAATGGCTTATTTTAATTTCTTAATTTGTCTTTTTATTTTTCTTCATTATGTAAAGCACTTTGAGCTACTTTTTTGTATGAAAATGTGTTATATAAATAAATGTTGCTGTTGTATTTAATAAACTAAAGCTGTAATTCATGGTTTATTATAATAATCCTCCACCAAGTTTTTATTTTGCGAGTCCTGACAAGATGTTCCATGATGTGTCTTAAATAAATGCAGTGTGGGATTTCTAATGCTTTGTTTCTAGATTTTTGATTGTGTCTAATCCTGTAATACCTGAGTTTTTTGCACATTACTATCACTTCATTACAAACATAACTGATACAGAAGTAAATACAATCCATTTCATCCGTATAGTCTTATATATTAGGACAAAATTACTTTTTATCAAATAAATAATGACAAAGTAAAAACTTGTTTGGTTGTCTATAGCAGGGGGTCCACAACTCTGGTTCTGGGGCCTCATGTATAAACAGAATGGTTTATGTACGCACAGAATTGTTGCGTAAGAATGTTTCTGCGTTCAAATCGCGATTTATAAAACATAAACTTGGTGTAAAGCCACACACATTTCCATGGTAGCTCATACCCTGTTGTATGCAAGTTCTCCGCTTGGTTTTGCAGATTGGCAGCACCCAGCGTGAAAGCACTGTTACTGTTCCTGTGTGGTTTATCTTTCTTTTTCAAGCTCCACATTATTGACGTGGCTTTATAAATACACTGAAATTAACTGCATATTGTTTATTAGTTTAATGCATCTGATTGTAATTAACCTGTAATAATATAATGGTCCACAGAATGGTCAAACTATTCCAAATATCATAACTGCTTTAGCGTTGTTACTCTCACTGCACCTTCTTGTTCTTCTTACAGCTGCTCCCGATAGGAGTTGCCACAGTGGATTATCTTTTTCCATATTACTCTCATTGCACCACTCGGAGCAGCTGATCGGAAAGAGAACTATCAGTATACAGCATCAAGCACACGCTGCCTCAGCCATGCTTCCTATTGAACTGCTCTCATACGGCAAATGCTTCAAAACCATTCCTGTACGGACCTCGCGGTTCAGAAAGAGTTTCATCCCAAGAGCTCTAAACGCAATCAATCAGTCCATCAAGTGCTCCTTGCAGAACTATTTGTACTAAGTACAATCACCTCACTGTAAACTTGCAATACAGTTATAATATTGCACAACCTGAGCCACTTTATAAAGCACATATTTACATATGATGACAATTTTATTTTTAAGATGAAATGCAGCAAAACATGTTTATTGTATTATACAGACAAAACTTTAACTTCATTTAAATAATTTATATTGTTAATAATTAAAGGACACGGTGTCGCTATGCTAGCAAGGATCTGGCGCTCCGTTTACGGATTGTTCCTGCCTCGCACTGTATGCTTCACTGGGACTGGCATGAAGGATAGAATAATTAAACATGTACTACGAAGATATTTCAGTGTTCCTTAAAAGTTTTGAAGAATCGGCGTTATAAGCTTACCGTCTATTACAGAGCTGATTGTGTGGCGATTGGTTATTTGGAGAAAGAAAAGGAAGGACGGGAAATGGGGGTTAGTACGTTTGAAAGAGACAGTACTGCTGCAATAAATGATTTCATCGAAGGTCGCGCACAGTCACTGTGCCACAGTGTTCCCATGTTTAATAACGTGCTTTCACTCATATCATCATGAAAATTATATCAAGTATACATCTCAGTACTTTAATTATTCAGAGAGCTGTAATATTACGAATGTAATGAATTCTGTGTCCTATCAGAGGAAGACAAAGCATGGAAGCACGTAGTGATTCACACACATATAGCACATAGGAGATCAAATACAAAATAAATGCAAAGACCAAGAGACAGGGAGAAAGAAAGAAGAGTCACTGTGTTCTGTGCCCTTCATATACTTGTGGTGGTGGGAAACACTATTGTAAAGAGTTTTCTATAGAATAAAGATTTGCGCTTTTAACTTGTACCCTGTGTCTGTTGTGTTGTGTTTGGGGAGCTGGAGCGCTCCCTACTGTCCACAATATAAAATAAACATGTAGCAAAATCCAACCCAGTGCACTTATTAATCCCTATTGATTTATAATAAATAATAATAATAATTCTACATGTACATAGATAGCACTTTTCTAGCTACACAAAGTGCGCTTCACACAGGGAGGGACCTGAACCCATGAACTCCTTAATAACACGTGTTCTCACTGTAAAATACCATGAAATGTTAGTTATATTTTAAAATAATATTATAATCTACAGCAGGAGTTCTGTAGTTCTGTCCTAGGATATACCAGTGGCTGCAGCTCAAAGCTCATTCACAGAACGTTGTGTCTATTTTTATACCAAGTGGTGCTCATAACACGCGTTGAAGCAAGTATAGCAGTTCATTATGAAAGTTGCAGTGGTATTATTTCAAGAACACACAACTCCAAAAAACTAGGTAGAAAAAGAGATAATGGGTAGAAACTAAAACAAATCAAAATAATCAAAACTAGTGCAGAAATACATTGAAACAGCCCCAGGCTTTGACTCTTTAGACACTGTCAAGCACTGTCGAACAAACTCCAAACATTCCTGACAAGCATGATAATGATTATCAAACATGATAATCTTGGATGTGGTCTCCCCTCACTGGTCAGACATTGACAGTATTCTCTGGTGATGGCACTAAACAGCATCTCCTTTGTGGTGCCTTTCAAGGTTCAGTGTCTGCTTCTTGCTGTGCCGTGCTGCGTCTGCATATTGCCATTGGGATGCATAAATTACCAGCATATGAAGATGAAACCCAACGCTAACTTCACCCTGCTTCATTAAATGGATTTGTTGGATTTATTCTTTTTCCAGCTAAGCTCTGAAAACTGGATTAGCTCTCAAAATCTCCAGCTCACCAGAAATTGCATGATTCTTTCTCACCCAATTTCAATTCCTGCAACTTTTTTTCTTGTATTAATACATAGCTAGGTTGTCCTTATTGTCCTAATGTGAAATTCGTTCCATTTCAAATGTTAACATTTGCATCATACTGTTTAATATTAAGAGGTGTACCATGCAACCACTCCTTCAGAGGCTGTCATCCACTCAAAGGACCCCACAGCTGTGGCCTCTCAGATGAGAATGCCTAACTAAGAATGGAGAGTGAAGCAGCCTCTTGTCATGCATGACATTAATATAAAATGGAAGGAAAAGTTTAATCAAAGGCCCTAATCCAAAAGAATAGCTACAGAAAATCAGCAGAATGTCATTTCCTGTGTCATTTCCACATATTTACATAAAAGGTGTCCACAAAATAATAGGGAAAGGCAATTCCAAAACCAGGGTAAAAATGACATATGCATGGAATGTGCCATTCACATGACGGTAAAGCATAGGCACAAAATCACACTGGTGGAACCAAAAGGGCTAGCATTTCCCTTGCCCCTCTTGTCATGTGACTGGGGAGAGATTCACATTGCGATATCACAGACATTGATAAAAAGTGGTCGTGGTAAATTGCAGGAAAGAAGAAGCCCAAAACTCCAAGCCAGATCCTGACAGCACACACATCCATAAGACACGATCAAACACATGCCTATTAGATTAGTTTGGTTACTTTAATCTGTCACTCTTTATGTATAAGTGAGTGTGCTTTCAATAGAGTGATGCCCGGGATGGCCAAGATAGGCTCCAGAGCCGGCCGTCCACCCTGAATCGAGCTGAGTAGATTCAGTAATGAATATAATGATTAACAAATACCTGTTATAACTAACCACTTTGTGGTGGTATGCTCCATGAAACAATAAATAAAATACAGCAATGGATGTGAACTTGTTAATATGGGAGCTGTTCCGTGTCTCCGAATTTACAGTATATTTTAAATGAAGCTGGCAGGGTGGCATGCAGGGATTTGCAGTCAGGGGAGGTCATCATGAAAAGTGAAATAAACTAATAATAATAACATAAAATAATTGTCCACTGGTCTGTGCTATAAATTTGTTTTCTCTATGATTACAATAATTTCGACAGTTTTTATAATCAAAATCGCTGAATTGGGGTCATTTCCTGTTCAAATACATTGGAGAAACGCGAGGTGCGGCACCTCACCTCACCTCGGATTGCACTATTCTTCAAACACTGGGTTGATGCGTGCAACTGCCACGTGCATGTTGCTGTCTCTCTTTATGTTGCCAATATAATGTTTGCAGAAACATGTTATATACCCTGACAATATCTTTAATGAATGTGTGTGACATATTTAATGTTGCTGATTGAACATAAAACCGCAGTGAAAAGGCACAAGGTGAGGCAGACGGTACTATGCCACCCTGAAGGGGGCGTATGTGAGCTCAACAGGTGCTTGTTGCTGCTATTCTACACAGGGGCGCCAATAACTTAGCGATATCAGAAAGTCAAGTGCACTGCAGCAGTCCATTTTTTTTAATTTTTTGTTCCAACTGACTGCCCAAATGAAGATTAAGATTTTTAAAACTAAAGGAAAATAAGGAGGACCTTCACAAGAAAGTGACGGAGATTTTAATGGAGAAGGATTGGCACATGGACTTCATTTACAAATAAAGGTAAGACCATAAACAGTTTTCAGTTTTATAAAAAAATGGGATCAGATTGAGAAAAAAATAATCCAATATTTTGACCTTACATAAAATATGTTTTGTTGAACAGTCTGTATGAAAATTGATTAAAGCATTAGAATTAAAAGCAACTAAATATTTCAATTAAGGTCAAAATTGACATCCATTTTTTTGTTCACCACTCTATACTTTCATTTGTATTGAATGAGAAGGAATTGTGGAATTGCAACGGCAAATTTAGAACACATAGAAGGTGCTGAGCAAATGTGCTCTCTCTGCTCTCTCTCGCCGCTATAAATATAACGTTCTTTCTAAATACTGTATGTACCTTACCTATGTGTGTGTAAAGAATGCTGATGAGATATGAAACATAACCAGCAGTCAATGTGCATGCTGGCTGCCAAATGAATAGTGAATAAACTACTCTTTTGGGTTCACATATTTGTAAACCTCACTCTGAAGGAGTCAGTGCTTCACTAGCCATGAACCTCACCGCACGGCAATGGTGGCATGGTGGTGCAGTGGTAGTGCCGCTGTGTCACAACAAGGAGAACAGGTGCTCCCTGTGTAAAGTTTGCATGCCCTTCCCATGTCTGTGGGTTTTTTTTTTGGTTTCTTAAAGACATACATATTAGGTGGTGTAATAAGGCGCTATATATGCATCTGACCCAACATAGACTGACAATGGAGGCACGTTAAAATAAACCAAAAGAATTTATTGTGCTTCTTCAGCTGGGGGCCCAAGTCTTCTCTGCGTCCCTCAGCCACAACACAGTCTTACAAAACCACAAGTCACAAGCACAAATAAACTCTTCAAGTCCTCCACTCCTCCTTGGCTGCTTTGTCTCCCTCCTCCTGACTCTGACTCCCAAAGTGGTGGCTGCTGGCCCCTTTTAAAGTTCACCTAAAAAGTGCTTCAGGTGCTTGACCATCTGCCTCCGATTGCACCTCCACGTGTGGCTTAACTACTGCCCAGATGAGCCCAGGAACCCTTGCAGTGCCTCCTAGTGGTCACCCCGGATCCCAACAGGGCCATGGAGAACTCCATCTCTCATGGAGTCCTGCGGGTATCTGAGGCACCACAGTCACCCAGGGAGGCTGCCACCAAGTGGTCCGGGTAGGTACTGTGCAGCTCCCCTGGAACATATACAGAAGGGGCGTCCCAGCCGGGCATGGGCCCCAGCCGTCCATTGCAGTAGCTAATTTTAAATTGGCCCTAGTGCGTGTGTATGTTCATGTATGTGTTGTGAAAGGACTCAGACCACACAGAAAAAGAGCTGGGGACAGCCACCCGTATACAGAATTGAAGAATTGGTTTTACAAGTCTTTACAGACATCAGTCCAAACAGAACTGGTAGGCAGACAAAAACAGTACGGTTTTAAAGCCAGGCAGGGGAAATGACATCATCCGGGCAGGAAGCAGATGTGATGTCGTCTGGGCAAGGACCATAAGTGATGTCATCCATGCAGGAACTGGAAGTAATGTGATTGGATCCAGAACCAGAAGTGACATCATCAAGCCCAGGTGGAATTTCCCGTATTTGGTCTGGAGAGGAAAAAGAGAAAAGATCAGTACACTCTACCATCCCCTGTTCAGGCGAGGAATTATTATTTTTTTAACCCTTTAGCTGCCTCCCATGCACACATATGTGCCAGTATGTGTGTATTCATCCTGTCCAGGGATTCTTCCTACCTTGTGCCTGATGCTTGCTGCTCCCTGCAACCCTAATTTTGGATAAGCAGGTTTGGACAATGGATAGATGCATGGATGTTTATGGCAAGTTATAATGCATACGGCCATAGGCAGAACCACAGCAAACATTGTGCTGCACATGATGGACAGACCTAGTGGGTGACCTGCCTTTCCCCATTATCTTAGTAATACAGTTAGTTCTAGATGTAGGAAAATATATTACAAATATCTTTTCCTGAAGTGGTGAGAAATGATAGTAGTGCCTACTGACAAAATTAATGTTGTTTAATGCACCTGTGTAGTGACAGTTCACCTTCCATACTTGCACTGATAAAGGTAAATGTTCCTTCTGTCAATAGATTTTATGTTTACTTCAAAACATGTTTTCATTTTAAGTTATTAGATTGAAATTTCTGTAGTTGTATGTTCATATTTTTATTGAAGAGAGTCTTTAAATTCTTAAAAGCGTTTACATTATGCATTACTAACAGAAAATAATCAAACTAAAATTCATTCAAGACACGGTTTGTTTTTTTTACTGAAATTGGATTATTCCATTATGTTTCAAAAAGGAATATGTGAATTTGTTTTACAGTGATGTTTAATTCAATAAAGCTGAAAATGTTAATTCCTCCTGCTACCCTAAATTTGCCTGACATGATAGCTTGAGTGGGCCATGTAATGGACTGGAACACCCAACTAGGAATGGCTTCTGCTGTGTGCTTAACTCCGATTCCTGAAACTGGTCACCAAGTGATTTAACAAATGGATGTTCATATACATACACTATATGGCCAAATAGTTAAGTTCAGGTGTTTCATTGTTAACAGGTTCATAAAATCAGGCACAAAGCCATGCAATCTCCATTGAGAAACATTAGCAGTAGTATGGATCATACTGAAAAGCGCAGCGACTTTAAACATGGCACTGGCACAGGATTTAAACTTTGAAATTACTGCTCTGGTAGATCTGCCCTGGGCATCTGTTCAGTAAGTGCTGTTAATAGGAAGTGAAAGTGCCAATGACCAACAACACCTTAGCACCGAGTGGTTGACCACGCAAACTCACACAGCGAGCTGTTCGAGTACTAAAGTACATAGTGTGTAAAAATTTTCTCCCCTCTGTGGCATCGCTCATAACACAACTCACAAACTACCCCCGGTGTGCAACATCAGCACAAGAACTGTGTGTCAGAAGCTTCATGAAATGGGTTTCCATAGCACATAAGCTGCACACATGTCTAAGAACACTATGCACAATGCCAACGTTGGATAGAGTGGTGTTAGACACACCATCATTAACTCTGGAGAGGTGGAAATGTATTCTCTAGAGTGATGAATCACACTTCACTATCTGGTTGTCTAATAGATGAATCGGTTTAGCAGATGCCCAAATGCTCCCTTCTGGGCTGCATAGTGTCTACTGTAATGTCTGATTAGGGAGAGATGGTGGTCTGAGGCTGGGCTAGGCTCCTCGGGTCCCGTTAAGGGTACTGTTAATGCTACAGCATGCGAAGACATTTTAATAACTTGCTTGCTTCTAACTTTATGGGAAGGCCAATTCTTTTCCAGCATGATTGTGCCCCTGTACACAAAGCCAGGCACATAAAGACATTGAGGAAGTCCATTGACCTGCACAGAGCCCTGACTTCAACCATGTTGAACACTTTTGGGATGAATTGGAACACCAACTGTGAGCAGATGTTCTCATCCAACATCAGTATCACACCTCACAAATGCTCTCTTCACTGAGTGGGCACAAATTAAGCATCTCTATCAGTCCCAAAGACACACTTAAAAATCTTGTGGAAAGCCTTCCCAGAAGAATGGAGACTGTTGTAGCTACAAAGTAGGGCCCAGACAAGTGTCTGGAAAACTATACTATATATATGTAGTGCTGCTGCCTCCCAGCATTTGGGTCCTAGGTCTTCCCTGTATGGAATTTCCTCCAGGTGCACTGGTTTTCTTCCCACTGTCCCAAGACATGCAGGTCATCTGAACTGGCAACACTAAATTGACCCTAGTGTGTGCGTGTGTGTGTGTGTGTGTGGTCACCCTGAAATCGACTGTCCAGTGTTTGTTCCTGCCTTGTGCCCAATGCTTCAGAACTGATCTTAGAAAATTACCTGACATTCTCCTGATTGATTGACAAGAAATTCTTGGCTATCTGCAGACAACAAGGAAAAATATTTTTCAATAATGGATCGAAAAATTCAACCCCACCAAAAAGTTAATTTAATTGAAAAAAATGTGAGAAAACCATGGTAACGTTTTGCATGTAATAGTCGGAAATGTGACTGCAACATACTTTATTTATCATGATCTTATTTGTGTTTCCTATACAATATTATACCTTTTGTTAAAACAATAATGGAACTGTGTAATAGGTTGTGTGTTTTTGTTCATCTGATTTTGTATTTACCTTATTTTAGGACCTGCTAAGGACCAGGGGCCTCATGTATAAACGGTGCGTATGCACAGAAATGTTGCGTAAGATCTTTTCCACGTTCAAATCGCGATGTATAAAACCTACACTTGGCGTAAAGCCACACACTTTTCCACGGTACCTCATGCCTTGTCGTACGCAAGTTCTCCGCTCAGTTTTGCAGACTGGCGGCACCCAGCATCAAAGCAATGCTACTGTTCCTGTGTGATTACTCATTATTTTCCTGACGCGGCTTTATAAATACACTGAAATTAACCGCATATTGTTTATTAGTGTAACGCATCTGATTGTAATTAACTTGTAACAATATAATGGTCCAGGGAACAGCCATAGTATTCCAAATACCATAACTGCTTTAGCGTTGTTACTCTCACTGCACCTTCTTCTTCTTCTTCTTCCTTCAGCTCCTCCCGTTAGGAGTTGCCACAGCGGATCATCTTTTTCCATATTTCTCTCGCTGCATGACTCAGAGTATTTATATCACTGTATCTGAGTGTGAATCACAGCAGCAGCTGATCGGAAAGAGAATTATCAGTATACACCTTCAAGGACATGCTGTCTCAGCCACTGCAAAATGTTTTAAAGCCTTTCCTGTACAGACCTCGCGGTTCAGAAACAGTTTCATCCCAAGAACTTTAAATGCAGCCAATCAATTGCATCTTGTAGAACTGTTTGTACTTATAAGTACAATCACCCCACTGTAAACTTGCACTATAGTTATAATATCGCACAACCTGAGCCACTTTATAAAGCGTGTATTTACATATAATGTTTATTAAATTATACAGATAAAACTTTAACTTCATTTAAATAATCTATATTCTTCACTGGGAGTGTCGTTAAGGATAGAATGATTAAACATGTACTACGAAGATATTTCAATGTTCCTTAAACATTTTGAAGAATTTACAGATGGCTTAACTTCTATTACAGAGCTGATTGTGTGGCGATCGGTTACTTGGTGAAAGAAAAGCACTGGCTGCAGTGACGGCTATGTCAATATATATTGAATATAACACAGAAAGAGAAAATAACAACACAGCTAAAAACGCAGCGACAAATGTCGGCAAAAGTTAAATGCTTGTGTCATGAGCACGAGGCGGCTAAGCAGTGTCTGCAACGGACGAGGCCATCCACCGTGCATAAGCTACCTTACTGACATTGGCAGGCGAAGGAGCCACCGATTCTTCCTCTGCCCAGTGCCACCACAAGCCTAGAGCCGCCCCTGAGTACTGCTGCAATAAATTATTTCATTGAAGTGAAACACATGTTTAATAACGTGCTTTAACTCCTATCATCATGAAAATGATATCACGTATACATCTCAGTATTTTAGTTATTCAGAGAGCTGTGATATCACAAATGTAATGGATTCTGTGTCCAGTTGGAGGAAGAGAGCCAGTTTAAGAAGCAAGTAGTGATTCACACACACAGAGCACATAGAAGATCACATACAAAATAAAGCATTCAACGTGCTACTTTAATTACGATGTGATTTGAGAAACTGGTTAATTAAACAATTTTAAGATGAAGTTTATAATGTTCTACTTTAATGACAAAATAAACTACGTGATTAAAGTGGAAATGTCGAGATTGAAGTTGACATTTCGTGCCTTTTTTTTCTCTGTACCCTAATAAGCTTTCATATGACACTCAGACAGTGGGCTACAACTCGCCTTTTCACGCTTAACTTTGATATGTGACTTCTTTTTTATTTGCGGCACTGTGCGATTTTGTGAACGTGAGCTTTCAAGTTTCTCCAACATGCTATGTCACTCGATCAACTTCCTTTTATTAATTATACCACAGTTTATTTGAACAAATAGTATGTTTTTCCTTTGCCTTCACTTGGTAATCGCTGAAGTTCTTATATTTTCCCCCGTGCTTTTCCCATTGTCTTTTCACAGAAGGCTGAGTTTAAGGGCGATTTATATTCATTTGCATATTCGAAGAGGCGTAATTCTGGGAGGAGTTGGGGCGTTACATAAAGCGTGTGCACGAGCGTTAGTTTTCACGCTGATCGGGATTTATGTAGTGGAAGAACGTGGAAGTTGGAGTACGCACAGATTCCTGCATCTGGATTTTTCTGTGCGTAAGCACATTTCGGCTTTTGTGCTTACGCCATGTTATAGTGTGAGTTCTAAGCACGCCGTTATACATGAGGCCCCAGATGATTTTATATTATGTCCTGTTACATTAATCCTTAGAATTGAAAGAGGGTCTACTTCCTTTTTCACATGACTGTAGCATATATCTATTTTGAACATTACCTCAAGTAAGCAAGGTTATTATAGTTAACGGAAACTAAAATGCAAAATGAAATTATTATTAAAAAACAGTTTTGTAAACTGAAATAAAATAATTAGCAAAACCCGAAATGAAAAACTAAACGAAACTATTAAAGTAGCTGGAAAGACTAATTGAAATAAAATAATAATTTACTAAAATATTTTTAGTTTTTGTTTTTGAAAGAATATTTTTGCCATTAGTCTTTAACCCTTGTAAGTTTTAACTCTAAAACAGAAAGTCATCCACCACGAGCCATCCGCATATTTTCATCCAGTGAACGGCGGCTGGTGACGGAGGGCGGGTGTTCACACAGGATTAAGCGCCTTGAGCATGGGAAAGGTGCTATATAAATAAAATGTATTATTATTATTTGTGGTGATGGAGTGAGCTGAACACGGGTGCGTAAAGTGTGTGAAATAGAAAGCGATTTATGTGCCGCCTTTCTTTGTGCTTGTTGTATATCAAGATGTAATTCAAACGGCTGAAATCAGAATGTGCTGGTCAACAAAACATTTACCATATGGACAAAAAAATTACGAATGAGTAACGTTTCAGTTTATTTCTCAGGTGACTGCTTTTTGCTCACAGCAATTCACCTGCTACTTCACACAGGAGAAATCGTTTTTACTTTCTCATATAGGAAGTATAGAGAAAGTATAGTAATCATGAAAAAATTCAACCTAGATGTTTTTATGAATCTTGATGTTATAGACCTGCCAGAGTCCAAAAATTTTTTTTGGAATTGTGTGTGTGTGCACCTGCATGTATGCGTGTGCGTGTGCGTGTGTGTGTAAACACGATAACTCAATAACACAACTAGATAGATGGATGAAATTCAGCATGTGGTTGTTACACCACAATTGTAGATCTGTATTAACTTTTGGGCCAAATACATCACCCGAAAGTGGTACTTTACCTGAACACATACTCGATTTTTTTTTATTCATGCAGCCGTCCGATTTATTCAACTTTACTTTTATAATAATAATTGTTCTGTGTATTATTAATTTGATTTCAACAACAACATTTATTTATATAGCACATTTTCATACAAAAGTAGCTCAAAGAGCTTTACATAATGAAAATAATGATGATTTGATTTGTTGTTGATGGTTCCTTAATGTACATAATAATAAAATATAATCATTGTCTTGCGGTTTACTCCTCAAATATCCATCCCCAAATCTGAGTATACAAGAAAGTCTAGGGGAGACCATTCCTGGTTTTTGAAAACGGCACTGATCAAGAGACTGACAAGGTCATCATATAGGATCAACGTATTGTTGCTGACAAATCAATTTTGCTTTAAAAACATTGTTTAACAATGAAGCGATACAAAAAAAGATAGGTAGGCGAAGAGAGTCTGCCAAGTGATGAAAAACTAAACATACTAATAGGTTTTTGTATTTATTCTATATTTATCAATTTATCTTTTTTAGTTCATATTCACAACTCAAAATACCTGATACAGTATTGTGAAACTAATCCATTAGCAGAATTATATTTTAAAATATTTGTCTCCCTTTTTTCAATGTTTTTCTCTCTCTCTCAAAATAGATAGTTGGAAATATTATATTCTTTTTGTTTCTAACATCAGCCTTATCATACATATTGCATACCAGGGATTTTTCCTGCCTTACATCCAAACCTGCTTGGGTAGGCTCCAGGTTTCCTGCAATCCTACTCTGGATAAACAAGTTTAAATAATGTATATATTGTTCTTAATCTCAGATGCTGTCTCTGTCATTTTGTGCCTGTCCATACTCCTATTACCTGCTCTTACTCTGCTCATTATGGGTTTACTGGGCTTAATGTTGGGTTAGTCAAGTCTCACTGCCCCTAACCTTGACACTACATGCTTGTTTTTCTTTGTTTCCCTCAATACAGCTAGGTGGGGTCTGCAAACTTATTCAAGTCTAATAGCCCTGTTCTTCCTAAGCCCCTGTGATTTTCATGAAAAAATATTTTAAAAATGATAAAATTTTATAAAATTGTTCATATTCAGTATCTGGTTTTGATTATGCTTGTTTTTATTCAGACAAAAACAAAACCAGATAGTAAACCATGTAGTGTAGTAAGTTTCCACTAACATTAAACTAATATTCAAATCTGTTAAGTGTACAGTTCTGTCTGATTGTGACACAAAACCAAACTCCAAAAATAGAGAAACAACTAAAGGACTTCTGGTTGTGCAGGAATAAATGGCATTCGCAGTAGAGTGTCCATAAAAACACTTGGAAGGTAGATTTGAAATCCAAACCTTAAATTTACAGATATAGATGTATATACTGTATGACAGTGTGGGTGTGTGGTCTGCAATAAAAAATAAAGTAGATTTATTCTTAGTTCTCAAATTACACATAAAGGAAAATCACATTGCAAATCTTACACAAATATTAATCTTAAAGTTGCAATACTGAAGTTGGCACCTTGTAACTAAAGGCACTATTGAGAAACGTTTTACAGTGTTAATGAAATTCCAAGGGTAACTATTATAATAAAAACAAAAAACAAATGAAAAGAACTTACGTTGCTTCGTTTGACGCACACTTTTTCTAAGGAACTCTCTAACTTTGTGAAGTGCAAATACTTAAAACAGACAGTGAAAACAAACATACTTTCTCTTTCTTCCTGCTACCACAGTACTTCGCTCAGCGGAAGGCAGTAAATTTGGGGTTTAGTTCACCAGGTTTGTTACACAATTAATACTTCGTAAGTAACAAGATTCAAAGTATAATGTAGCAAATGTTAATTCATATCAACAAAGTTATATAAGGAAAGCTGAAAAGTTAATGTTACGCTACTTTACACAGTATGTTATTAAGATGCATCTATAGCTAGTCTATGATTACTCTATTACTCACTGCCTTTAATGGCAGAAGGGGATTCAAATGCGTATAAATGAAAGCAGGAAGGGCTCAAAGAAGTGCTATAATTAATAGGCAGGCTTTTGATTTGCTCTATTTTGATTGTCTCCGATAATACAGCTGTTTCTAAATGAACTGAAAGATTTTGTTGTAATCACTGCACATCACATTTTTTCAGCTAGACATTTATTTCATACAATTCTGTGGCAGAAATCAATAAACTACTCTTATGCAGCTTAACTTAAGGGCAAGAAGGTCGTTGAAGGCTTTGAAAATCTAAATGCTGTTACTAGAAAATTGAAGATCAGAGATTTACAGATTGACATATTACTAGTAGTAATAATAGTTTATGTTTACTGACTAAACTATTTAACGTTTAATAAAAATACCTTTGAAGGAAAGCCGTTTATTGTTTGTAATCTTTAGTCTAGTTACTGAAATGATTTGCTTTCTTTCTAGGTATCCTCAGTTTTGAGACCCGCTGTTAATTTAACCACACAAGTGTATATTCACATTTGCATTTAATGAGACAGGTGAATTTTCACTCTATCCACCTTGGCCCACAGTGGGAGCAATCAGTATTACTTCTCCTGGAGAAGTTCCTTCTAGTTTTCTTGAAAAGTTTAAAGCAATTTTACATTGGTGGAAAGGTTTTTCTAGGTCAGGGTGCAAAACTTCCAGCCTGTCAAAGCTCCATTGTTTTAATAATTAGCATTGATTTTTATATTCCCAGCCATGCCAGCAGTCACAGCAGACTTATCCATTTTTTCATGCAAATATTTGAACAGTTATCTAAAAGAAGAATTAGCCATCCTCTAGATCAGGGCTCCTCAACTGCATACTGGAACTCTGCAGTAGCTGCAGGTTTTTGTTTTAACCTAATGGCACAAGTGCATTCTTGATCCGATGTAAAATCGTCATCATGATTTGAGTTTACCTCTGTTATAGCGCGTCTATGTGAAAACAGCAATGTCAAATGGGGCTTGGGGTTTGGTTAGTTGGCATTGTGAACGTGGCAGAGTGAATAAAACTGAATAAAAAAAACAAAGCTAACCTTTACAAGTATCATAAATTACACCGGCTGTAACAGACTGAAATCAAATGTATGCTTTTATTCTAAAATAGTAAGAATACGTGCAGATCAGTTCTCAAAACAGACTCATCGGGGATTGAACCAATGAATTTTAGATTACCAGTCAACAGCTGATACTGTTGTGCCACCAAAGCACTTGTAGCAAATGTTTGTCAATATCACACCCTAATGGGCGTTGTTTTTCTGCAGTTATATTTTTTAATAAAAGTACATTTGTTCTTTGATATCTGTACCTTTTGTGAAAGTGTTTCTTTGATATTTGGAATTCAGGCTTCACACATTATACACTTCATGTCTACATTTTGTCAATTATTACCAAAACATGAAAAAGTTTCTGTTTTTATCGACGTCTCTACATAGAATGTTGTAGACACTGAACACACATGAAATGCAAGTGTTCCAAATAAAAATATAGTGTTTATAAAAGGTGTCATTTTGCTTGACTTCTCACTCTATACAACTCTAAGCAACTGACACGCAGGTAAACAGACTTGAGCTGAGACAACTGTGCAGGGTTGGGGGATGTGATAGCAGGCTGCTTGCTGTTTGCTGCTTATCAACACATTTAAAGGACAAAAGACGCTGACGGAGAGGTGCGAAGCATTTTAAGGTGGGACGGATCTACAAGTTTTTTCGTAGGCTCTGGTAATTCTAGTGTTAAATACCAAGAGTCATCATCTGCTAGTCCTGGTTTCTAATTGTGAAGCTGGTTGCAATGAAAACATGCATCTACTGCGGCCCTCCAGGACCATAACTAAGGACCCATGCTCTAGATGAACTGTCACCCCTGCCTATAGAACATTAGAACACTCTAGACGAGAACAGGCCATTCAGCCCAACAAAGCTTGCCAGTCCTATCCACTTATTTCCTCCAAGAAAACATCAAGTCGAGTTTTGAAAGTCCCTAACATTTTACTGTCTACCACACTACTTGGTAGCTTATTTCAAGTGTCTATTGTTCTTAGTGTAAAGAAAAACATCCTAATGTTTGTGTGAAATTTACCCTTAACAAGTTTACAACTATTTCCCCGTGTTCTTGATGAACTCATTTTAAACTACAAGTCCCGATCCACTGTACTAATTCCCTTCATAATTTTAAACACTTAAATCATGTCACCTCTTAATCTTCTTTTGCTTAAACTGTAAAGGCTCAGCTCTTTTAATCTTTCCCCATAATTCAACCCCTGTAGCCCTGGAATCAGCCTAATCGCTCTTCTCTGGACCTTTTCTAGTGCTGCTATGTCCTTTTTGTAGCCTGGAGACCAAAACTGCACACAGCACTCAAGATGAGGCCAGTGCATTATAAAGGTTGAGCATAACCTCCTTGGACTTGTACTCCACACATCGTGCTATATAACCTAACATTCTGTTAGCCTTCTTAATGGCTTCTGAACACTGTTGGGAAGTTGATAGCATAGAGTCCGCTATGACTCCTAAATCCTTCTCATAAGGTGTACTCTCGATTTTCCGACCACCCATTGTGTATTCAAACCTAACATTTTTACTTCCTATGTGTAATACTTTACATTTACTGACATTAAATTTCATCTGCCATAAATCTGCCCAAGCCTATATGCTATCTAAGTCCTTCAGTAATGATATAACGGGATTCCAAATCATTTGCTAATCCACCTATCTTGGTATCATCTGCAAACTTAACCAGCTAGTTACTTATATTCCTATCTAAATCATTTATATATATTAAAAATAGCAGCGGCCCTAGCACTGACCCCTGTGGAAAACCACTCTTAACATCGGCCAGTTCTGAAGAGGTTCCTCGCACCATCACCCTCTGCTTCCTGTGTCTGAGCCAATTCTGCACCCATCTAAAAACATCAACCTGAACTCCCACTTCCTTTAACTTGATGCCCAACATCTCATGTGGCACCTTATCAAATGCTTTCTGAAAGTCCAGATAAATAATATCATAAGCTCCACTTTGATCATATCCTTTTGCATACCTACTCATTTACTTCTGATTGTTCGTTGCTCAACCAACCTGGGATGCCCCGAGAATGAAAAGATGGGGGAAGGCAGCTACTTGTTGACACTGCCTCCCCCAAGATGCTAGATGGCAGCTCCCCTAGAGTATAGCAGTGCCCCGGATTCCTGGGACTTGGAGCTCGTTATCTCATCCCTGATGGGTGCCGTGGGTGCTGCCAGAGGAAGGACCGGAGGAGTCGTTCTTCCCTTATAGCCCGGAAGTACTGTCAAGTCATGAGGACGGAAATTGTGGAAGACGAATGTTCTCTTCGTTCCCTTGTACTAATTCATGTCTGAGAAGTAAGCTTTACAAAACCATGTAATAGCATGCTTTGTTTTAGCAAACAGAAAAATGTTTGTGCAAAGGACTCAAGGTCTGAGCATTCCACACATGAGTCTGCCTTATCACGTTTTCCCTTAGCTTACATCTGAACGCCATAACAAAAGGAGCCAAGAAATCAAGTTGCATAAGGGGCGTTGAAGGGGCTAAAGGTTTGTGTATAATAAATGTTGTTGACTGTTACATTTTATAATGATATTAAATTACGCATTCTAGGGTATAAAACTGGACCCCACCCAACAGACGGGGTTCAGAAGAGCCCTGACGCTGTAATGTATATTTGATTGTCTGCTTTTCTGAAACTCTTCTCACCGTGACTCTGAAAATAAAGCTGCTTTATAACCGCACCTGCTGTCGGGTCTGAGATTTCGTCCACAGTTTTGGCGCCCAAACGTGGGGCAGGAGACGGCAGACGGCTCCTCGTGCAGGATCGTCCAGATGACCGTGGTGGAGCCGATTCCGGCCGGATCGGGTCCAGCTTCGGTAAATGTAGGATTGGCCTGCCTTGGGCGTTTCCTGCGTGGGGAGTCCCTGACCCCCTCCTAGCCGATACGAGGCACGACTTGACGGGCATTTCCATGCAGGTGGATGGAGTCACGGTGAGTAGATCGGGGGATTCCTGTTAGTTTGACTGGTGTGCTGGAAGTAATATGAATATAGAAGGAAAAGGAATAAAAAGCATATGCAAAATAAAGAATAAGAAAGCATACTGTATGGAAAATACATAGGAGTGTTCTAAGGGCTCACGGAAAGTGACTTGGGACCCTACGGAAAACGGCACAGTGTGAATGTTAGCTAGTCACCCCTGTGGAAAGGATTAGAAAGGGCGAGTGGCACACTCCTATAATAATTTGAGGAACGGGGGTGAAAGGGCGTATTTAGAGAATGTGTGTCTAAATAAACGGGAGGTCGAGTTTTCATCTGCTGTCTGGTCATACTCTTGTTTCAACGGGTTGCTAAGGTGACGGAGACAATACCCTGGCAGATTGACGCATACAAACCGTCTGATGAAGGGATCGGGTAAAACCTCCATATCCTGGACTCCACGGGGCGTATTGATGTAGGATTCTGCTGATGCAAATAACGGACACGAAGTCACCTGAAGCTGTAATCCGGGAATAGGAGCGGACGGCGGGTGGAACGGGGTTTATCGAGGGCTGAGTCACTTTCTGCTGAGATCCTGCCACTCACTATGGGAAAAACAATCAGTAGCCAGTCAAACAGTCCCCAAGAGTCCTAAAACCTAACGTTAGAAGGATTATTTTCGGGGGATCGCCAGGCTCCTAGTGCGCTGTCGGGATCGAAAGGCGGGTTCCCTAGAAAGCTCATTGAAAAGAAGACAGGATTAAAAAACATGTAGGAGGTGGAATAAGGACAGTGGAGGTGGATGGCCAGTGGAAGGAACTGGAGATATGAATTAGAAAAATACTGTGCAGAAATACACAGGGTTGTTGTAATGGAGGTCCTTATCGGATGGATATTTATGACAGATGGGAATTGGTTATTAAAGACCGTACGTTGGAAGCGGCACAAAAACGGAATGAGCTTTTAGTTGCTGAACTTAAGAATAGAAAGGAAAAAGAACAGCTGCTTATAGCTTTACAGAAAGTGTAGGCTGATACGGGACCCCAGTCTGAAGGAAGGAGGAGAAGGAGTGATAAAAAAAAAAAACTTTTATATCCAGTGCTTCTTCCCAACACTTTACCCACAACCCCTTCCACTGCCACATTCACTCATTGCCCCAACGGCTCCTGTGGTTACCGATGCCCCAGTTACTGATGATTTCTTTGATGAACAATATCAATGTGACCCCTCCTCACTTACAGATCCTGATGATGAGACTGACGGCCACTTGTTAGGGGCTATGGGAGGCTTTTCTAACTTACACAAAAAGCCCTCCATTTCACAACGTGCTAGAACCAAAACCCTCAGAGATAAGACCCCTGAAAACCTTTAGCACCCACATTTTCATGCCCTTTAATTGAGGTTCCTAACCCCCGACACGATCCCACACTGCCCCCAGGAAACGATAACCCCACTACTGTAATGATACACGTAACTGGATATTCAAGAGCTGATAAACATAGTGTCCGAATTGCCTGATCGTAAGGTAATCGGTGGGCTGAAGTTTGTGGAACAGGTGCAGCAACTAGACAACATATATAAACCCAGTGCGGCTGAGTGGACCCAAGTGCTACGCAGAAAGTTGGGACACTTGGGCTACTGTCAATTATGGGCAGCATAATGGAGTACAGTGGCATTGGAATGAGGCATTGCCTCGTGGACAAAATAATGAGGGTCCTTTCCTTGCCAAATGGGAATCTGTGAAAACTGCAATAGCTGCAAAATATAAAAAGGGCACCGACTGATACCTTTTCAGCTGCCAAACAAAAGAAAGATGAGACAGTAGATGAATGGGCACACCGCATTCAGGATTTGATGACAAACCATTCTGGTTTAGAAAGCCCAGATGACCGTGTCAAGGCAGCAGTTCCTCCTTTTCTGTCAGGACTCAGAAGTGATATTCAAAATAAAGTATGCACGTCCTGTATTTGGATGGGAAAATGCCACTTTTGATGAAGTTAAAAAAAAGACACGCGGAGCATGCTGAACGACAGACTAAACAAAAAGAGTCAGACACTCAGACCAAGTTAATCGCGGCACAAATGAATTATTATGCAGGTGGAGCTCAGGCAGGGGGAGGACGTGAAAGACGTGGATTTTCCGAGAACAGGGGCAAGCCGGGGAGAGGTCGTGGATTTTTACTCCCTAATCCGAATTCTTCGTCTGCTCAGCCGCCTCTCCCCTCAGATCAAGCACCTACACATCTTGCCTGTTACGATGGGACACTTCTGCAGCAATTGCCCACATCACCTTCTTCCCCGCCTTCCTTACCTGAACCTGAGGATATTCCTTTCACAGGGACCCCAGCCACTCTTTTCAGTTGCCTTTGCTCACTTGCCATGGGACACAGATCCTTTATTGACTTTGCTGAATGGCACTGAAACTGCTTTTCTAATCTGCCTCGAACGATACACTGACTGTTCTTAGTGCTTCTGGACAACCACATTTTTTACTGGTGTCTAAACCTCTTCGAGTTCAGCTTCATTTCAGTGGTTCCATTTTGATGCACCGGTTTTTTTTATTAAATCAGCTCTGCCCTGTTAATCTGTTCAGGAAGGGATGATGACTAGCTCTCCCTCTCTATTTCTCTAACCAAACGAGGGTTTCACTGTTCTATTCCTAAATTCCTGTGCCAAACCTCCCCCCACACTAAGCCCTCTTTTGCAGCCTGGACCCTGAACATCTCCTCACACACCATTCTTCTAAAGCCCTACACTCTTATATTCTTTTCCCCACTTGCAAGTCCCCAACACCCTCCACTGCACTGCCCAGTACTTCCCTTCTGAAGTGGACACACCTTGGTTAGAATCTTTTCTCTTCAGGTATAGCCCAGAGACCCTCCATATCCCTTGCATTTTTTTCTCATGCAACACAGCTGCTGCTGTCAGTGCACTTCACATATTCCCAAAGCGTTTTTCGGAGGTTTGGTTCCCCATGTTTTTCTTTAGCCAATTATAGCACCGTTCACTGAGTTGAAATTGGGGATTGGGTGTAACAATGTTTCAATAGGACGGACTGGCTACATGTTGCTTCGGGTATCTTTGATACCTCAGATCATTTGATAACTAAAGTTTGTGCTTCAACATGATTTTTTAGTACATCGTGCATTGTGCTTTTTCATTGCAAACCGCCTCTCCCTCTTGGCTTTCCTCACTTCCCGATGCACTTTGGTCCCAGGGGAAAATGATTATGGAAGGATAGCACACTGTGAGCCACTGGTGATTTACCCAAAATCCTCCTTCGCCCATCGCTCCCAGTATCCTCTGTCTCCAGCAGCAGAGGCTGGCATCTCCGCCGTACATTCCGATCTCGTGAAACGTGGAGCAATCATTCAAATTAAACACTCTCCAGTCAACTCCCCCGTTTTACCTGTTTAAAAGGCTGACGGTTCATGGCGTTTTGTTTAAGATCTTCGACACGTAAATTCTGCAGTTTTCCCTAGGGCACCTATTGTTACTAATCCTTCCACTATTCTTTCTACGATACCCTCGTCCGCCTGTTATTTCTCTGTTATTGACTTTGCTAATGCTTATTTTGTATTCCTTTGCACCCCGACTCTCAATTCTGGTTTGCCTTTACTTTCCAAACCCGCCGTTGGACATGGACCGTTATGCCTCAGGGATATATTGTAGCCCTTGTGTATTGGATAAGCTCTTGCTCAAAATTTAAAAGGCTAGAAAAGACAGTGTATTGATACAGTATGTGGAATGTTGTGTAGTACTACGAAGCAGATTGTGCACGGGATACTCAGAAATTGTTATTATTTAGCAGAAAATGGCCACAAAGTTTCCAAAACAAAACTGCAGTTAATTCAAACAACTGTGAAATATTCAGGTCATGACATTTCTTGTGAAACAAGAGCTCTCTCTCTCTAGCGATCGTATAAACACCATTCAAAATCTTCCTAGACCAAGACATGTTACAAAGCAACAGGTTGTGTCTGTATTAGGCATTATAGGATACTGCCGGCAATGGATTTTAAACTTCAATGAAAGAGCACAGCTTTTGCAAACTTTAGCGGTCACCCCTGATCTCCCCCTTTCTGGTCAGGTGGCATGGAAAGATCAAGCTGGGAAGGCTCTATGTAACTTAAAAAAAAAAATGCCCTACTGTTTGCATGCGTTGGGACTGTTGACTATCTCGTCCATTCACTCTGTTTGTGGACGAAAAGGGGATATATGAATGCATTTTTTACACAACTCCATGGAGAAAAAACAAAGGCTTAGCCTAATTTTTGAAAAAATTGGATCCAGTGGCTGTGGGACATCCAACCTGTCTCAGAGCTGTAGCAGCCACAACAGAGGCCGTGCTAGCCAGTACAGATATAGTGCTCATGAGCCCCTAGTGGTAAAAGTGCCTCACGCCGTCACTCCATTTTAGTACAGGCTAAAACCTCACATCTCACTACTGCTAGGGAAATACACTACCAAAATATACTCTGTACATTGTCAAACGTTACCATAGAAAGGCGCTCCACCTTAAATCCAGCTACATTGCTTCCAACTGAAAATCAAGGGAACCCACAACTGTCATGATAAAATAACTAAGGTTATAAAACCTAGACCAGACCTACAGGAAACACCCTTAGGAACAGGAGAGATAATTTTTGTGGATGGGTGTTCTTTATGATTGGAAAATGGAACACCTTCAACCAGCTATGCAGTGGTCAAAGGTGACCACCTGCTGGAAGCAAACCGAATTTCTTCAAGTTTAAGCGCAGGCAGCTGAGTTGATAGCTCTCACCGAGCTTGTCAGTTGTCAGAGGGAAAAATTGTAACTATCTATACTGATTCTAGATATGCTTTTGGAGTCTGCCATGATCATGGGGCATTATGGAAACTCAGGGATTCAAGACCAGTACTGGCAAGCCCATTCAACATAAAAAACTAAAAGAATCCCTCTTAGAGGCCATAACGAAACCATCAAAGCTAGCGATCGTTAAATGTCAAGCTCACATAGGAAAACAGGATCCTGTCAGTAAAGGAAACAAATTAGCTGATCATTTTGCTAAAGGCTGCGTATAATAACACACCAATCTTTTATTCCAACAGAGAAATGACCAGGACACTGATAATCAAATTATTTCTTTACAGAATGCAGCCACGGACACAGAGAAGAGAAAATGGTCCAAAGAAGGGTCCCTCTCTGATGGAGTCTGGACCCATAAGCAAACTAACAAACCTTTCCTCCCAAAAGCTTCTTTCCCAGGTATGGAAAAATCGCCCATGGCCTAGACCATGCTGGAAAAGACGCCATGGTTCAAGATGTTGAAAAATATTGGGAAGCTGTAGGTTTCTCTACATATGCAGAGCAGTTCTGCAGGTGCTGTGCATTATGTCAAAAGTTTAATGTAGGAAAGGGCACCCAGGTAAGTCCCGCCATTACACCTAACCTAATGGGTCCATTTGAACACCTTCAAATGGACTTCATTGAATTAACACCATCAAAGGGGTACCGATACTGTTAAGTAATTGTTGATGTGTTCTCCGATGGGTGGAAGCTTTCCCTTCCAAACATGCAGATGCCAAACCTGTGGCAAAAGCTTTGATAAAGGAAATCATTCCTAGATGGGGAATACCACAGAAATTACAAACTGATAATGGCACCCACTAAATTCCATTATAAATGAATTAACCACCTGGCTCCAGATAAATGTGCATCATTATTGCAAATACCACCCCCAGAGTGGAGGTATTGTGGAACGATGCAATGGTACCTTGCAATCTAAATTGGCTAAAATCTGTGAGCAAACAAATTTAACTTGGCCTGATGCTCTGCCTCTGGCCTTGATGGGATTAAGGGGAAGAACACATTGGCAGTTAGGGCTGTCGCCATTCGAAATTCTGACCGGATGGACCATGCCAGTCGGCATGGTCATAGGTAATGTTACACTGCATACTGTGGACAATGATCTTCTTTCCAGTCTTACAGGTCTCCGAGCTTCTCTGAAGGAAGTCCACGAGCAGGTGAATCAGGCCTGGAGAACTAGTCCTCCATCAAAGGACTCCCGATTCCATTAGGAACCTGGATTCTGGCTAGAGATACTTGAAGGAAACATTGGCATCACCCTCGGTGGAGAGGACCGTTCCAAGTTCTGCTGTAGACACCACATGCTGTTAAAGTTGAGGGACTGCCTGCTTGGATTCACATCTCACATTGCAAAAGATGGCACCCTTGATTGTGGTCCTACTATGTCTTTCCATCCCCTTGTCGACTGCTCTGGTCACCTTGACTTTTCCTTTCGGAATCACCACATCAGTTCAGGTGGATTTCTGTTCTATTATTGACTGTGGGACTGATCGACAAATCCAGTGGAACTGGTCTGACAAATATGTGTGTGTAACTGTTACAAACTCTGGATTCGAAGTAACTGTGACATGTGGGACTGGGTTTTGGCTAATACTGGAACTGATGACTGGGGTTTATCAACCCTATAAGGCCCAGAAGTATGGTCTGAAATATCGTTTTTCTAAAAGGACATGCCCCTCATGAATGTGCCGAATACCATTGTAACCCTTTGATCATTACTCTGAAGAACCCTTCTTTACATGATTCAGGAACCTGTATTTTAGGGGCATATGTATCTGGAATAGATCCTCTAGGGAGATTTCAAATTAAGGTTGAGAACCCTGTTACTAACACCTACCATTTCCCCACACACACCCCTCTCTCCTACCCCTGGTCCAAACCCGCCCCCTGTCAAGGTCATGAATATTTCCACCTCTTCTTCCACTTTTTCTATTGAAATTGGGTATGGGGATCAGAACCGTTGGCTGCAATGGGTATTATATTGGCTAGACAAGTGAATCAATCTGATTGCTATGCATGTGCTATAGCTAGGCCACATTTGGCCACTGTCCCTTTTCCTCTTTCTAACATATCTGATCCTACTGGCCTTCCTTGCCTACTTGCCCTTTTTATCTCTTCCTCTATTCCAATCGACTCTAATTACATTACACTTTCCCTTCTTTTCCCCTACTCTTCCCATGACTCCCCGATATTCCAGCCTGATGAAGGTATTTATACCTGTTTTTTAGAAACCTTACTTCCTCTCGTGGCACAAATGTTGGTAATATCCCATCCTCTTTTTGTTTCCAAACTTTTCCGATTAATTCTTCCTCTTTAGCTTCCAAATTATCAATTTTTCTGATTACTCAGAATACTGATATTTGGTGGATGTGCCATAGGTCTAAATTGCTTGACATCCTTCCACCTGACTGGACTGGCACTTCTGCTTTAATACAATTTGTTATGCCTTTCCGACTTTTCCCTTTAACTGCCTTCCATGTGTCGACCATGTTTGGCCGACATCGTCAACCCCATTCTGTGGACCCTTCCCAGTTTTCCCTACATGGCCCTGGGGTGTATTTTGATTCCATTCGAGTCCCTCGTGGAGTCCCTGATAAGTTCAAGGCAAGGGACCAAGTTGCTGCCGAATTTGAGTCTATTTTTCCTCAGGTTACTATAAACAAAAATGTAGATTGGATTAATTACCTCTATTATAATCAACAAAGATTCTTAAATTTTACTAAAGAAGCTGTTGAAGGTATCCATGAGCAACTTGATAAAACATCCCTCATGACCTGGCAAAATCGATTGGCTTTAGATATGCTCTTGGCTGAGAAAGGAGGCGTTTGTGCTATGTTTGGTGATGCATGCTGTACCTATATCCCTAATAATACAGCTCCTGATGGATCAATCACCCGTGCTTTAGCTGATTTGACATGAACTAGCTACTAATTCTGGCATTTCTAATCCTTGGGACAAATGGTTTATGTCCACTTTTGGGTCCTGGGGCCAATGGCTTAAATCAGTTTTCATCCTCTTACGGTTGCTTTAATTGTTCTCCTGCTTGTAGCTTGCTGTATTGTTCCCTTGATAAGATACATTGTATCCAAGTATTTTACTGCCTCGATGGCAAAGGCTTACTTTTTACACAAAGAAAAATGCTTCAGGTCAGCACATCCACCCCACACTCCTCCGCCCACTCCACTCCATCCTCCTCTCCTACCCTTTCCTACTCAACTCTCTCCTGATCAAATATTTTTGTTTGCTAAAAAAGGGGGGAATGTGGAAGACGAATGTTCTCTTCGTTCCCTTGTACTAATTCATGTCTGAGAAGTAAGCTTTACAAAACCATGTAATAGCATGCTTTGTTTTAGCAAACAGAAAAATGTTTGTGCAAAGGACTCAAGGTCTGAGCATTCCACACATGAGTCTGCCTTATCACGTTTTCCCTTAGCTTACATCTGAACGCCATAACAAAAGGAGCCAAGAAATCAAGTTGCATAAGGGGCGTTGAAGGGGCTAAAGGTTTGTGTATAATAAATGTGTTGACTGTTACATTTTATAATGATATTAAATTACGCATTCTAGGGGTATAAAACTGGACCCCACCCAACAGACGGGTTCAGAAGAGCCCTGACGCTGTCATGTATATTTGATTGTCTGCTTTTCTGAAACTCTTCTCACCGTGACTCTGAAAATAAAGCTGCTTTATAACCGCACCTGCTGTCGGGTCTGAGATTTCGTCCACAAAATCCAGAAGTACTTCTGGGGTGATGAAAAACTGGAAGCACTTCCCAGTCAAGAACTATATACAGTGGTGTGAAAAACTATTTGCCCCTTCCTGATTTCTTATTCTTTTGCATGTTTGTCACACAAAATGTTTCTGATCATCAAACACATTTAACCATTAGTCAAATATAACACAAGTAAACACAAAATGCAGTTTTAAATGATGGTTTTTATTATTTAGGGAGAAAAAATCCAAACCTACATGACCCTGTGTGAAAAGTAATTGCCCCTTGTTAAAAATAACCTAACTGTGGTGTATCACACCTGAGTTCAATTTCCGTAGCCACCCCCAGGCCTGATTACTGCCACACCTGTTTCAATCAAGAAATCACTTAAATAGGAGCTGCCTGACACAGAGAAGTAGACCAAAAACATCTCAAAAGCTAGACATCATGCCAAGATCCAAAGAAATTCAGGAACAAATGAGAACAGAAGTAATTGAGATCTATCAGTCTGGTAAAGGTTATAAAGCCATTTCTAAAGCTTTGGGACTCCAGCGAACCACAGTGAGAGCCATTATCCACAAATGGCAAAACATGGAACAGTGGTGAACCTTCCCAGGAGTGGCCGGCCGACCAAAATTACCCCAAGAGCGCAGAGACGACTCATCCGAGAGGCCACAAAAGACCCCAGGACAACGTCTAAAGAACTGCAGGCCTCACTTGCCTCAATTAAGGTCAGTGTTCACGACTCCACCATAAGAAAGAGACTGGGCAAAAAATGGCCTGCATGGCGGATTTCCAAGACGCAAACCACTGTTAAGCAAAAAGAACATTAGGCTCGTCTCAATTTTGCTAAGAAACATCTCAATGATTGCCAAGACTTTTGGGAAAATACCTTGTGGACTGATGAGACAAAAGTTGAACTTTTGGAAGGCAAATGTCCTGTTACATCTGGCGTAAAAGGAACACAGCATTTCAGAAAAAGAACATCATACCAACAGTAAAATATGGTGGTGGTAGTGTGATGGTCTGGGGTTGTTTTGCTGCTTCAGGACCTGGAAGGCTTGCTGTGATAGATGGAACCATGAATTCTACTATCTACCAAAAAATCCTGAAGGAGAATGTCCGCCATCTGTTCACAACTCAAGCTGAAGCGATCTTGGGTGCTGCAACAGGACAATGACCCAAAACACACCAGCAAATCCACCTCTGAATGGCTGAAGAAAACAAAATGAAGACTTTGGAGTGGCCTAGTCAAAGTCCTGACCTGAATCCAATTGAGATGCTATGGCATGACCTTAAAAAGGCGGTTCATGCTAGAAAACCCTCAAATAAAGCTGAATTACAACAATTCTGCAAAGATGAGTGGGCCAGAATTCCTCCAGAGCGCTATAAAAGACTCATTGCAAGTTATCGCAAACGCTTGATTGCAGTTATTGCTGCTAAGGGTGGCCCAACCAGTTATTAGGTTCAGGGGGCAATTACTTTTCACACGGGGCAATTACTTTTCACACAGGTCCATGTAGGTTTGGATTTTTTTTCTCCCTAAATAATAAAAACCATCATTTAAAAACTGCATTTTGTGTTTACTTGTGTTATATTTGACTAATGGTTAAATGTGTTTGATGATCAGAAACATTTTGTGTGACAAACATGCAAAAGAATAAGAAATCAGGAAGGGGGCAAATAGTTTTTCACACCACTGTAAAAGACTGCTGAAGACCCAACAAGTGAGCCAGAGTCGGGTGGAGGTGGACAAAGCTTGCTAGGTGGTTTGGAGCAGACTATATGCTTATTGTGCTTATTACTTGCCTGTTTATTGGTAGCTGTGGTGTTTAGGGCACTATTATAGAGAAGTAAATAATAAGAACACTTCTCAGTGCTTTTACCTTGGGTCCTGAGCGTCTGTCTGTTGGGTTTAAAGAGGCAACAGTGACCCCTACCATTTTATAAATTATGTTTGGTAAATTAGATTAGGGAGCTTTGATAGACATCCGTTAATGAGAGGTACAAGGTTTTACTGCTTTGTAGCATATCCAGAAAAGGCTAATAACAAAACAGTCATAATCAGTAGCTGCTGTGACATCATCACATGTACAGAGTGCATGATAGACCACACAGACGACATTCTGAGTTGGTCAGAAACAGATCGCAGATCACATTTACAATGAGCGAAAATGCAAATGTGTTTTCTATCCACATACAATAATCAACTCAGCAGAAAAGACAAAAGACTCATGTAGGATGGTGGCACAAGTCAGGTATGCCATGGAATGGTGGGCAGACCTGATATGTATGCAGCTATAAAAAGTAAGCAGAGTAGCAGCAATGGTGAGTGTGAAGTAGAACTACCATCTCCTTCAAGCAGTTTTTTTCCCAAAATAATTTTGTTGTTTGCAATTTCATTAATTACCTTGAATTCCATGCAATCAAGCAGAACTGAGTCAAGTTTCACAGCCTTAGATTTTTGTTGTTTTTCTTTTTTTTTTAAAGAAGTACATCTGTAACTGCACTGAAGGTGTCAGACTGGTAATCAAGTGTGTGGTAGTTTACTTGAATCGAATAGATTGATATTTAGATCACTTTTAGGGTATGACCTTGGAATGTTTTGAGAACCTGATTTGTATGAGAATGTTAAACATCGATATTTGGAAGCCCCTTTGAACTGCAAATAGATGGAAAATCAGATATGTCTGGAAAGACTACAGTGATGGATCACTTTGGTGAAACACCTCCAACAACATCAGACAAGTGTCCTGACAAAGAGGAGAAAAGCAGATGGAAAAAAAAGAAAGCTTTTCTTTTAAAATGCCAGATTGGAAGGATAGCAGGTCATCTGAGTTGATTCATATGCAATGGCCAATTATATTTTTTTAACTTTTGTGCTGTAAAAAATAACCTGGCAAAAACAAATTAAGAGATGGACAGAACTTTAAGCATAAACATTAAACGTCAAAATCAGAAGATTAAGAAAAACGGGAAACTGTCAAAATAATTCCCTCCTCCTGGGTGGCTGTGACACCACGGATTCCCGCAGGGCATAATATCGGGAGCTGGAGTTTGGTTAAGCCATGTTTGGTTCTGTTGGGGCCACCAGGGGGAGCTGCAGAGCCCTATAGAGGACCTTCAGTGCACCTGGGAGTGATTCCAGGTAATACTGATGAGACCACCTGGAACACTCCAGGACCTGAATAAGAGGAGCCACCTCACTACATTTAATGGCCAGAGTCGGGAGGAAGAAGACAAAGCTTGAGGAGGAGTGGAGGCGGATGTACTGGTGGCAAGAAGGGACTGTGTATCGGTGTGTTGGTGTTTTGTGCACACTTTAGTATAAGTGAACTGTGTGTTGTGTTGAACCTGTGTCCTGCCTGTGTGTGTCTGGGTTAGGGTGGCGTTACGCGCCCTGGTGGCTTCACACTATACTCTATATCTATCTATCTATCTATCTATCTATCTATCTATCTATCTATTGTGAACGCTGGCCCCGGCACAGACAGACGGACATCATATTTTGCTCCCCACACACCGTTTATTTACAATAATCCAATATACAAAGTCACGTGCACTCACGAACCCCAGTGCCTCTTGCACCGAATCCCCCAAAGTCCAGGGCCCACAGTCTCTGTGCCTTTGTCCTGGCCGCCTCCTGTCCGCCTCCAGCTCAGTCCTTCTGCCTCCCGACTTCCACCACTGACTGGAGGGAGGCGGCCCCTTAAATAAGGCTCCCGGATGAGCCCCAGGTGCTTCCGCCATCTGCTCCTTGGCCACGCCCCAGCGTGGCGGAAGTGTCGGCTGCCTTCCTGGCAGCTCTCCGGCGCACACAAAGCCTCCCCGCACTTCCTGGTGTGGCGGAAGTGCCGGGCTCCCGGATATTAGGCACCGGGGCGCCGCCTGGCGGTGGCCACGGGTCCCTACAGGGCTGGGCTTCAAAGCCCTGTACCCGAGGCCCCTTGCCTAACCAGGACGGACGCCCCCACTCTGTCTGGAGGAGGCACTCGCCCTCCTCCGTCCTCCAGCGCCCCGCCGGGCTCCTGCCCCGACCGCAACCGCGACGGGATAAACCGCATCGGGCGCCGCCTGGCGGTGACCACGGGCCCCTACAGGAAGGGCTTCCATGCCCTCAACCCGTGGCCCCAACAGAACCAGGACGGACGCCTCGCGGTCTGGAGGAGGCACAAGCCCTCCTCACGCCCTCCTGGCGCCCCGCCGGGCTCCCCCGCCGGGGCCACAGTGCCCCACCGCTAGCGAGGACACGGGTCCGAACGGCACAACCCAACGGCAGCACGCCCCAGCGAGGGTCCTACTATGTCCCCAGGGTCCAACACGGCACCCTGGGACATCTGTCTTCGCACCCTCGCCGCGCAAACGTCCCCTGTGGTCTGGCGCCGCCGCCTCGCTGTTCCCCAGCGGGTCACTGTAGGCCTCCCGGCGTGGAGCACCTGAGGAGCGCCCGCTCCAGGCGGGCAGGTCCCGCCGACGCCGCCTCAGCGCCGCCGGGCTTCGGGCCTGTAAATAAAGAAAAGAGGGCCAGAAGCACAGCCAGGACACTCATCCCGAAGCGCCCGCCGGTCTCCGACGACGCGTGCTTCTGCCCCTCCGACAGCCCCCAACTTGCCTGCTGAAGTCCTCCGCCGCAGGTTCCATGCCCGCCCGCCGTCGCTGCACCGCTCGCAGGCGCTCGCCCAGCCGCCCAGGGATCTCCTCTGCCCGCACAGCGACGCCCTTCTCCGACGCTGCACTCCAGCGCGCTAGGTTCTTCCTATCGGAGGAACCGCATTCACCCTTCGTTCCTCCTTCTTTCTTGACGCGCTGACGGTCTGGGTCTGAGCACAGCTTAAAGCTCAAATCCAGCCCCGCTCTGCGCCCAGGCAGAGCGACAGGAGACAGTTGCAGGCTTGAGCGCAGGGCGCTAGGACCCAGGGCACTCAGCAGCCCCGATCCTACCCGCCCCTGCATATTCGAGCTCCTCGCCCGCTAGCTGTCTGCACCTGGCGCCTGCTGTCGGGAGGTTGCTTACTTGAGCTGATCGTCCGTAAACGGTCACAGCCATGTTCGCAAACCTCCCGCTTGCTTTACGGGACGGTAATACTCACCACCCCGCCAGTGTTCTGCCGCCTCCGGTTCCAGCGCCGCCGATCCTCCGTCTCACGCTGGGCGCTCTCCCGACGCGACCGCTTTTCCCGCCAGCTGCTCACACTGAGCGGCGAACACGAAGCAGCTCCTCTAAAGACGGCTTGGCGGGCCGGGGAACTCCTCCGACGCACGCCGAGCCGCTGGTGGAAAGAGAGAGACAGACGTCGGTGGGCTTACCTGTCCATCAGCTCCACGCGACGCCTGCCTCCTCTGGGCCACTCCCTCTGGCCCAATCGGGTCTCGGTTTGGCACGAGACTGGCATTCCTTGGGCCCGCCTCTATCCAATCATCGGCGGGCACGCTAAGACACACCGCCAATCCCGTGCCTGTCAGCGGGCGGGACCACCGCCCGCTGCCATCTTGTCTCCCCTGCGCTGGCTGCGAAGACGTGCCTCTTCGCCGCACCGCAGCTGCGCTTCGATTGCTGCCTCCTCAGCGCCGCCGGGCGCTGTCGACAGCCCGCGGGCCCCGCGCGCGTCCTGCCACAGACGCTGATCCGTTCGTCCCTCCCTGCGGAGAACAAGGTACATCCACCGCAGGGCAGGGTACTCACCTCCCATCCCGCCGTGTCGAGGCCCTGCCTCGGCTTGGCCTTCAGCGGCAACGCCGCCTGGCTGTCCATCTCCACAGCTGCCTCTCGGAGCCCGCTGCGCTCCAGCGAGGCCCGCTCCTCCTCCGCACCGGGATGGCCTCTCTTCCTTCCGCGCGTTTCCGGGTAAACGCCTCACCGGCACGCCAGTGTGTGGGGTCCGCTGCTGCGCCGGGCCGTTCACAAAATATTTATAAAGACGGGGTCCCCCCCTTTTAGCAGGGGGTTGGCCCCACGTTGGGCGCCATTGTGAACGCTGGCCCCGGCACAGACAGACGGACATCATATTTTGCTCCCCACACACCGTTTATTTACAATAATCCAATATACAAAGTCACGTGCACTCACGAACCCCAGTGCCTCTTGCACCGAATCCCCCAAAGTCCAGGGCCCACAGTCTCTGTGCCTTTGTCCTGGCCGCCTCCTGTCCGCTCTCCAGCTCAGTCCTTCTGCCTCCCGACTTCCACCACTGACTGGAGGGAGGCGGCCCCTTAAATAAGGCTCCCGGATGAGCCCCAGGTGCTTCCGCCATCTGCTCCTTGGCCACGCCCCAGCGTGGCGGAAGTGTCGGCTGCCTTCCTGGCAGCTCTCCGGGCGCCACACAAAGTCTTCCCCCCGGCACTTCCTGGTGTGGCGGAAGTGCCGGGCTCCCGGGATAATTAGGCACCGGGGCGCCGCCTGGCGGTGGCCACGGGTCCCTACAGGGCTGGGCTTCAAAGCCCTGTACCCGAGGCCCCTTGCCTAACCAGGACGGACGCCCCACTCTGTCTGGAGGAGGCACTCGCCTCCTCCGTCCTCCAAGCGCCCCGCCGGGCTCCTGCCCCGACCGGCAACCGCGACGGGATAAACCGCATCGGGCGCCGCCTGGCGGTGACCACGGGCCCCTACAGGGAAGGGCTTCCATGCCCTCAACCCGTGGCCCCCAACAGAACCAGGACGGACGCCTCGGGTCTGGAGGAGGCACAAGCCCTCCTCACGTCCTCCTGGGCGTCCCGGCCGGGCTCCCGCCCCGGCCGGGGGCCACACTATCTATGTATTTATTTATTTAAAGAGCTTCCGTAATAATCCAAGTGTCCACCCTGCGGATAAAGTTATATCTATCTATTGGTCCTTATGTGGAATCAAATAAACTTGGAATAGCAATATGAAGTAAACATGATATTATAATTTAATAATAAAATAAGACAAAGTGTATAAATGAGCACAGATATGTTTCTGAGACAAATGCAAATGCCATAATAAAAATTACACTTTTCTAAAATGACACTGTTGATTGGAATTGGTTGCTTTGGATTATCTTTTTAGGCAAATCCTTTTTGCCTTCTTTTCCACCTCTTGTTGCCATTTTGTTGTGTTTTTTGTTAAAACCAAATACATTTCTTCATTTATAAACATTTTGTTTGGGACTTGTCTTATCAAGCCTGCGGATTTATGGTCCTTCTCCCTGGATGGGCATTTTTGTGAAATGTGGCATATATTTGAAATGTTTGAGCTTTAAAAGTTAGGCCTATGCTGAATGAAGCCTGCCTGTGGTGGCTGGGGTTGGATGCTTGTGCTGAGACTATAACATCTTTAGTTTTGTGGGCCTTACACTTCTTTGCCATTTTTGTGTCACCTACCTAATATATGTGTTTTCATGTTAGCTTTATATAGCTTCTTTTTTGGACTTAATAGTGAATTAGTATAATAAATTAAATGGCTTAAAGATACATATATATTTACAGAGGAGTAAGGAATAAAGAGCATAAAAACAGAATCATGAGATCATTACACCAGAGCTGCAGGATAGATCTAGGCTAAAATAATGTAGATTCTAAGGAATTATTATCAACAACAAATAAATATTTACATGCAGTATAACACAAGTAGTCTTCATTTCCGAAAATAAATCATTTTTTTAGATGTGAGTGCCATAAAAGTAGCATATCAAGAAGCTTAGAAATGGTTGCAATGTAAAGTCAGCAGTGCAGGGCTGAAATTACGATGTAAGAGGATCGTGTCTAAGAAAAGTAGTTGCTTCTTTATGTTGTTTTTAACATCAACCCAGCCAAGAGGTCTATGTCGTTGGGGCAGATCAAGAGTATAAAGAACATCTAACTTGGAGTGTAATAAAACTTGAAGAGTGGTATTTTATTTACAGTATTTTATTTGTGAATCTGTTCTGGCAGATGAAGCGCTCTGAGTCGCTCAGGATCAGGGCTTCTCATAGTAGTTCCGATTTCAGTTGGCTCAGTATCAGTTGTGATTTCAAGATGTTCATCTCAGCAGCCAGTGACCCTTATAATGCTGTAGAAGACCTCTGAAAATGGGCCCTGGTTGCCACAATTGTAACTGAATTTCTGGAAGAAGAAGAAACTGGATTAATATCTATGTATTCGATGAATAAAGAAATGCAGTTATGAAATGAGATAAAATAAGCAAGTATTTTAAGACTTGGCAGACAGTGTTTAAATTATTTGATTTGGAAGCTACAGACCTAAAGCAATTAAACAGACATGGGGCCTTGGGCTTGGAGAGTTTGGCACCGATACAGAAGCACTGATTATCTGTTATATCTCTCTGCGTGGGAGGTGTGTAGAAATTACATGTAGCACAGACTTCTGTAAATAATAATTTACAGTCCATTATTTAACAAAATATTTGTGAATTTGAAAGAAGATAATCAATACTTCACAACAATTAGCCAGGAGCCAAAATTACTAAGGTTTGAGGTTACAGTTTGAAATATCAAAAAAGGGAAAACATATCAAAGAATTACATTATGCAAAGGGAGATAACCAAGTATAATACAAATAATTGACTGTAAAGGCTAAGCACGTAAACACACAAAAATATCCATTTTAAATCTGGATTACAGTTGTTTAAGAAAGTATGAAACAAAGCTTATTCATCTTGGCATTCACACCACAAAAAGAAAGATTTCATCAATATAACTCACCCAAAATGTCATGGTGAATTAATAGCAGAATGGTATCAAACTGAGACACTATTATTCATACCTCAAACGGGACTAGATTGGAACAGAGGACAGAAAAAAAATAATAAATTAATAAATAAATAACCAGAATCATCATTGCGTAGTCCCATAACCTAATATCAAAAAGTTCCTCAATAATTTTAAAAGCTTGGGTGCCAGATTCATCATTTTCCTTTTTCATAAATACAGACTTTCATGCAATAATCAAGCCAGCATGAACGGACAGAATCCCCAGATAGTCAGGGCTTTCGTGTCTTCACCAAGCAGACAGGCCACATACAAATCAAAGTAAACTTCTTAAAGAAAAATGAATTAAATACCAAATGCTACTCTGTGGGGAAGGAGGATTACTGGCAGAATAATAAGTCGTGTAAGGACTTAAGGAATTCACTTAAGGAATATAGCAAAAGTTAGATCCCTTATAACTTTGCAAGATACTGAAAAGTGACTTTGTTTGTGTTTTAGTCAGTTAGTTAGTTAGTTAGTTTTTAGTCGACTAGATTACTGTAACAAACTCCTTTCAAGACTACCCAAGAAAGATTTGATCAGTTTTGATGTCACTACACTGGTTACCTGTGCCATTCAGAATTGACTTTAAACTACTGCTTATGGTTTACAAAGCCTTAAATAATCTCACTCCGTCCTATATTTTGGAAGGCCTGTCACCTTACACTCCAAATTGTAACCTTAAATCTTCGAATGAGGGTCTGCTTAGAATTCCAGAAGCTAAACTTAATAGAAGTGGTGAGGCGGCCTTCTGCTGTTATGCACCTAAAATCTGGAATAACTTGCCAATAGGTATTTGCCAGGTTAATACAGTGTAAAAAAAACTGCTAAAAACCCATTATTTTAGCATAGCTTTTTCACAGCTACATTTTATAGTATCCCTATTAAACTATATGTGCTTTGAATTATCATTTTCATCAAGGCTCCATACTAATCCCTACTATTCTTCCATTTTTTCTGATCAAGGCACCATGCAGCCCCTATATTGATGGACAGAAGGCAGTACCCCAGATGTCCACATAACTATCATCATCAATTTCTTTCTCAGAACCACTGCAGACTTTGTTTTTTTTTCTTGAGCCCTCAGGAGTTTATTTTTTGTTGTTACTGTCCTCCTGGCCTTACTTTATTCTTTGTTATTTAGTATTGCCTAATCTTTATATTTGTATTCTATCTTCATCTTGTAAAGCACTTTGAGCTACATCATTTTATGAAAATATGCTATATAAATGCATGTTATTGTTGTTGTTCATTAAACCAAGCCTGATATGAAGTGGTGGCAGCAGCACTTTATCCAGGTCCACCAAGTTAGGCCTGTTGTGTTTGGTATCAAGCTGTAGCTTTTTTCTAGTTGGCTGTTTCTTCTGAACCCGCTGTAAGTTACTGGCTCTACTGCACCTCTGCGAATTTTATATGCCAGTGTCACACACGTGCAAATAAGTGGCAACTAAAGGGCCTGAGTAATTGTAATAAAACATCCGACCAGGGGGTGGCGGAGTGCTCTGACTGTCTTTCTCAATTTCCTACAGACTTTTCCCGGGAAATCCTGCAAGGTTCCGGCACCTCAGAAAGCATCACTTCTGTTGCCGACCCCTTTGCTGAAGTCACTTCCGGACCAGAAGACATCACTTCCGGTGACATGGCCTTTGCTGATGTCACATCTGGTCCAGAAGACATCACTTCTGATTCCGACCCTTCTGCTGACGTCACTTCCTTTATGGGCCTCCATCTTTGTCTCTGATAATCAGTTCTGTTTTAGACTCTGTTCTATGCACATCATTTTACTAAAATTCAACTTCTGCAGCCGGGAAACAATATATGGGTGGCATTTTGTGCCACCACCACCTGATCAAAGTACTCTGCAACCACCTTTGATTTTGGAAGGAATGTGGCATCTCTGACTGTGGATAAGACCCACTGTATCTAGGACAAAGCATAAAAGCCAATTAGGAACTACTTAAGCATGTTTATGTTACGTAGAATGCCCAATGAGGGCTGAGTGGCCTTTTGGCGTTGGAAGCCCTAAAGGCTTTTTTTCTCCACCAATTTATTGTCTGGAGTTTTTATTTTTCTGTCCTTACTTTCCCAGGTTTGCCAAGTCCTTAAAAATGTATAGCCCAAGGGCAGCTTAAAAGTCCGGGGCTTTATGCCCTTGGTAGGGTCACCCAAGGCAAACTGGTCCTAGATGAGGGATGAGACAAAGAGCGGTTTATCAAACCTCCTATGGACTACGTTTTCCCTTGCCCGGACACAGGTCACTGGAGCTCCCCTCTGGAGCCAGGGCTGTAGTTGGGCCTCGATGGCGAGCACCTGGTGGTCGGGCCTGCACCCATGGGGCTCAGCCAGGCACAGCCCGAAGAGGCAACGTGGGTCCCCCTTCTCAAAGGTTCACCACCAATGGGAGGGGCCAAGGAGGTCGGGTGCAGTGTGAGTTGGGTGATGGCCAAAAGCGGGGACCTTGACAGTCTGATCCTCAGCAACAGAAGCTGGCTCTTGGTACGTGGAATGTCACCTCTCTGAATGGGAAGGAGTCTGAGCTAGTGCACAAGGTCGAGAGGTTCCGGATAGATATAGTCAGGCTCACCTTGACGCACAGTTTTAACTCTGGAACCAATATCCTTGAGAGGGGCTGGACTCTCTACCCCTCTGGAGTTGCCCCCAGTGAGAGGTGCAGAGTGGGTGTGGGCATACTTATTGCCCCCTGACTTGGAGCCTGTTCATTGGGGTTTACTCCAGTGGACGAGAGGGTAGCCTCCTTCCGCCTTCGGGTGGGGGGACGGGCCCTAACTGTTGTTTGTGTATATGCGCGGAACAGCAGTCTGGAGTACCAACCCTTTTTGGAGTCCCTAGAGGGGGTGCTAGAGGACTCCCTCGTTCTGCTGGGAGACTTCAATGCTCACGTGGGCAATAACAGTGAGACCTAGAAGGGCGTGATTGGGAGGAATGCCCAGATCAGATCCCGAATGGTGTTTTGTTATTGGACTTCTGTGCTCGTCACGGATTGTCAATAAAAAAAAACACCATGTTCAAGCATAGGGGTGTTCATATGTGCACTTGGCACCAGGACACCCTAGGCCTCAGTTCGATGATCGACTTTGTGGTCGTATCTATGGACTTGCGGCCACATGTCTTGGACACTCGGGTAAAGAGAGGGGCGGAGCTGTCAACCGATCACCACCTGGTGGTGAGTTGGCTTCGATGGTGGGGGAGGATGCCAGTCAGGCCTGGTGGGCCCAAACGTATTGTGAGGGTCTGCTGGGAACATCTGGCAGAGTCCCCTGTCAGAAGTAGCTTCAACTCCCACCTCTGGCAGAACTTTGACCACGTCCCAAAGTAGGTGGGGGACGTTGAGTCCGAATGGGCCATGTTTTGTGCCTCTATTGTTGAGGCGGCTGACAGGAGCTATGGCCGAAAGGTGGTCGGTGCCTGTCGTGGCGGCAATCCCCGAACCCGTTGGTGGACAGCGATGGTGAGGGATACCGTCGAGCTGAAGAAGGAGTCCTACAGGACCCTTTTGTCCTGTGGTACTCAGGAGGCAGCTAATAGGTACTGGCAGGCCAAGCGGAATGTGGCTTCAGTGGTTGCTGAGGCAAAAACTCGGGCGTGGGAGGAGTTTGGGGAGGCCATGGAGAACGACTTTCAGATGGCTTCGAGGAGATTCTGGTCCACCATCCGGCATCTCAGGAGGGGGAAGCAGTGCAGTGTCAACACCGTATATGGTGGGGATGGTGCGCTGCTGACATCGACTCGACGCTAGGGTCAGTGGGGAGTACTTCAAGACCTCCTCAATCCCACTAACATGCCTTCCAATGAGGAAGCAGAGTCTGGGGACTTGGAGGTGGGCTCCCCCATCTCTGGGACTGAGGTCACCGAGGTGGTCTAAAAACTCCTTGGTGGCAGGGCCCCGGGGGTGGATGAGATACGCCCAGAGTTCCTCAAGGCTCTGGATGTTGTAGGACTGTCTTGGTTGACACTCCTCTGCAACATCGCATGGACATCGGGGATAGTGCCTCTGGATTGGCAGACCAGGGTGGTGGTCCCCCTCTTTAAGAATTGGGACCGGAGGGTGTGTTCCAACTACAGAGAGATCACACTCCTCAGCCTCCCTGGAGAGGAGGGTCCGTTGGATAGTCAAACCTTGGATTCAGGAGGAATAGTGTGGTTTTCGTCACAGTGAATCAGCTCTAAACCCTTAACAGGGTCCTGGAGGGTGCATGGGAGTTTGCCCAACCAGTCTACATGTGTTTTGTGAACTTGGAAAAGGAGTTCGACCGTGTCCCTTGAGGAATCCTGTGGGGGGTGCTCCGGGAGTATGGGGTACCGCACCACCTAATAAGGGCTGTTCAGTCTCTGTACAACCGATGTCAGAGCTTGGTCCGCATTGCCAGCAGTAAGTCAAACCCGTTTCCAGTGAGAGTTGGACTCCACCAAGGCTGCCCTTTGTCACCGATTCTGTTCATAACTTTTAAGGACAGAATTTATAGGCGCAGCCAGGGTATTGAGGGGATCCGGTTTGGTGGACTCAGGATTGGGTCACTGCTTTTTGCAGATGATGTTGTCCTGTTTGCTTCAGCTCTCTTTGGATCGGTTCGCAGCTGAGTGTGAAGCAGCTGGGATGGGAATCAGCACCTCCAAATCCGAGACCATGGTCCTCAGCTGAGAAAGGGTTGAGTGCCCTCTCAGGGTTGGTGGCGAGATCCTGCCGAAAGTGGAGGAGTTCAAGTATCTCAGGGTCTTGTTTACAAGTGAGGGAAGAATGGAGCATGAGATCATCAGGCGGATCGATGTGGCATCCGCAGTGATGCGGGCTCTGCATCGGTCTGTCGTGGTGAAAAAGGAGCTGAGCCATAAGGCAAAACTCTCAATTTACCAGTCAATCTACGTTCCTACCCTCACCTATGGTCATGAGCTATGGGTAGTGACCGAAAGAACGAGATCACGAATACAAGCGGCTAAAACGAGTTTCCTCCGCAGGGTGGCTGGGCTTTCCCTTAAAGATAGGGTGAGAAGCTCAGTCATCCAGGAAGGGCTCAGAGTAGAGCCGCTGCTCCTCCGCATCGAGAGGAGTCAGATGAAGTGGCTCGGGCATCTGATCAGGATGCGTCCTGGACGCCTCCCTGGTGAGGTGTTCCAGGTACGTCCAACCGGGAGGAGGCCCCGGGGAAGACCCAGGACACGCTGGAGGGACTATGTCTCCCGGCTGGCCTGGGAATGCCTCGGGGTTCCCCTGGAAGAGCTAAAAGAAGTGGCCGGGGAAAGGGAAGTCTGGGCATCTCTGCTCAAACTGCTGCCCCCGCGACACGATCTCGGATAAGCGGAAGAGGATGGATGGATGGATAATTTCCGTTTGTTTGCGAATGTTTCTATTTGCATTATCTCTAACCTGCTCTGCATGTGTACCGCACCAACATTTTTGAATTCTTTACTGTGTTCTACTTTGTCATCTACTCTTTGTCCTTTATTTCCGGCCCCGGACATGGACTTGTCTTGTGGGATGTATAAGTGTCTTTCTGAGACAATCATGTCTCGTCTCCATCCAAGATTTTTTTTTTTATAATAGAGAGATATTAATTACTGTTTAAATATATAAAGACAATAACCCACAGTGATGAGAAATAAAACACACTTTATTGCTATTTAGCAGATCTACAGTACAAAGTAGCAGTGATGAGGCCTGAGCCTTTTAGGCAGTAGGTAAAAAATGCACATAACATCCCCATATTTTTATTATAAGGTTCATATCTTAAATTCTGTAGTGTGAAAATAATCAGCCACAACACACGAAAAAGGTTTGGGGCAGCCACCCATATATCATCCCAGGATGCAAAAAGGGTATTAAAGACAGCACTGAAGTGCACTGGTTGAGTTCCAAACTGAACTGATCTAATTTGTGAAGAGATGGCAGCTTTAAAAGCCAAAACCAGAAGTGATGTCATCTATAGCCGGCGCTGGAAGTGATGTTGTTCTAGGCACCAGAACTGGACATGGTGTCAGTCTTGGCGCCGTAACCGGAAGTGATGTTGTTGATGTTGAATCATATTTGGCCTGTAGAGACAACAGAAGTCCCCTGCCACCCCCTGGCCTGACGGGTAATTATCTTCACTTGGTCCACTCAGCTTCCTCCTAAAAGTGTGTGACAGTAGAAAACAGTTTTATTGTTGCTTTTACTCTTTCATTATAGTACAGTAATCCCTCCTCGATCACGGGGGTTGTGTTCCGGGCCTATTGTTTCTGGTCCAGTTTTTTCCAGTAGTTATCCCTATATTTTCCAACACTGCTTGACCTATGACCATCTACAACTGCTGTAGGAATTGTTTAATTTAACTATGATTTTGCAATACACCATGACTATTGATTTGCAACATTTTTGCAGTTTTTGAGAAACATAACATTTAAATTAGGGTTAAGGTCGGGTATGTTTAACTGTGGACAACGGCTGTCCCTTGGGACTCAATCCATAGATATGCCTCTTGTCCTTACTCAAACTCACATGAGTAATAGCATTCTCCAGCCTGTATTTAGTTTCGCCTCTTGACTTCTCTCCACTCACCCTTTTTACTTTTCATATCATTCTAAGGATAAGTTATTGTGCCTTGGGAAGTAAGGTTTAGTTTATTTAGGTTTGGACAATGGCTGTTCCTTGGAATTCAGTCAGTTGATTTTGTCCTTTTGTCCCTACTCACGCTCATATGTAACCTGGGATGTAAGCTTGGGTTTGAGGAGAATACTTAAAAGACCAAGCACCGTGTCACTCGTCTAACGATGTTTTAATTGTTTAATTTTTATCCACTAAAATATAAACCATCCATCCACCCATTATCCAACCCAGTATATCCCAACTACAGGGTCACGGGGGTCTGCTGGAGCCAATCCCAGCCAACACAGGAAGCAAGGCAGGAAACAAACCCCGGGCAGTGTGCGCCAGCCCACCACAAAATGTATACCATTTACATAAAAATATAAAAAATCAATAATAAATATATATGACATAAATTTTCTCTTGTATCAGGCTAATTAAGCCTTCAAATACATGCCAATCGGGTCATGTCAGGTTGGGGAGCATGTTGCCGCACCCACCACATGACGAAACAGCTCAGGATCCTGGTCCTGGTCCAGTCCCAAACTCCAGAAATGACCATCTATCTGCTGCAGCCATGTATTACGTGGGTGTTCCCTTGGCCTGGTTCAGGCACTCGGGTCCTCAACAAGGAGGATACTGCCAGCCGGAACTCCCTTGGAGAATCGTGCCAAATGGCCGTAGTGCCGCAAGTGATGCTTCTTCACAATACAGGTAATGTGCCTCATTCGGGACTTCATGAGCAACCACTCATTCTACACAAAGTCAAACCAGTGGTATCCAAGGATTCTCCAAAGAGACACAGTACTGAAGGAGTCCAGTCTTTGTCTCAGGTCACTAGATAGCGTCCATGTCTCACAACCATATAGCAAGACAGGAAGCACCAGGTCTCTAAAAACGTGGACCTTTGTCCTTTTGCATAGATAACAGGAGCATCACACACCTGGCAAAAACACAGAGGTACATATTTAAGACTGTATTTTTAATCTGATAAAAAAGTGTAACAAAAAAAAAACATATAACAGGGGATTTAAAAAAATTGCCCTCTGCTGATGGTAAGGCAGATTGCAAATAAAACAGGTAAAAAATAATCTTAAATCCGATTTAAAAAAAGCACTAAAACAAGTTATTTGTCATAAGCATCAAAAAAATGTTCAATTGAGGTATTTCACAAGAACAAAAAATAAATTAGGGTAAATATTTAGTTTAAGAGTAGGGTCATTTAAGTAGACTTTAAAGGAAAAGAGATAGGGAATAGACTAGAAAAAAACTTTTAAAATAAAGGTAAAGGTAAGGGTTAGGGGACGGACACGATAAATTAATCTTAGCTACAGGAAAGATGAGACATTTAGAAATCTCTTTCAAACAATATCTATCCATTTTCCAACCCGCTGAATCCGAACACTGGGGTCTGCTGGAGCCAATCCCAGCCAACACAGGGCAGGAACCAATCCTGGGTAGAGGGCCAACCCACCGCAGGACACACACAAAGCGCACACTAGGGCCAATTTAGAATCACCAATCCACCTAAACTGCATGTCTTTGGACTGTGGGAGGAAACCAGAGCGCCCAGAGGAAACCCGCGCAGACATGGGGAGAACATGTAAACTCCATGCAGGGAGGACCCAGGAAGCAAACCCAGGTCTCCTAACTGTGAGGCAGCAGTGCTACCACTGCGCCACCGTGTCACCCTCGAACAATATCTACTTTTTACATTTCTCTTATATGTATTGTGATCCATATAAGTTTGTTGTTTGACATCTCTATTAGACTGTCCAAAAATTGACTATTATAAAGACTAGGTCTACCATTGGAAAACATCTCTCTAACACTTGTCCTAGCACTAGCACAGGCATGGATATACTGAAAGGTTGTTTTGTCTCGATAGTATCCCTCAATCCTGCTCAAATAATAATATGTTTAACCTGGGTTTGGGGTGGTAATTGTTGAAGAAACATCTTAAGGTTTGCAAGTGAAAGCTTATCAATGATTTCCACCTACAGACCAGAATATTCATAGTAATCTAATAAAGAAAAATGAAAATCCCAGAGGACAACAATCAGCTCTGAAAATACTGGATGCCATTGTTCAATATTATTATATTTATTAGGTTTTACCATATTTACATTTAAGGGACGATCAGAATTGGCAAAATAAGGTTAGGGATAAGGTTAAGGGGTTAGGGGGAAAAAAGGTTCAGGGTTAGAGGAAGTTTTATCGCAAATGACATACCTTGCCTTTTAGCACAGCATTTTTTTGTTTTCAATAGATTTGTTTTCAACATGACCCCTTCTCTCTGTCCTGCTTCCTTTAAACATCACTCATCAATGGATACAACAAGTGCATCAGGTCATAGCGTATGTCTAGGTACACATGATGAACCTAACAGCAAATATGTAATGAAAAAAGGTGGAAAAAAAACAAGAAACACAATCCTAAGTGGCTGAATTATTCCTGTTTAAAATGCTACCAGCCTCTCTCATTTCACGGTTACTACATCTCCTTGCAGCTCACAACGGCACAAAAACACATTACCTTCAAAGGTAATATTTTCCCCATGGTAATTTTTCGGCCAGTGACCTGTTCACCTCTTCGGTGAAGTGGAAAAGTGAAAACATCCTGTAAAAAGAAACCCCTCATTAGCGCAGTTACGCCTCACTGGCATCTTAATTAAAATCTCCAGTCAGGGTGAAGCCCAACATGCTGAGGTCTGTTGATACACAAAAGGTCCCCAGTTTTGCATCTGAAACCTCCGTCATACTAATCAGCTCTATAATCACCACCTTTTCTGTACATTTGGCAAAAAGGCACCTTGTATTTTAGAAATTTTGAAGACACAAGGAATGTAATTATAATTATTATAAACTGCGTGCAAAGCAGGCCACATTTACATTTCAGACGTGGAAGTGTGAGCTTTACAGTAATTGCAAGCCAAATGTAAATAGAGCTGTAAAGATGTTCGCCAATAAGTCTCCATAAAAAATCATTTTGCTAATTATTACGAGGAGTTCTGTTTCTTTTTGCTGATGTATATTTTAATAAGTTACTTGCACACTTACATTTGCAGATTTTTTTTTCTTTCAGACATAGAACTCCAGTGTCAAGAGCCTCCTTGAGCTAATTTAGATACACTACATTTACATACTGGGGTCTTTTCAACTACCAATATATAACCATCCCACCTACTGTGACCTTTATGCTATCTTTCCTTTGAGATTAGTTTAATGTCTGGTATTATTTTTTCTTGACCTTTCACACCTTTTGCTCATTACATCTGCAAGGGCAGATAAGACAGTTGTAAAGGGCTAACCCAGTGGTAATGTTTATTTTGGTATGATATTAGGACGACATTATCCTATTTTAGGTTTTAATTGCAACAAAATGAATAACAGATGCTGTCATACTTTTAATCAGTAAAAGTAGCCAAGAGAAAACACTAGCTATCTTTTAAAATTATAAACACCAATGAATAAAACACAAGAGGTAATGCTTCCTAAATTAATTTCAGTGGCTACAGAATGTGCTTATTTCCATCAAGATTTTTGCTGCAGGCCATGCAGTATTTATGTTAAATATGCATTACACTGAATGCTAAATCAGAACTGAATAGAGAAAACTTCTCCCTTACTTGTGCAGTTTAGAGTCACCAGTAACACTAACAGCATGTATAGTTGAACCTGTATAAATGACCCATGACAGTAGTGACAGTGTTGTGACTGTCTGTGCCATGTGTGACCCAAATCCAAAACTACAAAATGTACCTTTGTCTGTAAATGGTGGCAACAAGCCAGCACTGCCTCGAGTGTATTTGCTACCGATCGGCTCTGTTCATGTGCCAAAACTTTCTGAGATATTTTTTTGTAACATCTGCCCTTCCCTGCCTCATTTTGTATACATGAATTTTCAGTCTGCATTTAGGGAGAAAAGTGAGGTTTCTGTACAATGGCTGACCCTGGCTCTATGACCTCCAAAGGTCATGTGTAAAGACAATTTCCCCTTGGGGATTAACAAAGTATATCAAATCAAGCAAACAGGGAATTATTTTGATATTGTAGCAACACTTTGGAGGAACCACACAGGACACCAGGTAGGTTTTCAGAGCACTTTAATTATGCAATACAGTCCCTAAAGTGGTTTTGTGTAATTTTCCATTGTGCTAATAAAACTTCATTCTATTAAGATTATTTGTTGCCCATTTCTGTTTACAAGCCAGGGATTGATGGTTATCCACCCTCTTATGCGGCTTTTTTATTTTTTCAGCTTTCCATTTTTGATTCCTGCTTTATATGACAAGGTGCACCTTGATATACCAGGTTTTACATACAGTGTAGCATATTTTGCTGTTTAGACATTGGTAAATAGTTAAAGGGTGTCCTTACTGTATATACTCATGTATAAGTTGGGTCTTGAAACCCGAAAAATCGATCATAAAATCAGACCCCGACTTATACGCCCATTCAAAAATGTGATACTTAATTAAATTTTTTTTTTTTTACATCTTCTTGCCTCCTCCAATCTCATATCAGTTTCTCAGACACATTGAATTTTGTTGCAGCAGCATGGTTACCAATTTCTTTCACTACTTCAACCACGTTTAATTTAAAATCAGCTTCATATTTTCTTCTGATCAAGCGCTTAAACCACAGATAAGGGATGCCCTTACTAAAAAAGTGTATGAGGGTGAGAAATACAAAAAACACAAATCAGTGCAAACGTTGCTTCGGAATAGCTTGGATATTACCGTGTGGTCACGTTGGCACAACAGAGAGAGACAGGTTCGATGCACACGCTGATACAAAGCATTGCCGCACCCACACAGAAAAAAAGGCAGTGCGCTCCGTGGTTACTCTCTCAGGTGGGCATTAGCATTTCATAATCCCTTGTACCAATAGCATAAGTTTTCCGCATTCAACTTATACGACTAACGTTATAAAATATCTGAAATTATGCTGAAAAATCAAGCTCCGGCTTATGCGCAGGAGAACCTATCCCCGAGTATATACAGTACCTATTTTTGCAGAAACACGGAGGTTCTTGCAGGTGTTAATGTAGTGTCACGCATGTACAAAAGAATTCAGAAGAGTGTCAGTAGTGTTTAATTCTGGAATGTACTTCTGGTGGAGGCCTATGCCAAGTGTATCTTACCAGACAGGCAGCCATCAATCTGGCAAGTGTACTGTTGTGAAGCGGGGCGCTTATAAAAGTTGCCAGTACACACATGCAGGTAGAGAATGGCCCTGTGACGGAGAGAAAGAGCTGTAGCGTCAGGACAATGGCGAGACCTCATGTGCAAATAGTTTGCATAAAGGTATAGTAAGTTCCCATTTGGGTGAATGAGGTTTGGCATGGCTAGTGTCATTACACAAGGGATAGCTGGACAGACTCCTGAAGCAAACACCCATGGCAATTTAAAATGGCCATATGGACACTAGGGTTTGTAACGTTTGAGCTGCTGATGGGCAGAATTTTAAGAATTATTGGTTGGGTATGTAGAGTGGTGCCTGCGATAAGAAGCAGGGGTATTATGATACAAGTCAGGACCCTGAACAGAATGCACTAATAGTCCCCTCCTCTGTCTCTGATTCAGCCTAAGCCTCACAATGTATTGTCGATTTAACAACACCGTTACCAACAGAACATTATCAATGTATATTTTATAATGTCACACCCCAAACGCAAAACATTGCTGGGATGTATTTTGTTTCAAACCAAATGCAAAATATTATGAACATATGCTTTGTAACACTAAAAACTACAAACCTAATGCAGCAAAATATATTTTCAAAATATCATAAGCAAATAAGACTAAAAAACAAGTCCTATAGTATTGCACTCATTTGTACAGATTTTACCTCCAAGTTTTCACAGTCATTAATGACATCTGCAAAACTCACTTTCCGTGCATTCCACTAGATGCACAGGATCACAAGACTGGAGAGTCTTTCTTGGTACATCAATGTGTGTAAGTAGCTCATTTCTCTTGCATTTCAGACTGCTCTCTAAAGGTTTGCTCAGTAAGCCAATGTGGAATAAATTAAATCTGGCAGAGGTGCAAGGCTGCTTTTATCATGTGGTGGGCAGTGGGCCAGTAGAAACAAGAGAGATGATTAGCATAATGGCCTACTTGGTTTAATTCATTACACTTTTTCTGCCTTCTTTAGACTCAGACAGTGTTTGTTGTTAACTTAGCTGATTCTGTTAAAGGTGACTCCTGAAAAAAAAAACAGAGGAAATCAAAGAAAAGCAACAATAATCACATAATTGTAAGTACAATGTTCTCCTGATCTGAACTTTCTCAGCTACGGCTTAAATAGCCAGTGGGAGGGCTGAGAGGTGGTGATGTCAGGGTGGCCCCGCCTACTGGAGCTCCACCTATAAAGCACAAAGAACAGCAAAACATTTAAAGAGAGAGATTACAACCATATTACATAAAGAGAAAAAAAAATAATAATTCATAATAAAACATAAAATATTCATACATACAGACTAATGCATAACACACAGACTTGGCACCCATGACTAAAGGTATAGGATTTGATTTGCCCAGTTAGTAATGGAAAATTTTGATTTTGTAAAATTGTAAAATTTTGTTTTCTTAAGAGAATTGTTCACATTATCTATGTATGGCTGCTTCAAGACATTTACAATCAAACAAATTTCTCAACCTGGAATAAGGATTACAAGGTGTCTAAGGCTAGTCTGTGTGGTATAGTGGGTCTGTGGCTTTAAAAAAGTGTCTATTTTAATAAATAAGTAATGAACGCACTCACACTGGGGAGGAGGAGCAGGTGGAAGTGATCTGCAGGGAAGGTTGCTGGTTGGTGTGATGCAGTCAACTATCCCTTGCTAGCACATGCGGGCTCTCTGATTACCTTATTATCAGCCCGGGGCAGCAATCAGGGGATCACAACGGCAACACCTCCCCAGCCTATAAAGGGGAGTGCAAGAACAGAAAGGAATAGAAATGTAAAGAGAAATGGAACAAAAAAGAGCAAAGGTTAAAGGACAGAAACAAAGGCAGGAACAGTAGCGAGCTGGCGCTTAGAGTGGAAGCAGGTGGACCGGAATGGTGCCCCAGGGGGGTTTGCATAAGGATCACAGCCAGGAGCAGGAGTGATCATTACGCTCAGGAGGATCCTCTCTCTGGATGGAGCCTGTGACTGGCAGCGGTGGGAGAATAGCATGCTTTTACCGGGTGGAGCCTGGATTGGGTGCAGAATGCAGGGTCTGGTGGCTACCCTGGTGTCAGTTTTGAAAGGTAATAACCAAGGATGAGAATTTTAAAGACTGTTGCCTGAATTTTAACTACATTTTAATGGATTACTTATTTATTGGATTTTAACCACTCCACTGTACTCTCATTTTATGGATTTTTTATTTTTTTAATTTTTTTGAGTACTGCACTTTTTGGAAACTATTTGGATTTTTTTTTTTATAATTGAAACACTTTTCACCATCCCCTTGCTTGGTGTGTTTCGTCCTCATCTGCCATGGTCATCTCGGTTATAGTACTGACGGTGTCGGGTTCATGAGGCTCTCATTATGGAAGAGGGAGCAAGGAGCCGACCCTCACCATCATGTTCTGTCATAATCAGACAAAAGGTAGAAGAGAACCACGGTCGTGATGGTGGTACAACCCCAATTCCAATGAAGTTGGGATGTTGTGTAAAATGTAAATAAAAACAGAATACAATGATTTGCAAATCCTTTTCAACCTATATTCAATTGAATACCATATGAAGACAAGATATCTAATGTTCAAACTGATAAACTTTATTGCTGTTTTGCAAATCTTCACTCATTTTGAATTTGATGCCTGCAACACGTTCCAAAAAAGCTGGGACGGGGCAGCAAAAGACTGGGAAAGTTGAGGAATGTTCAAAAAATACCTGTTTTGAACATTCCACAGATGAACAGGTTAATTGCAAACAGGTGTTTGTCATGATTGGGTATAAAAGGAGCATCCCCAAAAGGCTCATTCGTTCACAAGCAAGGATGGGGCGAGGTTCACCACTTTGTGAACAACTGTGTGAGCAAATAGTCCAGCAGTTTAAGAACAACGTTTCTCAACGTATAATTGCAAGGAATCTAGGGATTTCATCATCTACTGCCCATAATATTATCAAAAGATTCAGAGAATCTGGAGAAATCTCTGCAAGGCCGAATACCAACACTGGATGCACGTGACCTTCGATCCCTCAGGCGGCACTGAATTAAAAGCTGACATCATTCCGTAAAGGATATTACCACGTAGGCTCAGGAATACTTCAGAAAACCATTGTTAGTTAACACAGTTCGTCGCTACATCTACAAGTGCAAGTTAAAACTCTACCATGCAAAGCAAAAGCCATATATTAACAACACCCAGAAACGCCGCCAGCTTCTCTGGGCCCGAGCTCATCTGAGATGGACATACGCAAAGTGGAAAAGTATGCTGTGGTCTGACGAGTTCACATTTTGTTTTTGGAAATCATGGACGTCGTATTCTCCGGGCCAAAGAGGAAAAAGACCATCTGGATTGTTATCTGCGCAAAGTTCAAAAGCCAGAATTAGTGTCCTCAGTTCCCAAACGCTTATTGAGTGTTGTTAAAAGGAAAGGTGATATAGCACAGTGGTAAACATGCCCCTGTCCCAGGTGAAGATTTGCAAAACAACAATAAAGTTTATCTGTTTGAACATTCAATATCTTGTCTTTGTAGTGTATTCAATTGAATATAGGTTGAAAAGGATTTGCAAATCATTGTATTCTGTTTTTATTTACGTTTTACACAACATCCCAACTTCATTGGAATTGGGGTTGTACATTGAAGGACATACACACATACTGTACTGTACATACAGTGTATATATAAATGACCTAGCCTTCTGTTTTGGAACTGTGGCTGAACACCATAAACTCTGGAAGAAACAAACACAAATGCATGGTTAACATACTCACTCCTCCTAGAAGGCACGCCACCTAGCTTGCTGCACTTCTGAGTAGTGTTTGGTATTGTTGACCTTGGAATAATGGTGCAGTCAACTTTTTTTTATTATTTTAAATATAAATTTTGTTGCAGAAGCAGGGTGGTGCAGTTGATAATACTTCTGCCTTATAGATCCAGTGTTGCAAATCTCATGCCCACTTACTAGCTCAGTAGGGTAAGCAGGTGTTGCCCTTGCCTGCACAGGTTTTCTTCCTGGTGCTCCATTTTCTCTCCTACATTCCCACAGACAAACAACTCTGATTAATTAGTGATTAAAAATTAGCCTGAGTGAAGGTGTGTGCATGAGAATCGGGGGCTGCCTTATACTGGTGTCCTGACCTGGGCTATTTCCTGACTTGCAGCCATTAGTTGGTTTAAGTGGGTTTTAGGATGTTGTGATATAAATGTAACTGTCTTCAAAGTGCCAAGACAATACAAGTATTAGAATACAATGAACTGCTCACAATTACAAATTGAATTTTATTGTTATTATTCTTTATTAAGCAGATGGCTTACTTCAAGCAACTTAAAAAATACTGTTCCATTGTCACAGTTAAATCCCCCTTCACTACCATGGAAAAATAAGCTAAAAATAATCAAATTAAATGCCAAAAAATGGCCAGAGGGCTTGCAACAAACTAAAAGAAGCCAACAATTACTTTGATTACTTTAGGGAGAATGCCAGCTGAGAATGGCAGTGAAGCACGGCTGCCATATACTAGGAATTCTTTAATTGATCTTAGTAGAGTGACATTTATTTATTTATTTTTGTATTTCAAATATTATTAAACATCATTTTTCCTTTTCACTACATTATGCCACTTTAAACTCCCCGAAAAGAGGCAAACCAGCAATATTGTGAAGGAAATCACGATAGGTGTGTTCATTAATCAGTAATGTCCCCATCTGTAATTAGTGCAAATAGAAGACAGGGAATTTTAATTCACCCCATACTTATGGCAAGCAAATATTTAGGGGTATCTCATAAATTATATCTCTATATACAGTATATAAAATCCAACGTCGGTCTGTCTGTCTCTTTGTATATCTGCCCACTTTTCATGAAAGAGCTACTTAACCTATTTAGATCGGGTTTTTTTCTATAATTTGCATGAACATTCCGGTTGATTTTGCGATTTCTCTTATTGCGCTAAGTATCATAGTTTGCTTTTGGTACCAATTTATTTGCTCAGATCTGAGAGACATGCAGTGGCCGGGACTTTCCTTACCTCCACTTAGCAAGCAAACAAGAGAACTACCGTATATACTCACGTTTAAGAACTCCTGCGAATATGTTGGGGCTTGATTTTATCATATAATTTCTGGTATTTTATAATATCGGTCGTATAAGTCGAATGAGGAAAACTCACGCTATATAGAAATTATGATATGCTAATGCCCACCTGAGAGAGTTACCACGGAGCACACTGCCTTTTTTTCCTATGTATTGTGCCTACGTGACCACACAGTAATACCCACAACTATTCCAAAGCGACTTTTGCACTGTTTTGTGTTTTTTGTATCTCACACCCTCATACACCTTTATCGTAAGAACATCCCTCATCTACGATGTACCGTTCGATCAGAAGAAAATATGAAGCTGGTTGTAAATTAAACGGCATTGAAGAAATTGATAACTGTGCTGCTGCAAAAAAATTCGATGCTTCTGAGAAACTGATGTGAGATTAGAGGAGGCAAGAAGATTTTAAGTGTCGCATTTTTGAACAGGCCTATAAGTTGGGGTCTGATTTTATGATAGATTTTTCGGGTTTCAAGACTCCACTTATATGCAAGTGTATATGGTATTTAACGGATTTAGATCTTTTTTTTCTATAATTTGCTTGAACATTCTGGTTGATTTTGCGACTTCTCTTATTGCACTAAGAATCATAGTTCACTTGTAGGCTGAGGGGAGGGGGAAGCATGATGTCAGGAGACGGGAGCCGTACAGGGCCCTCCTTACTGTCCTGTTTCACTACTATGTGGGTGGAGCTGCGGAAGACGGCATATAAACGTCTATGCATGGAAGTGTGTGTGTCTGTCTGTCCGGCCCGGAAGTGTGAGGCATCCCAGAAGTACGAGGCTACAGTGTGAAGTGCAAAGAAAGCGACTCTGTTGCCCAAGTGAAACCAACGCCGCTGATAAACAAACGAAATGAGCACATCAGCAAAACAAAACCTCCAAGGAGAGAAGAACTCGCTTAGCCATTGATAGACAACAGAGGCGAGCACGTCAGCAAAGCAAAGCCGATAAGGAGCTGCTAATACACAACCGATGCGATTGATTGATTGAAGTGTCATAATTCATGGTTTCTAGGAGCCCAGGCTTTTTACAGCATGGGCTTATACAGCCAGTATATATTAAAATGCAGTTTGGCTTTTTACATATCTGAAACCCAATTCAAGATAGAGCTAAGTAAGTATCTTAACACTTTAAAGGTTATATTACTGTGTGAGCACAACTTAATATTATGCAATATAATTATCTATTCATACGTCATCATTTTTATGGATTACCAAACACACCTGAAAATGTATTTATTATGGTGTCATATTTATTTACATAATTCAAGCACATTAAATTTATTCAACCATCAATTCATTAATGAAACTGAAGAGACATGCCTTATTTAGCTCAAGATTGTAGAGCAAAAAAATTGTCGGGGTAACCTGACCGCATACCTTTTTTTAAAATCTTGCATTTCAAAGCATGTTATTTGTCCCAAGGGGGAAACTGGGCTTTTTACAGAACCTCAAAATAAACCACAAAGCAAAAAAATAGACAATTATTATAATAAACAATAACCATTCTCAAATGCAAGCCACAATTATAAAAAAGAAAGATTGAATTTGCTAAAGATAAATATAACAGTCACATTAATACAATAATATATAATACAGTGGATTTAAAAAGTATTCAGACCCCTTTGCCCTCTTAAACGGATGCATTTACCATTTTTGCCCATCAATCTAAACTCAATAACCCATAATGACAAACTAAAAACCTGTTTTCAGAAAGGTTTGCAATTTTATTAAAAATCAACAACTGAAATAACTTCATTTAAGCATTCCCACTCTTTGATGTGGCTCTGCTCCTGTTTGTTTTAATTCTCCTTGAGATGTGTCTAGAACTCGACTGGAGTCCACCTGTGGCAAATTGATTTGAAAGGACAACAATTAGAAAGGTACACGCCTATGTGTAGAGGGTCCCACAATTCACACTGCAAGTGGGGACACAAACCAAGCCATAAAGTCAAAAGAACTCTCTGTAGACCTCCACCATCAAGTTGTGCTGAAGCATCAATCAGGGCAAGGAGATACAATCATGTGTAAAGCTTTGAGTGTTCCCAGGAGCATGGTGGCCTCAATACATATGAAAAGGAAGACATTTGGAACGAGTAGGACTAGAATTTACCATTGGCCAAAATGAGTAACTAGGCAAGAAGAGCCATGGCCAGGGAGGTGACCAAAATGCCAATAGTCACTGTAATAGAGCTTCAGACGTCCTCTGCTCAGATGGGAGAACCTGCCAGAAAGATGCACTCAATCAGGTGTTTATGGTAGAGTGGCTCGTTAGGTGCCTGCTTTATGAAAAAGGAATGAGATGGCATTTAAAGTACTCTGAGAACATAAGGAAAACGATTCTCTGATCTGATCAGCCAAAAGTTGAACTCTCTGAGATGAACTCCATGCACAATGTCTGGTGAAGACCAAGCACTGCTCCTCTCCAGCTTAATACTATCACTCTGGTGAAGCATGGTGGTTTGCAGCATGAAGTTATTGGGGTGCTTCTCAGCGGCAGGGTAATCTGGTCCGAACTGAGAGAATGATAATTGCAAACAAATACAGGGAGGTACTTGAAGAACACATGATTTCATATGAACACATCCTCAGACTGGGTTGACAGTTTACCTTTCAGCATGACAAGACAACACTGTAGTGTCTTTGGGAAAAGTCTCTGACTGACCTTGAGAGGCCAAGACAAAGACCAGACTTAAATCCCATAAAATATCTGTGTAGAAAGGCAATCTAACAGAGATTGAGAGGATCTGCCATCTGGAATAAGCTACTCAAATCCATGTGTGTAATGCTTGTAGAGACTTACCCAAGAAGAATTGAGGCTGTAATTGTTGCCAAAGTGGCTTCAACAAAAAACCGAATTAAAGCTCCAAATACTTACATGCATGAATAAAAGATTTTAGTTTTTGGCTTTTAATAAATTTGCAAACCTTTCTGAAAGCATGCTTTCACTTGCTCATTATTGGTTTGTAATTTGACAAAAAATGACAAATTTATCCATTTAAAATGATATCAACAACATAATAAAGTGCACAGAAGTTGACAGGGTCTGAATGTGTTCTGAATGCACTAGAGAAAAATCTAATAATCTAGGATTATTTACTCATTTGTTGAATATGATAAATGATGCATTTCCCCCATCCTATAGAAATTCTACTTACTTAGAACAATAATGGAAACAGAGATCAGAGCAGATGTTACCAAATGTGAAACAGCCAGATGCACAGCTCTCACATAATCTAAACCTACAGGCTCCCTTGTACTCACTGTTCATTTTTTAAGTAGTTAAAGGAGAAAGATGAGGACTGCTAGCACAATTGCAATCATCCAAAGGCCACCCTTTGCTTTTCAATAGACCAAGTAGTGGAAAAATGATAGCGTCTCATTTAGTGATTATTTTAATACATGATTATTTTATTGAACATTATATGTCAATTGTGATGCCTCACGTTTCCAAAATATTAAACCAGGGCCTCCCAACCTGGGGTACCCACACCCCCAGGGAGTGACAAAATGGCATTTTAGACAATGCAGCAAAGAGGAAGACTGCATCGAAATTTGCCAAAATTGAGTGAGATGCGTAATCTGACTTTATCGTTGTACAATCTGTGTCTTGCAATATGCCATCATTTGTAGGTCACTTATTAGATACATATTATGATATGAAAAGAATTAAGCATTGTACGTGCAAATGTCCTCTGTGTATGTGCATTCTCGTGAGTTCCTTGCTGCAGGCAAATATTTTTTTTTTTATGAGAATGAAATTTGGACCTTGCAATGATTTGTAATGGTCTAGTATTGATTTCTGTGCAAGCCCTCATTGTGAAACATCACTAATTTCAAGGTTTGAGTGACATTTTCGCTCTAGGGGTGGCAGAGAGGACTGAATTAGATGCAACACCTGCTTTTTACTTTCAGGCTACAATACAATACAGTACAATACAGTTTATTTTTGTATAGCCCAAAATCACACAGGAAGTGCCGCAATGGGCTTTAACAGGCCCTGCCTTTTGACAGCCTCCCAGCCTTGACTCTCTGAGAAGACAAGGAAAAACTCCCAATAAAAACCTTGTAGGGAAAAATGGAAGAAACCTCGGAAAGGCAGTTCAAAGAGACCCCTTTCCAGGTAGGTTGGGCGTGCAGTGGGTGTCAAAAGTAGGGGGTCAATACAATACAATATACACAACAGAACAAATCCTTAATACAGCATAATAATAAAAATTTTAGAAGTACGGTTTAACAGTAGATAATATGACATAATTAGGTTTGGATATTTTTAGAGTCCTGGAGACCTCATCCATCTAGCTGCCTCCCCATTTGGCCATGCCACGGCTGAAACGTTGCTCCGATGAAAGGACCCTTCTTTCCCATGATTCCTGTGATCCTCCATCAGGGATGACTTTACCATAGGCAAGCAAACAACTTGGCAGGTGGGCCATGGCACCAATGGCCACATTTGGGTACCGAGAAAAGAAACAGAATAGGTGAGGGTTAGTATTCAAATATAATTATCATGTTACTTATGTTATAGTGCTAATGACTAACAACAGAGATGCAGTATGTACAGTTAATCAGCAGCTCTAGTCAGGATATGCTAAACTGAAGTAGTGAGTCTTCAGCCGGGATTTAAAGGCTGAGACTGAAGGGGCATCTCTTATGGAAGCAGGAAGACCATTCCACAGTTTAGGGGCCCTGTAACTAAAAGCTCAACCTCCCACTGTTATTTTATTAATCCTTGGAATCCTAAGCAGACCGGCATCTTGAGATCTTAATGTGCGCTCAGGTTTGTAAGTCATGATAAGTTCAGACAAGTAAGCCGGACCTTGGCCATTTAATGCTTTATATGTTAAAAGGAGGATTTTGAAATCTGCCCTGAACTTAACTGGGAGACAGTGTAAAGATTTAAGAACTGGGGTTATGTGTTAATATTTTCTTGTTCTTGTAATAATTCTTGCAGTGGCATTTTGGATTAACTGGAGGCTGTATAGAGAACAGTTTGAACAGCCAGTGAACACCGCATTGCAGTAGTCAATCCTACTAGAGATAAATGCATGAATTAATTTCTCACAATCCTGTTTATTTAGAAACCGCCTTAATTTCCTAACATTTTTAAGATGGAAAAACATGTTTTGGACGACTTTGTAATATGCGCTTTAAATGACATGCTAGAGTCAAAGATAACACCTAGATTGCGGGCTGATTCAGTAAAATTAATTGGGATTCCAACTGAGGCTACCTCTCCTGCAGGCGGTCCTGGTAGAAGTGCAGCAATTTTATCTTTGTGGTTCAACTGTTTTTGAACTGCAGTGCGGGTGTTACCGGGGGACAAAGCTGATCGGCCATGTCTCAGTGCTTAGTGGTGAGTTGGCACCTGTTACTTAATGGGGTATCTCCAATCCCCTAAATGCTTTGATCATTGATCATTTCTTTGTGGCTCTTGATGCTTCACAGGATACCCCAACCCCTGGATTGTCAATTAAGAGCCTAAAGTTCACAATGGACACTTTTACAAGTTTCCTTTTTTTTTTTTTTTAATAAAGTTAAAATATTTAAATATTATTCACTGGGTTAAAAGCTATTTTTTTTAGTTCAATGTGTTCATCCACAGTACTGTTTAGAAATTTGGCTTCTTCATTTTCAAATGTGATATCACCTTTATAGGGTGTGCGAACATAAATCAAATATTTTCTAGGAATGCAGGGCATAGAAAAGGTTGGGAACAACTATATTAAGCCCCCATTGAATCTTGGGGTAATCTGCCTGTATAAATTTAGAAATCCATTTTCTATTTGTTTCTTTCGTGCAGCATACTGGCACAGTGCTTGGCGAGTCTAACTTAGAGGCTGGGCTCTGTCACTTTTTGTCTGAAGTTTGCGTAGTCTTTCAACGGCCCTGTTGGGTTTCCTCCTACTTCTTAAATGAAAAATAAGTGTTTGGTTAATTGTAGGTGTTGTGGGGTACAAAATCTGTAAATTTTGTTCTGTATTTTCATTATATTTTGCTCAAGCTAAACAAGATGAATTCAAATGCAGGACACTTGTATAGGCATTTTGACATCAAAAGCATATCCTCTTCCTGAATTATACCTCACTTTTAAAACAGTTCTTCAAACAAATTGCTAAATTGGTTTACAGCCTGGGAAAGGAATACATGCCAGTAGGTACTTGGCAACATCAAAAAAATTTGGGAAAAAGATAAATTAAAGAGTTTGAACAAAATTCATCCATCATAATGACAGCCAGCCAATCAAGTGTATGCAACAATCATGTGTTGTGAAACGCCTGTCATGAAATTTATAATAAATTTGCCTATATCTGAAGAGCAACATAAAGCAAGATGATGGAGCAGATGTGGAGAACAGAACGACGTCAGAAGATGGTGCCAGCAACGTGTGTCTGTTTCCATCTAATCATCAGCAAAGCATCTCATGAACAATTATGAGTACTAGATCACAAGCCGCTTGTGACATTCATCCTTGTCATCTGCAAGGTTTCTGAGCTTTTTCTAAAGACCATACGAGGTAAACCACAAAAATAACCGGATTGGGCTTGGGGCTTTCCTGGAAAACCCTCTGGAGGTCGGAAACATAGAACAACTATATCCCCACCTACACGCCCTCTCAAACCCCCAACCGGCTAGGTATATCCTGTGAAAAGCTGAATCAGTATTTGCACAACAATCACTACACGAGTTGTTGTGACAATTTTGGGTGAAAAAATGGAACAGCAAGACAAGACAAGACAACTCTCCCACGCACAATGCTTTTTCCATAAAGTTTTGACTGACAAAAACATTCCTGTCCTCTGTCATCCTCCCTATTCATCCGATTTTGCTTCCTGTGTTTTTACTCGTTCTCGAAAATCAAAAGTGACCTGAAGGGAACACATTTTTCTTCAATGTATGAAGTTAAGACAAAAAAGGCAAGCCTGTTGAAGATCCTCAAGCAAGAAGACTTCCAGCGCTTTCAATCAATGGAAGATGCATATGGAGCATTGTAGAGATCGGGAGGGGGAATATATAGAAGGTGACAATGTCTAGAAGGCTGTAATTCATCAATAAATATTTTTTCTTTTGCCAGTCTGGATATTTTTGTGTCTCACCTCATATATATTGAGACTTTGCTATCCACATTTTCTTTTATGCTTTTCTCTACTGGTATTATTATTCCTGCAGTACATACCATGCTGCTTTTAACTTTTTATGATTGGTCTTCATGTTTAGAGGATTGAAGTAATATTTCTTTGAGTACCTGGAGCAGTGCGGCAGTGCCATATGATCTAAGCTGCGAGGTTTATCGAGCTGTGGATGAAGAACTCTGTCCAGTAATGAATGATCAGTGCATTAAAGTAAAACATTCACTGGTTGATAAATGGCATATAGCCTGGGATGTTGAGCCTTTGTATGTCTGAATATACAGTATTCTTGGAGACCAAAGGTAATATTTAGGTCAGAGATATATCTGACATTGCACGTTGTTAAAGCCTATGATAATATATAATTTATACGGTACTCATGTGGGTTAAAGTGTTACGGAATAACGTGCGTGTGTATACGCCTTTAATATGGTACTTTTGTGGTTAGGGTCAGTGTGTATGCATATATATCTATGTATGTGTGTGTAAATCTTAAAATGCGACAGTAGACCAACCCAGTAACAAACTTGATGAGTACACTTACCCTTAAAGAAAACAGGTAAAGAGCAAGTAGAGGGAAATGCCATGATAATACAGTAGGCTTTGAAGTAGCCTTGTGAGGTTGTAGTTAGAACAAAGGAAAATTGACAGACGAGAGGAGACCATTAAGTCCAACAAGCCTGTTTGGTGAATTCATAGCTAAACTGTCCCAATGTCTCATCCAGATACTTTTTTTTTAATAGTTGTCATGGTTTCTTCTTCAGCTACATGTCTTGGTAGTTTGTTCCAGATTCCCACAATTCTTTGCATAAAGAAGTTCTTCTTGGCTTCAGTATTCAATGCGCTTCCCGTTTATTTGAGTTTAAGTTGTGTATTTCTGTTAGTGTGCCTTGCAGTGGGCTGGTATTTGTGTGGTTTCCTTTCCATAGATAATATTAGAATTAATCCTTTAGTGACCAAAACAACCTCAAATAATGTTTATTTAAATAATACTTTTATCAAAAGCAGCCAACCCTAACTACATATGAAATTCTACAATTGCAGTTACAATGCAATGCATGATTTAGGGTTAAACTTCCAACTTAAACTTCTAGATTACACTGCCAGATCTGAAATGTGTTATTAATGGACATGAAATATTTAAGCTCTTGCTGTTTCTTGTAATTTGTTTTCATTTCTCTCTGCATCTTTGAAGGCCATTTTTAACACCTTTCACAAAGAGATTGGCTAAAAGAATCCTTGTCCTCAAGTATTATGAGAATAAATCCTACTTCTGGGGATGATGGGGTGGTGTTTTATGAAAAAAAAACACCACATCCAATCAGAAATGTATTGATTTTGAAAGAGGAAGTGCATTTCTTTGACATGTAAAGAGTTATGTCAGCTGTGTAAGCTCAAGTGGAGCAACAGAAATTCATGTGACAGTTTATTTTAGTCTTTTGAACTGTATTGTAATGTTTTTACAGAATATGTGGGATATTCACAAATACATTAAAAATTGTTTTTTTTCTGTTGGAATCATTAATTTTTTTATTCTGTTATATGTTATATTCTGTGCTCCTTTTTCAAAATACATGTATATTGCATACTATCAACTAATCATATTTTTGTTCAAATATTAGTCAATCAGAGTGAGTTCAATCAAATACTCTGAGAGCCTCAGTTTTTGCTTGTCGTTTGATGTATGCATTGTTTAGGGTGCATAAAGCTGTAATGTTATTTGATATATAATTACCACTAAATTCAAACTACAGTTTTATTAGAATATTACAAACATTTTGAGAAGCACAGGCCATTCAGCCCAATAAAGCTCCTCAAACATATCTACTTAATTCCTGCCAAATTAACATCTCATCACGTTTTTAAGGTCCCTAAAATCCCACTCTCCACTACACTATTTGGTAATATCCTCCATGTTGTCAAGGTTCAATGTCCGGGTGGCATACCATTCACTTAATTAATTTGTATGACCTCCTGGCAGTTCGCAACCGAGATGGGCTCAATGGCAAGTGAGAGACATTAAACATGTCTTGTTTTTGAAAGGTACAAAAAGGGTACTAAATTTATTGTGCAAAAAGGCAGGTTAATAAATAATTAAACTTCTCAAACAGTTCAAAGGAATAACATTGGTAAAATTCTGGAAAATTCATAAAATAAAATGAATTGTCCATCACAGGATTGTACACATGCACCAGCATACAGCAAGTTGGCTAAAACACCAATGCTCTAGCTTTGCTTTCCACTCTGGCATTTATGTGGACCTCCAAGGTATTCTCAAGCACATTCCTATAAAGTTTACTTCTCAGACTCTGGCACTTTTCTTGCCTCCTGTCCAGTTTTATATTTGCCATCTTTAAAGGCGACTCTCTCAGTGCGCCTTTGCTTGCCTTATCCGCCTTTATTTCTCCTCATGCGTCTTACACTCCCACTTCCTTCCAAAGCCAAACTGGCCAATCACACCAAAACCAGACTGACCAATCAGATTGCTCGAGAAAATGGACTCACAGACCTTAGTATTTTATTATATAGTAGAAGATAAACAAAGAATCACAGCAGATTTGATATTTTTTTTAATGAAAAACAGAAATAGACTCTTTAATGCAAAAGTGAAAACAGATCTCTGCAAAGTGGCCTAACTTGATTACAAACAGATAGATAGATAAGGCACTATAAGATAGACAGATAGATAGATAGATAGATAGATAGATAGATAGATAGATAGATAGATAGATAGATAGATAGATAGATAGATAGATAGATAGATAAGTGTATTAATCATGAAGGAAATTGCAGGAATACAGCAGCAAACATAAACAGGCACAAAGATTCACATAACAAGAATTATATAAATCATAGGTATGTTAACTTTATGTTTTCCTAGGCAGAAATTTGGCTTTTTACAGAAGGTTTTTAAATAAATAAATATATAAATAGATAAATAAATATACACATACACAACCACACTCAATATGATCTGAACACACATAAAAATGACTAAAAAGAAAGAAAATATAAAAAGAAGTAAACCTTCTGACTAGGCAGTCCAAGTGAGGCATTATGCAGGCAGATTGCTTTTGGCATAAAGGAGACCCCGTAGTTTCTTGTCATGCTTCTGCTGAATAATTTGGTGGCTGAATGTCCTTAGTGTTGTTGTGTCAGAGAGAGGATGTGCAGAATTGTTCATAATGACACTCAGTTTTGTTTTATTCCGCTTCTTTGCTACGACCTCCAGGTCTGGGACTGTGTCCTTTAAATGTGTCTGCTCTTTTAATTAGATTGTTCATTCGGTGGGCCTCTTTTGATTACAAATAATCTTGAAGTTATGTCCCCATTCCAGCACACCACAGTGTAGAAGGTCACACTGGCCTTCACAGATTTGTAGAAGATGTGACAGATGTCACTTCCCACAATAAAAGAACACAGTCTCCTAAGAAAGAAGAGCCTGCTATGCCCTTTCTTATATAGCTCCTGTTTGTTCTGAGACCAGCCCAACCTGCCATTGATGTGGACCCCAAATACTATATAAATATAAAACACAAATCCTCACTTGTGTTGGTTTCAGAAGTCACAGAAATAGTGCAGTTGAGATCACCAGTCTGTAGTTTCATTTTATTGCAGTCTAAATGCTCGTGCATTTGGAAAATCCAACTTGTGATGATTCAATGTGTTCGACTAACCTACACAATGTGAAAAGTAAATTGAAAACCACAAGTCAGGGCACAGAGACAAAAAATTTCCAAGTCACTAAATATCCCTTGGATTTCAGTTAAATCAATCATTAAGAAATGGAAAGAGTATGGCAGAGCTGGATATCTGCCTAGAGCAGGTCATCCATAAAAACTATGATCATTAAAGAAGACGACTAGTGAGGAAGGCTACGAGAGACCTCTGAGAACTCTGAAGGAGTTACGAGATACAGTGGCTGAGATTGGAGAGACAGTACAGAGAGCAAATGTCAACTGAGTGCTTCACCTATTTGAACTGTATGGGACAGTGGCAAAAAGAAAACCACTGTTAAAAAAAATGCACGTCTTGGCAAAAGACACTTGGGATAGTCTGACGTCAGCTGAAAAAAGGTTCTATGGTCCAAAAAGACCAAAATTTAGCTTTTGAAGTCATCAAAATGAATGTCATTTATGGCATAAAGACAAAGCTCTCCACATTATCAAAACACACACACAATACCCACCGTGAAGCATGGTGGTGGTAGCATCATATTTTGGGGATGATTCTCTGCATCAGGCGCTGGAAGGCTTGTGAGGGTAAATGAAAGCAGCAAAATACAGGGAAATCTTAGAAGAAAAACTGACACAGTCTGCAGAAAGCCAGTGTCTCAGGAGACGATTTGATCTCCAGCAGTGCCCACTAGATGACACTAGGATGGCTTCAAAATAAGAATGTTAATGTTCAGGAGTGACTGAGTCCAGATTTCAATCCGTTTGAGAATTTGTGGTATGACTTGAAAAAGGCTTTTTACTCCTAGGTTCCATTCATCCTGACAGAGCCTGAGCAGTTGGACAAATGGCAGCAGCCAGATGTGCAAAGCTGATAGAGACTCAAGGCTGTCAGGGCTGCCAAAGATGCGTCCACTAAATGCTGATTGTGAATGGAGTGAATAACTACGCAACCAATTATTTTGTGTTTTATATTTGAAATTGGGTGGCACGGTGGTGCAGTGTGTCACGCACGAGTGCTTGGGGAACAGCGGATCGACCCAGGTTGTTACGGAAAACGTACCGTGAGGGGTCTACGACAGGGTACTAACCTCTCTTTCTTTCCCTCTTCAGAAAGCCCGAGGCCTCAGAGACATAAACGAATGCCATGACGGCTATAGGAAGCACGTACTTCCGGGTCTATTTAATCCCTCTGATGACCCCTTGATGACATCAGTTCCCAGAATCCATCACGAATACCCAGCATCCTTCACACCAATCTCCGGTCCGCCCTCATAAAAAGCCCGTCCGTTTCTCCCCTCATTTGTCTTTTTTGCTTTCTATGTTTTGTAAAGCGATTGACTGCTGTTTTTTTTCGTTACTGTATACGGGGCTAAACACCCCAAAACTTGCAACGTGTCTTGTCTTATGTTACAAGTGGTAGCGCTGCTGCCTCACAGTTAGGAGACCCGGGTTCTCCCCGTGCCTGCTTGGGTTTCCTCAGGGCACTCCGGTTTCCTTCCACAGTCCAAAGACATGCAGGTTAGGTGGATTGGCAATTCTAAATTGGCCCTAGTGTGTGTTTGGTCTGTGAGTGTGTGTGTGTGTGTCCTGCGGTGGGTTGGCACCCTGCCCGGAAGTGGTTCCTGCCTTGTGCCGTGTGTTGGCTGGGATTGGCTCCTGTGACAATGTGACTCCTGTGACCCTGTGTTCAGATTCAGCGGGCTGGAAAATGGATGGATGGATCTTTGAAATTAATTTAGACCACTTTTCAAAGATCTGCTTTCACTTGGACATTAAAGAATCTTTTTCTGTTATTTAATGTCAAAAATGTGAAATTATATCCTCTGTGATTCAATGTTTTAAAACAATAAAATGTGAAAACTTCCAAAAGGGGTGAATACTTTTTAGGGACTCTAGCTTGAACCAGGCATGATCAAGAAACAGATGTAGATTTCACTTGAAGTACTCTATAAGTAACCTAGTGGGGCAGTGCCGGGTCATTTACAAGATGGCCCTTCAGGAAAGGAAGTTCAATGTGCTTTGCTTATCCTCTTTCTTGTAGAGTGAGTGAGCATTTGGTCCCTAATTGATACACAATTAAGGGACATTTTATGCTGTTTCCACATTCTCTCAGTATTTTGTGGACTTCATCTTCAAACGTTTGACTACCAAGAGTTCACAGACAGCATGTCTCACGAACTGTAGATAAATGGCTCTAAATTGGCTCAGTATGGGCATTATTGTTGCAGAAGAAAAACAGAAGCTGACAACTTAAAACAACGCAACAGAAAAATGGATTGTTTTTTTACCTTACTTTTACAGCTCTTTAAAATAACCTTCTTTTGTGGGCCGCACAACACAATACTCTATTGCTAAATATCTCAGAACAATACCAGAAAGCCATTCATAACTTTCATAGCATGTTAGGTTAGATGTTGTTATAAACACAAAGAAGATTTGTTCATGTGGTATTCTTCATTGTATGGGTCAGCATGAGATGAAATTTCATTTTCTTGTTTTTCCACATGTGAATTTATTTTATAGTCAAGTCCATAACTGTAATCCCAAGTGATATGGCAACTTTTCTCAGCATTGCAGATCAGGCAAAGCCTGATTAATTTAAGACATTCGAGCAAGTATGGAGTTCCCCCAAAAGTCTTTTATAATTTGTAATCCTGTAAGAGCCTATTACTTCACAAAGCTGTTAGATTTAATAACACATAAATAAAAAGTTCACGGATGGAATGTCAAGTACTTTTTATTGTTTGCTCGGCTACCTTAAATGAGATCTCTGGTGAGAATGTAGCTACTGTAGATAGGGAAATTATTCTTGCTCTTTGAAAAAAAAAATCAAAAAGCATAAGGATCAAAGTGTTCCTCAAGTTCCAAGAAGTAGTGTTTTATTTGGAAGCATCAAGAGAGTGTAATTAATTATAGAATGATTTTCCCCATACTCATTTTCTGCATTTTTTTCATATTTTAGTTATTTTTCCTCAGAATTCTTTTTCAGAAGTTCTGAGTTATAGTATTTATGTGATTTAGCAGGTATACATAATAATACATTTTTAAACCTCTAAAGAATAACACTCTTAGAGGGGGCATACAATAGGTATGTGATGTATCAGCCAGTCTCAATGAGCTATTATTACATTTTTTGTTTTATGGACAAAAGCAGAGCTGTGAACAGAATCAAAGGTTGCATTTATTATTTTGTTTAAAACAGTCTACAAAAACAATTTATTTCTTGTATAGCCCAAAATCACACAAGGAATGCCTCAATGGGCTTTAACAGGTCCTGTTATTTTGATAGCCCCCAGCCTTGACTCTCTAGGAAGACAAGAAGAGAAAAGAAAAAAAAGTAAGAAATCTTGGAAATGGCAATTCAGAGAGACGTCCTCTTCCAGGTAGGTTCGGCATGCAGTGGGTGTCAAAGAATGGGGTAAATACAATACACAAAATGGAACACACAGTCTATCATGGCCACCTCACAAATACAAAGCAGCAGTACAAACCACTTTGTTCTTGCACAGCTCTCCTGACCATGTCCAGATACAGAGCAAAATCCAAGAAAAGATTATACCATTTACTAAATACAAATATGAGGATACAGATTTGTTCAAATACATCAAAAACAAAGTTGAAACTAATTAACCACAATTCATAGTGCAGGCCAGTGGGTACAGATCAAATGGCAACTTGAAGTCAATGAAGACAATGACAGTCCATTTCCCGCATCTAATTCTCTCTTCCATCAGTTGGCGAAGGGCAAAGATTTGATCACAAAAACCCCTGTATGGTCGAAACCCTGCTTGCTCTTCCCGGCTGGTTTGTTCCCAATGTTTCTGCAGCCTCATTTGGGTGACCTTCATGAACACCTTGCTGATAACAGAGAGGAGGCTAATTCCTCAATACTTTCTTACACTCACGGTTGTCTCTTTTTTTGTGGATTGGCACAATGATTGCATCCTTCCAAGCAGATGACACTTGTTCTATATGCCAGATCAGTTGAAGCATTGCATGGAGTCAATGCAGTAGATTGTCAGGATCCTCTGGGTATAATACAATGGCTTGAACTGTCATGTATGGATCAGAAACTACAACAAAACCAAGGTTCTAGGGAAAGATGGGTCGCAGTCCATTGTCCACCTTGAGGGACTACAGATCGAACAAGTCCGGGAATTCAAGATCACTGGTCCAAGAACAGAAAGTATAATTAACAGTGGAGATCCACAGTAAGATTACACTGCCTACTGCAGCATATGCATGTGGAAGATGACCAACATCACTCTACACACAAAACTTTCTCTTCCCGTCAATTCTGCTCTATGCATTGGAAACGTGCACACTACTTCAATCATACTTGAACTAACTCGATGCATTTCAAATGCGATGCCTGCAGAAAATTCTCCACATCTCAATTTGCGATCATATCAAAGTCATCTTTAAATCATGTGCACAACAACCAGCTGTAGATGAGCAAGTCCAGCAGCAGTGGCTTAGATGTTTTGGGCATGACCGCCGATTGAACCCAGACCACATACAGTACCTCATCAGCTCCTGTGGAGGAGGTTCCCCACCTGGAGAAAACAACGAACTGCACCCTAGAAAACTTGCACTGCAAGACTTGAAGAGCCAATGCTTTGACCTCGATCAGGCAAGGACAGTTGCCATGGACCGTACAGCATGGAAAGACATCTTGAACAAAATGCGAAACCCTACAGTACCTACGGCAACATATCGGTTGCATGGTCAACCACCACTTCCAGTCAGCAGCTAAGGATCAGAGGGAGAGAGAATGAAAATTCACAATATCTGTCCATCAGCTAATTTTAGGACTATGGCCAGACTGTAGAAAAGACAAGCCAGACACAGTCAGAGTCCTGGAGATCTTGGCTAACAAGCCAAAATGGCCATTCCACTGGTGAGTCAGTACTGGGCTGGCAGTTCTAATAAAAGGACCCTTTCTAACTGATGATTCAAGTGCCCCTTTATATGACATGACTTTAAGCAGGCAAACAACTTGGCTGTAGATCAGTTGTACCAAGTACCACATGTGAGAACCAAGAAAAGAAACAAAATAGGGAAGCCTTAGTAAGAGGTTATAAATATATTACTTATATTTTAATACTAATGACTAACCACAGCTGTTCAGCAGCTCTACTCAGGGTATGCTAAACTGAAGTAGCGAGTCTTTAGCTGAGATTTAAAAGCTGAGACTGAAGGGACATGTCTTAAGTAGCAGGCAGACCATTCAACAGATTTGGGGCCATGTAATAATGGCTTGACCACCCACTGTTATTTTATGAATCCTTGGAATCATACGCAGGCTGGCATCTTGAAGTCTTAATGTGTGCTCTGAGTTGTAAGTAATGATAAAATCAGATAAATAAGCAGGACCTTGAACATTTAAGGCTTTAGAAATTAAAGGAGAACTTAACTTTTGAAATCTACTCTAAATCTAACTGGGAGTCAGTGCAAGGACACCCTATTACATTCTGAGTGGCTTGGTACCATTCTGAGTTATCATTTAAAAATTTTTTGCCATACACCAAAACAAACAATACCTCCTTTTTGCAAGTGATGGGTGCCAATTTCATACTCCTAGAAATCAAAACAATATTCATGATTGATTTTTAATCTGGCATGAAATCATACATGTGGTGTTTCATAAATTGTCACAAAATATATTTGAAAATATCATAGTAATTATTATGCATAAGGAATACCCAAGTGTTATGCATCAACCTAAAAGTCCCAACCAACAGATTTTAACCAATGTGATGAACCTTCCTCCTCACCAAGCAAATGCAAGCTATAGGCTGAATACCACAACAGAATTACACTGCTCTTCTGATTTTTTGTGTGCTTTTGCATATCACATCACAAATCATCAGCCAAATACCTATAAGTGACACATCAGTACTTTCAGTAGATTCTCCTGATCAAAAAAAGTCTAAGCACATTATTGGATGATGCATCAATCATGAGATATCTTCCAAATAAGAGGAGTCACAAAGCCACCTTTGGCAAGCACTACATCCAGTAATTAAAATCTCTCTTTTATCTGTGTTCAAAGACAAGTAGTTTTCATCCATCCACTCCTTTAACTCACTAACAAATCTAATTAAGAACAACATCAGAGAAATGTCATTTGGTGTAAAAGGGAGCTATAACTGGGTGTCATCTGCATATGAGGAACAATTAACGTTATGTTTTCTAATGATAGTTCTAATGAGAGTCGAGTTGCCTTTGACATGGAGGCACCTGCAAAAAACAGCCCAGATAATGAATATCTGAGATATCTTCATTAAGGCCAGCTTCATATCACATGACTTGGAGGAACGTGTCATGTGTAATGACACATGGGACACAACCTGGGTCATCCCTTTTAATTCCCCAAAAATGAAAACAAAAACAGTGTGTGATGATGCAATCCCATCTAGAAAGTATAAACCAAAAAAAAAGCCTTGGTAGGCAAAAGAAGGCCATTCTTTATCGGGTCTTCTTCGGTAGGAGGAAGCGTAGTCCTGTGGTCAGCTCAGTCAAACGACAGACACTTTATTCTGGGGAACCTTGGCTTTATAGCGCTCTGACGGAGAGGTAAAAAGTCAGTTGCTGTGCTGAGGAGGAAAAGGGAAATGGCATAATTAGCAACAGCACCCCCTATCATCTCAAGGTGGTGAGACACACCGCTGATGAGCTTCCTCCGACACTCCTGTGTGACACAGCCAATAAACATGGAGCTCACCGGAAATATTACTGCCACAGCCGGAAGGTGACGGGAGTTTTGCATGCAATTGATCAGGCATGGATTGAATATTTAAGTGTGTATCATTTTGCAGATGTTTATTCTCAAGCTTCTCCTTCACGATTGTTTCTTTCTACCAGTGGAGTCCTTTGCTGTGTTACAGTCTTTTCTCGTGGTGAGCTAGGAAAGGAGTCTGTCCTCCCTGTCACTATATATACTGTATATCTATTGTACACAGAAAATATAATGTGTTCAGCAATTTAGTGTTACTACTCTTCCAAGCAGCAATTTACTGAGATATGCAACATTAAGAAATGTAAACTGTGAGGCCTCAGTTGCTCCCTATACACATAATTACACATTTTAGCAAATAATTATAATACTATTGCTGCATATCAGAAAAAAAAAAATTCTTATATTTTTGTTATGTCATTTAAAATTTCTATCATAACTTCAGAATCACAAGCTATAAATATACACTTACACTGAAATTTCTGTACCTTAGCCTACAGCATAGAGTTTATCCGTTGTACTATGAAAGAGACTCTCAATCCATTTAGTTCATTCAAATTCACTCTTGATCAACTGTTTAAGCCAGATCATTTAAAGTTCTTCTCTTCAAGGTAACACGTTTTTTCTGTCATTAGATGTCAAACAATACCCCTTTTTATGTCACTAAGATAATTTGCAATTCAATTGATGTCACAGGTCAGTGCAATGCTTCATTCGTTTGCAAATTAAGCGGCAGTGTGTAAGACAGCAGGGTCTGGATATGTCACCTGTGATACACAGTTGTCAGGTCATTAATTCACTGGAAAAAGGTATCACTAAGATATTTAAGTTGAAGGATGAGATTTGGATGGAGGGCAATGAACCAAATTGGTAACTTTATTTTGTTTTGGATAAGTTCAGAAAAAGATAGGGTCTGTTGAAAAGTTTAATGACACAACTTAATGTGTAAATTATAGTTTAAACATTAATCTAAGTTAATCAGTTTTTACACACTCTTCTTCTTCTTTCAGCTGCTCTTATTAGGGGTCACCACAGCAGATCATTTGTTTCCATATCTTCCTGTCCTCCTATACCCAGCATCTCTGCTCTGCTCATGTCCAAATCAACACAATCTCGTCTCTCTGGCTTTGCCTCTAAACCGTCCAATGTGAGCTGACCCTCTAGTGTCCTCAATTCTAATCCTGTCCATCCTTGTCACACCCAGTGCAAATCTTAGCATCTTTAACTCTGCTACCTTCAGTTCTGTCTCCTGCTTTCTGGTCAGTGCCACCGTCTCCAGTCCATATAACATAGCTGGTCTCACTATCGTTCTGTAGACCTTCCCTTTCACTGTTGCTGATACCTGTCTGTCACAAATTACTCCTGACACTCTTCTCCACCTATACCACTCTGCCTGCACTCTCTTCTTCACCTCTCTTCCATAATCCCCTTTACTCTGAACTGTTGATTTAAACTCATTGACCTTCGCCAACTTTACTCCCTGCATCCTCACCATTCCACTGATGTCCCTCTCAATCACACATATGTATTCTGTCTTGCTCCTACTGACCTTCACTCCTCTCCTCTCTAGAGCATATCTCCACCTATCCAGGGTCTCTTCAACCTGCTGCCCACTCTCGTTACAGATCACAATGGGCGAGCCTGCAATGACTTTGGAGCTATCCAGACCTGAAAATCCCACCCTTCTGGAAGGACATGCTATATATATCGGCCACCCACAGAAAGTGACTTTTGATTTTTCGACCTGCACTAGAGAAAGACAGAGTTCTTGCCTAGTAGCAACACATTAGCAATGTGAATCATGACTGAGATTGTTAGTATTAATTCCTCCTTTATATGTAATGCTCAATTATGGTAAATAATACAAGTCAATGAATGGTGTTAATAATTTTGATAGAACATAAGATGGTCTTTTCATAAGACTATACGATGGTCTGATACAATACAATACAATACTATAAAATACAGTTTATTTTTGTATAGTCCAAAATCACAGAGGAAGTGCCGCAATGGGTTTTAACAGGCCCTGCCTCTTGACAGCCCCCCAGCCTTGACTCTCTGAGAAGACAAGGAAAAACTCCCAAAAAACCTTGTAGGGAAAATGGAAGAAACCTGGGAAAGGCAGTTCAAAGAGAGACCCCATTCCAGGTAGGTTGGGCGTGCAGTGGGTGTCAAAAGAAGGGGGTCAATACAATACAATACACAGAACAGAACAATTCCTTAATACAGCATAAAATAAAAATTTTAGAAGTACGGTTTAACAGTAGATGATATGACATAATTAGGTTTGGATATTTTTAGAGTCCTGAGACCTCATCCATCTAGCTGCCTCCCCATTTGGCCATTCCACGGCTGAAACAGTGCTGCCAGCCGATGAAAGGACCCTCTTTCCCATGATTCCTGTGATCCTCCATCAGGGATGACTTTACCATAGGCAGGAAAACAACTTGGCAGGTGGGCCGTGGCACCAATGCCACATTTGGTACCGAGAAAGAAACAGAATAGGTGAGGGTTAGTATTCAAATATAATTATCATGTTACTTATGTTTAGTGCTAATGACTAACAACAGACATGCAGTATGTACAGTTAATCAGCAGCTCTAGTCAGGATATGCTAAACTGAAGTAGTGAGTCTTCAGCCGGGATTTAAAGGCTGAGACTGAAGGGGCATCTCTTATGGAAGCAGGAAGACCATTCCACAGTTTAGGGGCCCTGTAACTAAAAGCTCGACCTCCCACTGTTATTTTATTAATCCTTGGAATCCTAAGCAGACCGGCATCTTGAGATCTTAATGTGCTCAGGTTTGTAAGTCATGATAAGTTCAGACAAGTAAGCGGACCTTGGCCATTTAATGCTTTATATGTTAAAAGGAGGATTTTGAAATCTGCCCTAAACTTAACTGGGAGCCAGTGTAAGATTTAAGAACTGGGTTATGTGTTCATATTTTCTTGTTCTTGTAATAATTCTTGCAGCGCATTTTGGATTAACTGGAGGCTGTATAGAGAACAGTTTGAACAGCCAGTGAACACCGCATTGCAGTAGTCAATCCTACTAGAGATAAATGCATGAATTAATTTCTCACAATCCTGTTTATTTAGAAAGCGCCTTAATTTCCTAACATTTTTAAGATGGAAAAACATGTTTTGGACAACTTTGTAATATGTGCTTTAAATGACATGCTAGAGTCAAAGATAACTCCTAGATTGCGGGCTGATTCAGTAAAATTAATTGGGATTCCAACTGAGTTAAATGATGACAAAATATTGCTGTGATCAGCGTCATTCCCTCCAACAATTAACATCTCTGTTTTATCTGTATTTAAAGACAAGTAGTTCTCATTCATCCATTCCTTTAATTCACTAACACAACTAATTAAAGACAACATCGGAGAAACTTCATTTGATTTAAATGAAAGGTATAACTGGGCGTCATCTGCATACAGTGAAAATTAACATTATGTTTCCTAATGAGAGATCCCAGTGGAAGCATGTAAAGTGAAAACAGTAAAGGTCCCAGTACTGAGCCCACGGACACCATATTGAACTTCTGTGTATAATGATGGAGTACTGTCAGCACATTTCTGTACATATTGGAATCGATTTGATAAATAAGAACTGAACCAAGCGAGCACGGGCCTGTAAGCCCAACATCGTTTTCTAGCCTGTGCAGTAAAATAGAATGGTCAATGGTGTCAAATGCTGCACTTAAGTCCAACAACATAATTACAGTGGAATTTCCTTCATCAGAGGATATCAGAATGTCATTTACAACCCGTGTTAGTGCCGTTTCTGTACTATGACCAGTGCGAAAGCCAGACTGGAATTTCTCAAATAAATTGTAATGCGTAAGGTGTGACTGAAGCTGACTGGCGACTACTTTTCCTAGTATTTTAGAGAGAAATGGTAAATTTGAAATAGGCCTATAGTTATTTAGTATGTGTGGGTCTAGGTCTGACTTTTTAAGTAAAGGTTTAATGACTGACACTTTTAGTGCATCAGGTACTGTGCCATGCAATAATGAACTATTGATAATGTTAGAATAGGGCTGCAAGAACATCCATTGCACTTTTACTAGTTTTGTTGGCACTGGATCTAGGGAACAAGTAGTGGGCTTCATTTTAGTAATTAAAGTTAAGACTTCCTGCTCAGTTACAGGATTAAAATTATTAAAGTGCTGAATGCAATGTGAGACAGGGTCTGCTAAGCTAGTATTTGGTTTGTACTGTGATGCTGAGATCTGGGATCTTATATTTTTAATTTTCTCATTGAAGAAGTTCATAAAGTCTGTACTGCTAATATCTGTTGGTATTTTGCACTGTTGATCTGAATTCCCATTTGTTAATTTAGCCACTGCTCTAAAAGTACCCTAGGATTTTTATTATTGCTATCTATTAATGTAGAATAGTATTCTGAGCGAGCTTTAAAGAGGGCTTTTTTTATATTTATTAACACTCTCTGTCCATGCAATTTGAAAGACATGTAGCTTTGTTGTTCTCCATCTGCGCTCCAGTTTTCACACTCTAATTTAAGAGCTCGAGTGTTTTCATTAAACCAGGGAGAGTTTCTAGGTGCTTTGATCACTTTTGCTTTAGGGGGAGCCACTGTGTCCAGAGCATCTCTCAAGGTCACATTATAATGTGATATTAGCTGATCTAAATTGTTTTCCACGTTTACATTTGATGTTAACTGATCTAAATGGTTTTCCACAATTACACTCGACTTACTCAAGGTATCTATAAATTTTGAAGCAGAATTACAATCTAGATGTCGCACTGTCTTTGTTTTAATCTGTGAGTGCTTGGCATGGGCAGAACTAAATCAAATGTAATTAAGAAGTGATCGGAAATAACTACATTTAATGGAGTAATATTTAAATTTTGAATTTCAACTTTGTAAGTTATAATTAAATCTAATGTATGGTTATGATTATGAGTTGGACCTTTGACAATCTGACAAAATCCTACTGAATTTAACAAATAAGTAAAACATTTGCTAAAAGTGTCAGTTTCCACATCAATGTGTACATTAAAATCACCCATCAGAACTACATGATCATAATTTATAGCCAAATCAGACAGAAGGTTGCTAAATTCAGTCATGAACAATGAATATGGCCCTGGTGGTCTGTAGACTAGCACTATAATTGTGTTGGAATCTGTTTTAATATTTAAAATGAATGCCTCAAAGGATGTAAAGTTGCCTAAATTTTTAGGAGTGATTTGCATTTTGTTACAATGAATTATTCCAAGGCCTCCTCCTCGACCAGAATCTCTAGACTTATGAAGGAACGAGTATCCATCTGGTGACGCCTCAGCTAGGGAACAGTGTCACATTTACTAAGCCAGGTTTCAGTAAGAAGACACAGATCAGATTTTGTACTTAATATATATCATTTACCAAAACAGCTTTAGTGCCAAGAGAGCGAATGTTCAATAAACAGCATTTAAAACTGCATGGTTCTTTCTGAACTGCTGATATATTTTTGTTTTAATTTGAATTAAATTTCTATTACAGATGCCCCTGGTGGAGTGTCTGGTTTTATCCCTTGGTCTAATTATACACCTTATTTTTGGTTATCAATTAATTTATGGTTTGTATCAAGACTAAATTTACTGGATGCCCCACAACAGGGATTATGGGTAACAGCTTCAGGAAAATAACAGGTGGGATAAACAACAGCCTGTGATTTAAGATCACATGACTGCGGCCTGGATGGTGCTCTAATCAGTCAACCAGGCAGTTTTGCTGCCATATTTTGGGATAATACATAAGATCCCTCCAGTTAGGATGAAGACCATCTCTTCTGAAAAATCCAGGCCTTTCCCAAAAATCATCCCAATTGTTCACAAATGCTATGCTTTTATTTGCACACCAGGTTTCTAGCCAGCAGTGAAAGGAATGCAATCTGCTATAAATCACATCCCCTCTATATAATCTTGGTAAGGGACCAGATACAATTAAATTCCGACATTTTGTTTTAGCTTTGGTGCATAGAGATGAAGTTCGCTTTAATACCTCAGATTGCTGTAAATAAATATCATTAGTGCCGACATGCAGCAATAAGGTAGATACTTCATCGTCGCAACACGGTCCAATCGGCCTTTATGCCAGAAATCTTGGCCCCTGCAAGGCACTTAACATTAACTGCTGGTTTAACATAGTTTGGAATCCTAACATTCCACTTGGAATCGCCAATTATGAGCACTTTATTATTCTCAGTTTCCAAAGAGCTGAGAATCTGTTCTTGGTCCGAATTGGTGACCTGGGTGCCCGGGGACTACATTTTGGATTCTTAGACCCCCGTCTTACTGTTACCCACTCGCCCTGTGGCTGAATTGGTGCTGCTGATTTCAGCCGCGCACTGACTACAGTGGGACCAGGAGAGACTGAAGCGAATCAGAAGTATCCGAATTGTATAAACAAACCGGTTCGATCCAATTTTCGGTTTGCCTAATCGCTATCAGATTCCTAATTCGTGTATTTTCCCGACCAACTCTAAATTAACTAAACATTTTTGGCAGGTGAAGCTATCTGCACTGTCGGCCGGAAAACCTGAGCTGTACATACTGCAGGACACACAACATATAAACGTGCCCTCGATGGGCAGAGAGCAGATAGAACTTACATTAAGTGTTGAAGTCATCTTTGCCGTTTTTATAGGTGCTTCGCGCTTTCCGTGAATCAGCTGAGAGACCGTCGCTTTAAGTTTCCACCACACGCTGAGCGATCGACTTTAATTTCTCACTGACAGTTATTTCTACTGGTCAGCTGCCGGCTTTACCTCAGATGAACTTGCTCGGGTGTTTGCGAAGGGCTACGTGCCTGTGGGAGACGACGCCGCTCTATGCTTCCACTCACTGATCCGCTCAAAAGACTGGTGCTGGGTCTGCCAAGGAGGATTCACATGTCTCGTCTTGCTTTTTTATGATAGAAACTCCTTGCTTGATGCTCCTTTGTCACTTAAGTACTTGGTATACTTCTTTTTTGATACCTTTCCAATGAACTTACCCCTAACATATCTCAATCTAGCAAGAACAATAAGCATAAACCACACAACAAATTCATTTTTTTTACAAGTTTGAACAAGATTTTCTTTACAAACTAAAGCAAGGAGTATGAAAAAAAGTAAAATATTTCTTGTGTGAACTATTGAGACTATTGCGTTACTTCAGTTTTCAGCTAATTTCATAATGCATATCAAAATTTTTTTAACATGAAAAAATATATGACATATTTTGCCTTGACATCTGCCATGATATCAACAAAAGCTGAAATTTGAATAAGAGTGTGGAGACTTTTGATGTCCTGTGTATTATGAATCTGTATAACTGATTTGACATTTCCCTTACAGAAGACTTATGTAAAACAATAAATTGAACTAAATATGTAAATTAACAGACGAAAATGATAGGCTGGTGCCTTTGCTGGTCAGAGGGAAATTTCTTTTTCACATTACCAATACCTTTAAGGGAAAGAGATTTTAAAATACTCACATAGTGCAGACAACTGCAATGACAGAGCTTCATATTCAATTTTACCTCGATAAAATGCTTCTAATTGCAGGTTTACAATGGCGGACCAGAAACAAGTAAAATCACTTTACTAGATATGATTGATTTTCTATAATTGAAAAGCCTGATGCTCATTGAAATAATAGTGTTTATCACACAATTATTTGAAAACATCCAAGGTGGGGAATGCCACAAGCCAGAAAGGAAGGGATGTACTGAGAATCTTAAAAGTCTATGATTACTGCAGAAACCAGCATTAAGTTGTGCTTCATGTGAAAGTCTAATTTTGGATGACTCTGTATTTATATTTTCATATTTTATATTTACTTTAAATGTCCTCCGTATGAAGTTACATAATCTTAAATTATTGTTTGCAGGTATAAATATTTAATATTTAACTATTTCAATGATGGACTCAAGGTTATGTTTATATTTTTCTTTCCAAATCAATAGTTATGTAATGAATTTCCAGCGCAACATCTGGGAAGTGTATGTATTCCCTCTATTGCTGTATTCAGAGTTGTCACTTCCACTAAGGATACCAACCAGTACATTATTATTACATACCAGCTGTTTGACCTGGTATAACTTGAAACTGCTAATGCTTTACTTTATATTTGTCTGCCTAGATAAAGAGTGTCCTCCATTTATTTTTTATTGTTTTCTGCAGATTATGCTCATAGTTGCCAAAAAATGCTTAAACTTTCAATAGGCAGACGCTCAGTTCAATTAATTCTGCTTGTGAATATCACAGATTATTATTTTTTGTTCATGATCCTTCATTTTTGTCCCATGACCTTTAATGAAAAAAAAAGATATTTTCTAAACTACAAAGTATACAAAATTGTACTGTGAACTTCCAAAGGTGGAACTGGGATTTTCACCAGTTTTAAACATGCTCCATTAGACAGCACATTGGCAGCCCAGCTCGTGTGCAATACACTGTAAAATAAAAAGAAGCAAAAGAATAAGAAAAAACAAACAAATAAATACATAACAGTTGTAATGTGACAGATTTGATTCCCTGTTCCACCATCCTTCATATGCATTTCGAAAAGTTCTGAAAAAGTTACTTATTAAACAATTTTTAAGGTAAAATTTAAAAGTAATATGAATATAATGTTAATATTAGTAAGACAAAATGGTGACAAAGGTGAAAGACTTACAAACAAGTCCATGACTGTCACTGACCTGCCTAGAGGTAGGTCTCAACTTTGCTGGCTGTTAAAGTTCAAGTAATGCCTTCAAGGGAGAGGAAATCCATAAAACCTCTGGCTTGAGAGATAAGTCCAATGCAGAATATTTATAAATAAAGAATTTATTTAGAATAAACTAAATGAGAGTAAAAAATGTAAAAAAGGGAAAAATAAGGCAAAATGATTTGCCTAAAAGGCAGTCCAAAGCAAATTGGCCTAACTCCACAATCCAATAGAAAAAAATCTTCTTTTCTTTCTTTATATTATGCTACACTGGCTGTCCGTTTGTCGGTCCAGGATTTTAAATCACCTGTAGCTCACAAACTGTTTGACCTATTGACATGAAATTTGGTACACATATACTACGTGACGTCTACTACCCGCTTTCATGGTAATGATTAACCTCCAAAGTCAAATGTCAACCCAGGAAGGTCAAGGTCAAAAATCAAATAACCTGTAGCCTGAAATTTGGTACAAATATACTACTCTGAAACTGTGCAGTACATTTTTATATTAAAAGCGAAGAGTTTGGGAATTATTACTCTTTTTATTTTTATTTTATTTTAATGTAGAATCAACTCTCGCAAGTGGGCAGCATGGCGGCCGTGTGGCACATGTGTACAGGCACCGTTCTCATCCCTACCACCTTCACTGTCACTTCCCCTACCTCTTAATATATTAAATCATTCTTGTGGCAGATTGGAAGACTTAAGTGCCAGCTTAAGTGAAAAACTAAAAAAAATGTACTAAGTAATTGCAACACCAACATTGACTTAATCAGTTTTAACGTGAAAAGATGCAGACGAAAGAAGAGAAGAAGTGGGCCGCTAGGGTGGAGAAAAGAAGAGCTGCTCAGGAAGCAGCAAGCGCATCAATCTCTGAGCAAATGAATGCTAAACATACAGAGAAAGAGTAGGAAAACTATGAAGAGTGCACTCAGCATTTACGACAGGCTGACGCAGAGCGAAAGAGAATTGCAAGAGCAAATGAGAATGAGGGAGAGGCTAATCAACATTGGCAATCAGTGGTCAAATGTGACAGAATTGCAAAGGAAAATGAGACAGAACAAAATGCCATCCGGCGACAGCAAAGAGACTCTCCTCGCGTGAGAATAGCTGGAACGCTCTCATTCAAGTGTATTCACTGCATGTCATCATGTAGTGCTCCATTACTGGTCTTAAATAAGATGTGCTGTGTCCACAGCTATGCCAGCCAAGAGCCTGTAAAATCTTTAGAAGAGACAACTTTGGAGTATGCTATGAACTTTTTTTTGTAATAGATTTTTATTGGTGTCAAACAAATAGAAAGGCAACAAAAAAGGTAAAGACATCTTCATATTCACATTTTGAAGAAAAAAACCTTCACTGGCAACACCCTGGAGCTATTTAAAAAAGAGGAGAGAGAGGATGGGACCATGCACTGATACAGCACGTTGTGGCACCGACCACACGATGAACCACCTCAGGATTCCGATTTGAGAAAAAGTAATCAAATAATGGGTAGTTGGGAATGGGAGCTGAAAAACTTGCTCCACATGTCCTGAGAACAGATTTAACCTGTAAATAGAAAAACGTAGGAAGGAGGAATAGAATATTTGTCTTTCAGAAACTGAAAGGAGGCAAGCTCAGTTCCATTAAAACTAATTGCCGAGTGTGCCGATACCACATAAAGCCCAAAGTGGGAAAAAGATGGACTGCCCACCAATGTTGAGAGAGCTATTGTGAAACAATGGTGTGAGGGAGCACCAGCAGTGTGGAGCCAAGGTGCTTTTCCACCAAACATGCAAAACATAATTTATGAGAGGATTATATTCATCTGCTCCCTTTTTTGTTTTAGACCTTATAAATGGTAAGTGTTGCAGAGTGTTGAGAGAAATAAGATTTGTTCTATAGGTAGTCGGGAGTGGGGGAAAGTTGGGGATTCAGCTACAGGAATAATGTGCAAAGAACATATGCCCAATATTACATTTCAAAATTTGGAAGACAGTGTTAGAGAAAACACACAGGATTCTCATAAATTGTCTGGGGCATTCAAAGCCAAACCGCATATATTGAAATGTGCCCAAAAGGCGTAAAAGAAAATGTATGGTATAGCACTATTTCGTGGATTATTTCCATGTTGTGTTCGAGTCTGCCCCAAGATGGCGAGATCTCCAGCTATGATTTTTTCTGGGAGGAAGAGGTGGGTATAGTTGGTCGGTACCCGGAATTGACGTCACAGATGCTGGCCCGTCAATCTTTCTTTCTACAGAGGGGAAAGAAGAAGAGATACCATTACGGCACACTCCCCCCAGGTGGTCATCAACGAATCCTGTAAGCTGTTCCCCAAGCACACACATGTGACAAGAGGTACTACTGCCTGTCCTGGATCTAATCAAAAAGGAGTGTTTGATAGTGGGTCCTTTACCAAACCATAAAAAGGTGTGTGCTGATCTGACGTGGACCCATAAAGAGGAAGTTGGTGGAGCAGGGAAATTTGAGGAGATAAAGTTTAAATTGGGGACAAGTTGCCAAGTTTGAAAGGAGAGAGAAAGGTTATTTCAGGAGTGCATTGATTGTTTTATTTCACTAAATATGGTGTGGAAGTTTGTCCATACAATATCAGAAATGGAAAGAGTAAAGGTGATTCCTAAGTATTTCAAAGAATTAATAAATGGAATGATGGAAGGAAAAGAGAGAGATTGACAGGCTTGATTTATAGAGAGCAGCACAGATTTGCTCCAGTTGATTTTGTAGCCTGATAAGTATTCATTTGTACGAAATAATGTAAATATGCGAGAAATGTCAAAAGGGGCATTTCCTAGTAACGGAAGAATGTTATCAGCATATAAAAATACCTTGTAGACTGTGTTATGAGCTAGAATAGGTATGAAAGTGTCAAATGCATGCAGGGTGACAGCTAGAGGCTCGAGCTAAATAATGAAAAACAGAGGTGATAATGGACAGTCCTGTCTAGTGCCCCTAAACACAGGAAAGAACCATGACAGATCTGAATTTGTTAAAATAGAAGCTGTAGGACAAGCTTATAATGATTTAATAATGTTGATGAATAAAGTTTCAAACCACATTTCACTCATGACTATCCATAAAAACTTCCGATCCATTCCTGTCAAAGGCCTTTTCGGCATCAAGTGAGAAGAGCGTTGCTGGGGGCTTAGAGTGAAGGTGTCGCACTTAAAATGTGCACTAGCTGGTGCATGCTGTCAGCTGCATAACAAGATGTCACAAAGCCGGTCTGGTCAGAATGAATCACTTTTGGAAACAAAGATTTGTGCCAAACAGCCAAAACTTTGGCTAACAGTTCAGTGTCTGAGTTCATAGTTGACAAAAGGATGGCAGCTGGAACACAGTGTGGGAAATTTGCCCTGTTTGAGGAGGAGCAATATAATGGAGGATTTTATGTTAGAATGTAGGTTAGATGAGGAGAGGCACATTGATCATTTCAAAGAACAAGCTTTATAGTTGACGCCAAAATGCAGAATATACTTCTGTCTGTATACCACCAGGAACTGGAGCTTTGTTTTATTTGCAGAAGAGTTGAAAGCGGTTTTGGTTTCTTCATTTGAGACCGGGTCCACCAAACAGGCCGCGTCAGTTTGTGTAAGTTTTGGCAAATCAATAGATTTGAAAAAAAAACATCCATTCAGTGTTCATCAGAAGTGAAAAGTTCAGAATAAAAGTTAAGGAAAGTCTTATTAATTTCCGAGGGGAGGTTAGTCATATTACCAGATTTCGATTTAACTTGGGCAATAGAGGCTACTAAGTCACATCTGTGCAATCTAAACTGCTAAAAACTTGCTCGGCTTAGCACCAGAGAGGCAATAACGGATGTGTGTGCAATGAATTTTAAACTCCGCAAATCTCATAAGGAAGTCATTTAATTTGGCTCTGGTATGTATAATTTTTAGCTCATATGCTGGATCATAGATACACAGACGGGCTTTTTCCAAAATATTCAAATCATTCTCCAGATCATTAATATTCCTGCACGCCGTACAATCTATATTGAATACAAAAGCAATAGTCTTATCTCAGATATGCCCTTTAATAGCCAAACAAAGAAACTGTGAGTAGGTTCCTGAACGGAGTCTTTGTTCAAAGATATAAACTCCTCAAGTTTAGTGGATGTTTGTTCAATAAAATGTACATTTTGAAGTAAAGAAGTATTATAGTGCCAGTGTGGGGGGCTTGGAGGACAGAAGGGGGAGATAAAGCTGTAAATTTATGCAGCAGTGGTGGGACAAAGAAGATGAAGATAGAGAATAATTAATTGAGTGAGAAACAAGAAATTTTAATATTAAGATATAATCTATTCTGGAGAAAGCCTTGAAACGAAAGGAAAACAAAGAGAGTTCTTTATCTGATAGAATTAGTAACCTAAAGGAGTCTGCAAGATTTAGATCAGAAATGCAGTAAATTTGGCAAGCATGCATGAAGAGCAGGAATTGCACTGTTTAATCAGAGAAGGTGAGAAGGTTCTGTTTATTGTATTGTATTGACCCACTTCTTTTTGACACCCACTGTACGCCCAACCTACCTGGAAAGGGGTCTCCTTTTGAACTGCCTTTCCCAAGGTTTCTTCCATTTTTTCCATGCAAGAGTTTTTTTGGGAGTTTTTCACTTGTCTTCTTATGAGTCAAGGCTGGGGAGCTGTCAAGAGGCAGGGCTTGTTAAAGCCCATTGCAGCACTTCTTGTGTGACCTTGGGCTATACAAAAATAAATTGTATTGTATTGTATTGTATCAAGTAGGGGGGTCAATGAATGCATTCACCTCCATACAAATGATAAGTTGATATTCAGAAAAGGAAAGGATGCGTTTAGTAAATATCAGGGTAAAATGCATTATTATATGTATTTGGTGTGTATACTGAAATACAGGCAATCTTCCTTCCACCGATCTCCAACAATGCATAACAAAACCTGCCTTCCGGATCAGCTCCAGAACCAAGAAACTTGCAAAGCTCGGAGAACCAGAACCAAAACTCCACATTTTTTTCTTCATACAGGTGAAGGATGCCGCCATATAGTAATGTTTAACGTCTTTGGCCAAGAGATGGGATTCTTACAAACAGGCTCTATCCACCTTATTGCGAAATAATAAATCAGCCACACTCAAATGTTTGCAAGCAGAAGAGAGTGACCTCACATTCCAGGAAAGAAAATGTGATAAATAATTGAACCTTGACACAAAAAAGAGGTTTGGGGCAGCCTCCCGTATACTTGAGAATGGCTGCTAAATCGAAAAGGTTGTAGAAAAATGGTCTTTACAGACAAGAGTCCAAAACAGAACTGAGGTTTGGTAGACATGGTGAATTTTAAAGATGGATGGAGGAAGTGATGTCTTCAGCAGTGGAACTGGAAATGACGTCTTCAGGGGTGGATCCGCTTGAGGAATGGAACTGAAAGTAACGTTCAAGGGACAAGGCGGAAGTTCCTGCATTTGGTCTACAGGGAAAAAAGAGAAAGGGTCAGTGCACTCTGCCATCCCGTGGTCTGACTTGGAATATTACCTTCTTTCGAGCCCTTTAGCTGCCTCCAATGCGCACGTGTTTGACAACAGTTGAATTAGCCATTAGAAAAGAGAGAAAAGGAGAGCAGTGAAGGGGAACAGTAAAAGTAAGTGTTTAGCCCATGTATCCACCAGTAACCACATAGAATACATAGAATGGCTCTGGAAACCCACCCCAGACCCCCTGGAATAAAACAAACAGAAACGGTGAAGATAACTAAACCGCAACAACCCCACCCTGATCCCATCCTCCACAGCACAGTTGCCAAGATAGTAAAAATTCCAAAAAACATGGGATGAGAAAGACACCCAGCTCATGGTGTGCTGTCGTCAGAGCATATCAAATTTGCGTCTGAAATTCCACACTCATATAGTTACATACCTACATATAAATACAAAAAACAATCAGAGTTTTGCAGAAGAACAGCTAGCAATACATTTGTGAAAAAAAACAAAGTAAAATACATGAATCAATGTTTGAACAAGGCAGTACTGGAACAGCTCACATGAAACAGTCAAGGTGGCCAAGTACCAGTTGACTAAACTGAGTCCAGGGCATTGAGTACTTGGTCGGTGAATAGCTGTTGCCCTCCTGGAAAGGAAGTCCAAACTTTGCCGGGTAAATCAGGTATGCGGGAATGCCAAGTTGTCAAGCCTTACTGATCACTGGAGATATAGATTTGTGCGCTTGTGTGATGTGGGTTGAGTATCATTCATAGGTGACATTTTGAAGTTTATGAGCCTCTTTCAGGAAGGCATCTCTGCCTGGATAATGGAGCAGCTTGATTATAATAGAAGGCAAACGTGTGCTGCCACTGTCCCTCATATGTATTCTATACACCCGCATAACTTCCAGCCTATAATCAGGGATAGAGGGAAATGATACAGGCCACTGTTTTTCCAGAATGCTCAGCCTACTTCCACCTTTAGCATTCTCTGGGACTCCAATGACTCCTACATTATCCCTTCTTCATCTTTTTGTTAATGAAGACTTTCATGGAGAGATTTGGTTTCATGCTCCTCCACTTGAATACAGAACTGCATAAAAATAGACGAAAGCTTCTGTTGTTCTAATTTCTACAATGTCGGCTTGCAGGTCGGAAAAACTTCTCTGAATTGTCCCATTCAGGGTTGCACTTAGTACTTCATTCTGCTAAGAGACAATGGCCTTCAATTGGTTGACAATCAACTCACTTTGAATGTCATCTGCAGACATTGTGGCTTCCACCAAAATTCTCCGGGCTTTCTTCATTGAGCTTGAACGATTAGAGTTTGGATGATTCTGTCAACCTGAACGATCCATAAGAAACCAACAATTATTCAGAAAGGTAGTTCAAGGCTTTGAATGAGAGATTTATAAGGGTAATCCACAGAAAACTGAGTAATTGCAGAGGGTGGGTACAGCAGAGCACCTTTAGAACAGAGCCATACTCCACTGAGCGCCATGTGGACTCTGAGCATGTCATGAATAAAATGAAACTGACTGGCCAGTTGATTCAAGTGCATTGAGTTTGCTTCTTTATTGGATGTTGCATTCCTTCCAAAGTGACTGCAAATTAGTGATGATATTAAGTGAGCAGAAAAATCATATTCAAACCAGATAAGCAACCCATGCACTCTTCAGTTATGTGGGTTTGCAATTCAGAGGGAGTCTCGACAACAATTAAAATAGGTTTGAAGTTAAAATTCTGAAATAAAATGTCACAGTATATAAAAAAAGCTAAACATGAAAAATTTCTATACAAAGGTAGTCCTTTGCTAATGAACAGTGGAGGACTACAAAGAGTGGACCTGGATAGGACTTGATGTCACAAGATATCTTAAAGTGTCGGTTGCATCCTTTCAATCTGGAAACTTTAATTAGCCAGATTAATAACATTGTGTCAAGTCATGGTCCCATGAATATAGATTGATTTGGATCCAAAGATCTGAAGATGGATGCAGGGATGATCTCAGCAGTGTATTCTTCCATTGAGTACTGTCAATTAGAGTTTTTGTTCTCCGCTCACTTTTAGACAACTCACCACAACTAACAGTTCTTTTGTTAACTGGTGTGGACATTAGGGGTTGCTGTTGCCCCATGAAACCCCACAGACATACATCCAAGACACACTTGTAAAATGCAACAAGAAGAATTTTAATATTTTTATTCAATAAAGTGCACAAAGCACTACACTCACCACAATTTTCCAATATTAATAATAATAACAACAATAATCAATAAAATAATCAATCCTCCACTCCCAGCAGCTTAGTCACCCAACCTTCCAACCTTCCAACTCCGGCTCTGCTTGCTGGGTCTTCACCAGTCCTTTAAATAGTCCATGACCCGGAAGTGCTTCTTCTCTTCTTCTAGGTCAATGCCACATCCTCAGTTCCCAAATAGCCCAGAAGTACTGTGGGCTTCCATTCTCATGTGTCTGAAGTACTTCCGGGTCGTAGTAACTGTAGCAGTCCCCGGGTTCTTTGTGAGCTCCCCCTGGTGGCACCCATGGCACCCAACAGGGATGAAGAAACGGACTCCATGTCCCAGGATGCCCTGAGGGAATCCGGGGAACGATTGTCATTCAGGGGAGCTGCCACCTAGTATCCTGGGGGAGGCAGTGTCCCAAAAATGTTGCTCTTCTCCTTTCTTCCCATTCTGGGACGTCCCGGCCAGACTGAACCTCTGGCTGTCCATCACACTGGGCTTTATTTTGGCAATTGTCACTCACATAAGGGACAGCTTAAAGGCTTTAATGATTGCAATTCCAGGGGTTGGTTCTGTGTTCTATTGCTTTTTCTCTTCCTCCCTCTGCAGACTCGATGATTGACAGATGTAACACATCTGACGCAACTTCCGGTGTCCATCCATCTGGATCTGCCTCATCCTGCCAGAAAGATTTAAGACTGGAAGATCCGCCATCTTGAAACAGTTCACTTTGTAAAGCACATCTGGAGATATGTTTTTGCAGTTATCGCCTGTTTTCTTTCCATTGCTGCATTTCAGTTATATTGGGTCAACAAAGTGGTGCCCTAAATCTTCATCATGGTCTGTCTGTTCTCTTACACAAGTTTTAATGATGTTGAACTATTGATAGGTATGTTTGTTTATTAAAAAAATTGTGTTACGTACTTTATTGTTATTACATTATAGTTTTAAATGTGTCTAAGTGCCTTGAGCCACCTATCAGTGACAAGCATTATATAAGATTAAACTGAATAAATTAAATCTGAACAATTTACAGTAATTCAGGTGTATTTAAAAGGAGGTTTAATTAAGAATTTATATGCAATTCACCTTCATTTCTTAGTACTAAATCAGCAAACTTTTAAATGCCCCACGAGTGTGTCATAGATTTCATTCATTGAGCAGAAGCAGTGTTTTTCCTGGGAATAATCATCATGATGATACGACAAGAGCTGCGCTTGTACACAGGCACATTTGCTGTAATTATGTAGCTTGTTTACCACACAGAGCTCTGCAAGCAAAATTTCTTTGATCTGATAACTAGAAGAGAACATGAAAATGTGTTACTTTGCATGCTATAGGAAGAGCACATTTCATCTAGGCAACTCTTTGGCAGGCTCTGCTGAGGTCATACAGTGACATGTCTCAATTACACTTAGACAGTAGATGTATCGGATGACTTTAATTTCACTGTATGATATCAGTAGATAGATTGAGAGAGCATGGCGGGTCATGAGGAAAGAGGTGTATGACGCTCCCGATATCTCTGCAAAAGGAGGAAGGTCCGAGTCTTTAGAGTCCTGGTGCTTTCTGCTTTGCAATATGGTTGTGAGATACGGACTTTATCCAGTGACCTGAGATGAAGACTGGACTCCTTTAGTACCGTGCCTCTTCGGGGAATCCTTGGGTACCGATGGTTTGACTTTGTGTCAAACAAGCAGTTGCTCAAAGAGTCCCAAATGAGGCACAGTACCTGCATTGTAAGGAAGTGTCAGTTATGGCACTACAGGCATGTGGCGAGATTCCCCGAGGGTGATCCAGCTCGTAGGATCCTCATTGTTGAGGACCCAAGCGGCTGGACCAGGCCAAGGGGACACCCACGTAACACCTGGCTGTTGCAGATAGATGGACATTTCTGGAGGGTGGTAATGCACCACATGTCAGCATGGGGGTTGCCAGCCAGGACCCCAAGCTGTTTCATCGTGCGGTGGGTACAGCAATGAGCTGTACCAATGCATGCTCCCCAACCTGACCTGATCTGTATGATATTGCATACTTAATCTGCAATAGCCAGGATGTCACCACTATTGAGTTTATCTTAAGTCACATGTTTGCTGTCTTTTGGACAGTATATTTTGTTCACTTGGGAATGTCATATTCACGTCATGTGAGAAGTTCAGTCACACTGAGATGACACCTCTTGTGTGCGCGTCACTTTTGTAATATTATTGGGTTTCATTCTCAGTTGCAAAGCACATTTGTCTCTCATACATCTCTGTATGTAGTTGGATCGATCAAATCACATCAATCTAAATCTTTTTATTTGTGTGGTCAACTTATATCCGATCTGCTTTGAGAAAGAAAAAGAGGCTGTGAGGCTGAATCAGGTGTTAGGATTGATGTGATTGGGTGGTACTTGTGTGAGTTGTTCTATGCAAACTTGTATGCATGTGTGGATTTATTTTTATATTGAGATTGCCTTTAAACTAGTAGTAATGTTTCCCATGAAACACTGTATTTCCTGACATTAGATCAGTTCCTTGTCAGATCACATTCATATCTCATGTAAACTGCTCCAAGGTTTACCAAACCAATACCACCTTTTCCAAAGGGTCTCAGTACAGTTGTTTTGGTCTGCACCAAAGTGTGATACAGTAGGTGTGTTCACATCTACCTGAATGAACCAGTCTATGGGGAAATCAATCCAGAGTTTGGAAAAACTGCTAGGTGTGAAAACGCCTTTTACTGTCACTAATAAATGGGGCCATCTCTGGTATACACACATATCCCATTAGGTCCTAACATTCTTGATGTCAAAAAATCTTTGAAAACACAGGAAACAGCAAAGCAAAATATATTTTACTATAATTAAACAGCTATATTATTATTTATTTCAATTATTTGCAGTTAGTGGGTTACCAAGATGACCTCTTACATGCTTAGGCTGTGCAGACTTTAGCTCCCTTTTGGTTCCCAAGTGTCCCCCATTTGCACTGTCAGCAAGTCACTCCTTCTTTATGCTCTGTGGTGCTGACCTATTGACAAGAACAGAACTAAGCTAGGTATCAGTTCAGGTTGTTGTGGTAGGAGAAAGTAAATTAGTTTTTAGCAGATTCACTTACTGCAGGGCAGCAGAGCACAAATGGAGGCATGGAGTTTGAAGTGAGCAGCAGTCTATTCTGATGCTATGGACAGGGTTCACCTTTTGTATTCTGTAACACAAATAGTTAACATTTTCATGCAGTACTGAAAGTGTATATAACAGGATAGAAATGTGATATCTGTCAAAAAAAGTATGTATACATGAAAAAAACACCTTTTTTAAATTGTCCTATGACTAACGCACATCTGAGAAATTAAAGGTTAAATAGAATTATTGTCACAATCCTTATAACACACATAAATAACCATGACAAAAATAATTCTGTAGCAATGCCATACTAAAAACTACAACTCTCCACTAAACTGGCAATTGTAAAATGGGAACAAAGATGGCAAACAGATAAAACATTCCATAAACGTGATTAAGCAGAACATTTTTCACCATTTCCACTATAAACGAAGTTCAAGGATGGTATACGTGAGGTTCACTGGGAATATCTGAGTAATCACACTGGTGCTAATAATCTATGGTCCTTCCATGGGTAACTTTTGTATTTTAATGACATTAGTGCAAGTGGACCAGTTAAACTAAAAGAAGTGGCAATTCAAGCTGTGGTCTATAGAGGAGAGGTTAGGAGTACGTGCTGATACAGTGCATTGCCGCACCCACCACATGATTAACCAACTCAGGATCCCAGTTTAGGACCTGAGTGCAGCCATGCAATGGGTGACACCTCAGCAACACACTATTTCAGATGGAATGGAACAGTGTGAGGTCTTTTATGGTGGCTGGAGTGCCAATCCTGACGCAAACCCTCAAGCTTTCCCTTCATATTGGAGGACCTACATTCAAGGCTGGATGCAGATTAACGTCATATCCAGGACGGAGCAATTACAGGTTAAGGGTCTTGCTCAGAGGGCCCAATAAAGTAGAGTCACTTTTGGCATTTACGGGTTTCAAACCAGCAACAGGCGGTCTGTAGGTGGGTACAAAATTGAAAAGGTTGTGTTGAGAGCAACCTTTTCAGAATTAGTTAATGTTAAGCGTGTTGTCCCTCAGCAAAAATGTCATAATATATTAAAAAAATGTCTTAAGATAGTAAACCATACATAGTAGCATAAATCCATGTGTCACATTGTCCAAAACAGTTTTGGAATATTTGATGAAGAAGGGAAACAGAATGCACAAAGAAAGAGCTAGAATGTTCGAAGGGGGTTAAGGTATACCTGGTGAACCTCTGATGGAATCAAAACAGACAGACTTACTAATAAGCCTGTTTAAATAAATGGGCTTTTAGCTATGCGTAGTAATCTACTATCAAGTTTGCAGATGATACCAAACTAGGTGAACGGGCAGATGATGTAGAATAAGCTAATCTGTTACAGTGGGACTTGAACAGCATACAGGTTTGAGCAGATTTGTGGCAGATTAAATGTAAAGTAAATGTAAAGTAGTCAGTAGAAATGTTAAATTTGAAACCACAATGGGAGAACTGAAAATTAAAAATACACCATATTAGACGGACCTGAGAGGCATAGTAGAGACATCACTATCTACAGCTATACAGAAGCCATTAAGACAGCTAATAGGATGTTAGATTATAAACCATGATGTTTGGAGTACAAGCCAAGGGAGGTTTTGCTTTGGTTTTATAACACTAGTGAGGACTCACCTGGAGTACTGTGTGCAGTTTTGGTCTCCATATTCCAGAAAAGACGTAGCAGCACTAGAAAAAGTCCAGAGAAGAACAACAAGGTTGAGTCTAGGACTGAGAGTAATGAGCTGTGAAGAGAGATTGAAGGAGCTGAACCTTTTCCATTTAAGTAAATAAAAAATGCACACAGAGCGGCGTTAATAAAAATAACTCAAAATAATCTCAAATACCCATAAAGCACATACAATTCAGTTCTGCTCATCCGAAACATTAAATATGGCTCCATTAAGTGTTAGAGCATTAACCACCAAGACGTTTTCCATCAACGATTTTATTAGTGATAGGATAATTGATTTGAAAATGAAACGTGGCTTAACTCTGATAGTCCGGCTATTTTAATCGAATCTGCACCTCTAAATTACAGCTTTTCTCATGCAGATTGCCAAGGTAAGAAAGGCGGCAGTTTAGCAAACATTTACTCAAGCCGGTTAAAGTGTAAAGATGTCAGTTCTGGTAAATTCAAGTCCTTTGAGTATCTTGCAGTTGTTATTCGTGGAGTTTCTCAGTTTCTAGTATTATCCGTGTATAGACCTCCTAAATAAATGTGTCTTTCTTTGAGGAATTCTCCTCTGTCTGGAGATGATCCTGTTCAGTGGATGCAGTGGATTGTCCATGATTGACAGGAGCCTGCTCAGCACCTGTCGCTCTGACACAGATGTCAAACTGTCCAGCTCCGTGCCTACAATAGAACCTGCCTTCCTCACCAGTTTGTCCAGGTGTCTTTCTTCTTTATGCTGCCTCCCCAGCACACATGAATCTGAGCCACAGCCAGTGGAGGAACCCTAGCTGAGATATAACATCCTCTCCTAATAAAGGACCCCCACTATACCCTATCATCAGAAGCTGCTTTGTCTTTGCTGCAATCAACAGCAGAAAATCTTCCATACTTATCCATCAAAGAAGCAGAACAGATTTAGTTCTAAAATTAAAGCCATACAAAAATTAATTTATAATTAAATAAACAAATGAATATCTGTAAATTGTTTATCGTTTGGTGAAAAAAATTATATACCAATGACTCTTGCCTTGCATACAAGGAGGATGTCTGGATTTGATTTAGGACCAGAAAAATATAATCTAAAGTTAAAAACCAAATAGTCGATTAAACTAATATAACAAAGCTAAAGTGACAGGCCCAAAATGTAGTAGAGAAGAAAAAGCAAAAGGATCTAAACTGGGAAATCTTAATCATTGAAAGAAACATGCAAATGTTTTAGCATAATCTGCCAGGAAGTGTGTGGTAATGACCTTTATAATGTTGACCTACTTACATCAAAGGTCACAACCTCCATTGATCCCTCAGTGGTAACCTCCCAAGCCCTAGAATAATGAGTAAAAATTGAAAATGAACCCAAATCATAACAATGCTATGAAAACATTCTGTGCTGTGGACAAATGCTAATGATTGTAATACTGCGGCCTCTCATTTGTTCTTATAAAGAGCTCCATGAAACAGTAATTTCTTTATTATCCATGATCATGTTTTTGATTACTTAATATGCCCTATTAAAATATTCATTCATTTCTACAATAAACAAAACCATAAGAACTTGGAAGAGTCAAGAGCTATGCTGTAAATCTATAAGGTAATCACCAAAGAGATTTTGGAGTAAACATAATGTGGTCATATTTTTAGTTCTTGTTACATTGTTGATTAACCCTCATCCTACTGTCAGAAGTCTTTGGGGACCCCGGAGGTATATTTTATGTCATATGTCACAGGTGCTGTTTTTTATCATTCCAAATTTTGATGACTTTGTCAAGCAGTTTGTTCCTAATAATGTTACATCATTATTTTCCTATTCCTGCTTTGTTTATTGCTTTTTAAAAATACAAATGTCAAAAGTTCCCAAAAGCCCCAGTCAAAAGCACCCAATCCCACCTATACAATTTTAAGAAATGTAACTATTTATTCAGTCACTGTTTCTGATTGGTCCTAAGTTAGAGTGTCACACATTATCAAGGGGTGTAGGGACTCTCTGTTACTCATTTAGAAGGAGATAGACACAACCGCAGCTAGAGATTTCCACAGCTCCTGTGTTGACAACTTGAGATACTGACAGGGACATCAACAGTTCAGCAAAAGGAAAAGTGGTACTGGGGCTGTCCTGCATGCACCATGACACCAAGGTTGAAGGCGAAAAGTAAAAACCTGAGATCATACTACACTATAATGCAACCAAAAGTGGCATGGATAATCTGGATCATCTGGCCAAAATGTTCACATGCAGTAGAAAAATAAAAAGATGACTGATGGCACTATTCATGAACATGGTGGATGTTGCAGCCAACGCTGACTTCATCGTCTGGGTTAGGAACTTCCCAGACTGGAAGTCATCAGAATGTGGCAGACGTCGCCGGATATTCCTGAGACAGCTGGGGCATGCCTTGGTCAAGTCATACATGAAAAGGAGAGGTGAAACTCTACATTGCAAGCCCCAATAAAAGCAGCATTGACCCTTATGGAAGTGAGTAAAACTCCTCCTGCAGATGTGACTGTCCAACGCTTGGGTGGAAAATCTATTCAGAAAAGGTGTCACCTTTGCTCCCAAGACAGACAGGAATGTAGCAACTGTTTGCTCCTCCTGTCACATGCCAGCATGCACCGAGCATAGCATGAAGCAAATTGTGTGCTATGACTGCCTGTAGTGTGCTTAGTTTTATTTTTTTATTTACTTTGCACTGAAAGATAAAATAAAATTTGGAAGTGCTGAAGAGTTTAGTTTAAAAGATAAAAGAGAAGAATATGTAAATAAGAATTGTTGATGTTTGAATGACTGTGTTTATTTCAATTATTTTATATGCAAATTAATTGCAAATTTGCTAAAATAACAATAATAATCAATTTTTTCTTTAGATAAGATTATTTACATAATTGGTAATGCTTTGATAAGAAATAAGTTTTGCTATTATTATTATTTTCCTATAATGATTGCTTATTATATTAAATTATCCTTGGGGTCCCCAGGGACCCCAGTTGGCAGTTCATGTATGTAAAATATGATGGTAGGATGAATGTTAAATTAATAATACATGACATGAGCAATATATAATATATAATATAAAATAATGTAATATAATATAATATTATGTAAGGTATAATATGCATTTTTTCCATTTTTAGAGTTATAATAAAAAAAACTAAAACTTGGAGACACTTTAGTTTAGGTCCTGCCAAAATGCATCTAGTACTCATTTACAGTTGCTTAACAAGACCTTAATAAACACTTTTTTGGGCCTTCATAATACTTACAAAGCGGTTATTCATCTCTGCAATGTGGCCTATTAAAATAACATCACTATGGAATGGTCAGAGGTGTCTTAAGTGAGACAGATTTCTCTTCATACTGCATACTGGAGTGCAAGACATGTGAATCTATCATATTCAGCAGTAATTTTACCACTGTATTAAAGGCTTTTAATATGCCATACTGCACAGAGATTAATAATCTACAGTATTTACTGATACTTCTTAAGTCTAATTAAGACAAGAAAGCCTCTGTTAATGTCTTGTTATGTACTGGAAGAGTAAACTGTTAACACATGCATTATTCCACCACCTAAACTGAAGTGCTAACAAAACGTTTTAGAAATGTTTCTTGTAAAAAGTTCTTGTACTTACTACATACCAAAGATCTTTTTAACCTATTTTAGTTCTTAAGAGGAACCTGCTATGCCTTGTATCTGCGTTCGTCTTTGAGAATACCAAATCAGAACGAAAATAAACTGACCTCTGCATGGAAATTGCAAACATGACCTAGCCCGTGGGACTGCAGTGGAGGGCTGGGTTGGGAGGTTTTTTCAAGGACACACGTTACGCCTAAACAGGATTGGCCAAAGGACATGAGGCCTAACCCAGGGAAGTTGGCCCCATACTATGATGTCCTGTTGATCGACTAACCACATCAAGGAAGTACAAAAACAAAAGAAATGTAGGCTAATAGAGTAGCCCAGGGGTCTCTAACAGTCCATCATTCAGACACTATGCTGGATCAAAAACCAAAGCTCCACCTGGTTATCAACACATGTTAGATGCCGAAAAACCTAACAAAATGAATGATTACTTCTCTAGGTTGTATTGGTATGATTACACTTGTTTTCCTTTGCTTCTGTTTTTGGCATATTTAGAATATTTTAAACCTTTTTTAGGTTCTCTCACTATTTACTGGCTTTAAGTGTAAACCTTCTCTCCAGCTTTTTTTTTTTTTTGCTTTTTTGTTGTTGTCTGGAATCATAGATATACAACAAAGGGGAGAAGTGGAGCTACAGATGGCAGCTGTACCTTTGTGACAGGCTGGTGAATGTAAATGTACAAGGACTACAACAGGGATTTGTGTTCAGGTTTATGTGACAAAGAGCCTGAAGTGAAAGGAGGAGTCACCTTAGGAAACTTCCAAGCTAAATTAGTATATCAGAAAAATAAACCTGGTAACACTTTAGTTTAAGTACTGCAAAAATGCATCTATGACATATTTGCTGTTATGTAACAAGACTTCAACAATGGCTTCTTCTGGTCTTTGCTACACTTATAAAGCATCAGTAGTTTCAGTTATTCATCTCTGTGCTGTGTGGCACATTGACATGATGGTAAAATGACTTGTTCATGTGAAGGATTCCCAGGTCTTATACTAAATTTGTAATATCAAGAGAAAATAATATCAAGAGTTAAGCCACCTTAGGCCACTCCAAAGGGTTTGTTAGCAGGTCACATTGCAGAGATGAATTGTTCAGAGATGAACACTTTACTGGTTATTGATAAGTTAAGAATACGTAAGGTTTTATTACATAAGAGTAAATGTGTAATAGATGCATTTTTGCAGTACTTAAACTAAGGTGTTACCAAAAATCCTGCATGGGGTAGCCTTTCCTTTTTGGATTTTCTGGAGTATTCAGTAACAATGAAAATGATTATACAGCATGTTAATAAAAGCTCACTGTTGAGTGCAACTTATGTAATGCAATTGCACAAATAATCTGTTGTGCATAGATTTTTTTGCAAACATAATGATGATAACTATTATTACTATTATTCATTCACCCATCCATTTTCTCATCTCCGCTAATCCATTTCAGGGTTATGGCAGAACATATCCCAATAGCAGTAGACACATTATAAGAACCAAACCTAGTTTATTGTAGGACACATTCCCTCCTACAGGAGCAGGTTAGAGACACTTCATGACCTAATCTGCTCATGTTAGGAATGTCGGAGAAACACTGGAATATACTGAGAAACCCCTCATTGACACCGACAAAGCTGTCCACAGACATCACCAAGATTAGTTGATTTGAACCCGTGTCTCTTACAGCCTTGAAACAGCAGCATTAATTATCATTATGATTATTATTATTATTGAAAGCAGCAACAACATCTGTTTGTTACCCTAAAGAATAGGCCCATCAACACAGTACTATGTACATGTCCCAGCACACACAGTATAATTCAATACAGTTTACACTAATTGTCCTTTATTATGCATGGCAGTGCACACAGAAACAACTCATTGTTGAAGCCTTTACTATTCATGCATGTCAATCATTTCATAATTGCTAAATTATTCTTGCATAATTATAATCAGAATCTCTCATTCTTTACAAAATAAATGAGTATGTTGTGTATGTGTATAGGTGCAAGAGTCTGCCATCTATAATGTTTAATCATTTGGTATTTTTTGTTAATTGTTTGGTGTCACAAGCATTAATACAATCAAACGTACTGTAAATATGCATCATATTGTAAGCCTAACAAGTTAAGCTCGGTTTACACTAGATATACCATATTTATATAATCTTGAATAATAAACACAACACTAATATTCATAAAAAGCTATGCTGAGATGTCTAGCTGCTCTTGATATTTTCTTCTATATACAAGATTATAAAACTAGAAAACATTTCTACAGAATCAATTTTAAGTTTACCAATGTTACTTCCTTCCATTAGAATCTTTTAGCCAAGGTCCTTAAATTCAACTTTCTGACTACTTGAGGGTCACAGCTGCTGTGGCAAAGGAAGAGTATCAAGTTTAACAGACAGCCATGATTCTTATTCAGCAGGGACACCTCCATAATCAGGAGAAGGAGCTTGCACAGGGTGCGTGCAATACCTCCCCCAAGATGACAGAAGGCGGCCCCCACTGACACCGTGCCCCCTGCCCGCCAACTTGTTAAAGCTCCAAGGGTTTGGAGTATGGAAACTCAACCCTGCTGTGCCACCACCAGGGTGCACATGGAGAATGGCAAGGCTGCCTCCACACCTGGAAGTGCATCTGAAAGGAGATTATGGAACATCTGGAGCACTTCCTGGGGCTCTATAAAAAGGACTGCCTTACTCCATTCAGGGAGCCTGAGTCGGGAGGTGGAGGACAAAGCTGGGAGTTGGAGGAGTAATGGAGATAAACAAGAGACAGAAGAGAGAGAAAGGAAGAAAGAAGGACTGTAGTTTGTGTGTAAGTGCTATGTGCTGTATGAAAGAAAATGTAACTACTTGCAAGCTACTAAGGATTAAAAGCTGTTTTATTATAACGGCAGGTTATTCATACAGGTGTCTCACATAAGACAAGGTGAAGTAAGCAGAACTAGGTAACTTCCTTCTTTAGGAATTCGACTGTTAGATACAGGAAAGATGACCTTTCCTTCTTTGGGGCCCCTCTTGACACGTACACGAAAAAGAAAAAGTTGGCCGATTTGCGTAATATAAGATGAAATGCTTAAATGCTATTTCATAAGTAAGGGGGAGAGAGGAAACTGAATATTAAAAGCTGATTGAAACCAGGAAAGTTTGCTCTTCTGCTTTGCAAAGCTTGAATACATGTACTCATCTGTGGCTGAATAAAAGCTGACTCATTGAACTATTCCTGTCTGGATTACTTCCACAGTTTCTTGTACTGTGCTGTGAGGTGGGGAATAAAGCATTTCCCCAATGAAATAAACATGTGTTTTGCCCTGAACTTGGGTTTTGTGTCTGTTGTGTCTGAGGTTTGGGGAGCTGTATGCCCCCTGGTATCCACACAAGTCATGCAAGCATTTTTAGGTTCTCTCACTATTTACTGTCATGCAAGGACAGCTGATAATGTAAATCAGGCACAAACACTGTACTTACAAACTCAGTGTAAGTATACGATATAATACAGCAATTCAATTAGGTCAGGTCAGGTTGGGGAGCATGCACTGGTACAGTACGTTGCCACACCCACCACATGACAAAACAGCTCCAGATCCTGGCTGGCAACCCCTCGAGGCAGACATGCGATCCAGTCCCACCCTCCAGAAATGATCTTCTATTTGCTGCAGCCAGGTGTTAAGTGGGTGTCCCCTCGGCCTGGTCTAGCTGCTTGGGTCCTCAACAATGAGGATCCTGTAAGGCGGATCACCCTCAAGGAATCGCACCACATGGCCATAGTGCCGTTACTGACACTCCCTCACAATGCAGGTAATGTGCTTCATTTGGGACTCCATGAGCAACTGCTCATTCAACACAAAATCAAACCAGATGTACTCAAGGATTCTACGAAGAGACACAGTACAGAAGGAGTCCAGTCTTCATCTCAGGTCACTGGATAGTGTCCATGTCTCACAACCATATAGCAAGGCAGGAAGCACCAGGACTCTAAAAACTTGGACCTTTGTCCTTTTGCACAGATAAAGGGAGCACCACACACCCATTCCAGCAACCTCATGAGCCACCCATGCCTTGCCAGTCCGTCTACTGAATTCATAGGAACATTCAGCAGAAACATGAATGTCACTGCTGAGGTAAATAAATGTCTTGACGAGAGATAAGACAGATACACTGTGGGTGGCTGTGCCCAAGAGGTCATTAAAGGCCTGGATCTTGGTTTTTATCCAGGACACTCGCAAGCCCAGACACTCAGACTCCTCACTCAGTCTCTCGAGAGCCCTGATCAGAGCTTCCACTGACTCTGCAAAGATCACAGCATTGTCAGCAAAGTCAAGATCAGTGAATCTTTCTTTGCCAACAGATGCCCCACAGCTGATGGACCCCACAACCTTACCCAACACTCAGTCCAAGCAAGCATTGAACAAAGTAGGAGCAAAAACACACTGATGAACCCCAGAATCAACTGGGAAAAATGCAGAAGTTCTGCCTCCACTCTGTACAGACTGGCCATGATATCCAGCAGCCTTGAGGAGATCCCATAAAGTCTCAGGATGTCCCAGAGGGCAGCTCGATAAACTGAGTCAAACGCTTTACGAAAATCAGCAAAGGCTTGACAGAGAAACTCTCCCAATATTTGTGTTTGCGTTCCATGAGAACCCTCAGTTCCAGGATATGGTTGATGGTAGACTTCTGAGGTGTAAAAACTAGACTGCTCCAGTCGCTGGTAGGTGAGCAACTGATCATGGATCCTATTGAGGATGACCCTAGCAAGGACCTTACCCGGCACCGAGAGCAGTGTTATCCCCCTGTAGTTGCCACAATCCAGGAGATCACCCTTCCCTTTCCAGATAGGGATGACTAGTCCCGTTTTCCAGTCAGTTGGGATGATGCCAGTCTCCCAAATGGAAGTAAAGATTGCTTGCAATACCAGGAGGACAGCCTTACCACTAGTCTGGAGAAGTTCACCCCGGATACCACAGATCCCTGGATACCAAAGAAGTTCACCCTGGATACCACAGCAATTCCATACTCCTACAAAATGCTTATAAATAGCATATTTAATAATTTTGAGAATTGTCTCAATTACAGCTCCTGGGTGTTTCTGACATTAAGTTGTCCAGGCTCCATAGTGTCAAAAGAAAACAGTCTCTCTCTCTCTTCTCTCCCTTGAGGTTTACTTCTTTCATTCTCAATCTCAAAACCTATCCTTGTGAGAGTAGGTGCTTTTCATAACAATTCATGTGTTTCAGTGAAGGATGTCTGGGCTGATCGGACTTGTGTTTAAACAAGTTAAACATTTCTCCAGTTTAACGCCCGGTTAAACGCTCAGGGGCTGTTTTCCACCAGCATTCACATACACCCCAAAATCTCAAGCCACACTGTTTACATGGTGAAGTCCCAGGAGATAAGGAACAGTCAATAACTAGTCAAGGTCATCACTGATAAGTGAAAACTCTACCAGCAAAACCAAGAATGCTACCCTAAAATTCACATTTCTTTAATCTAACACTAGTTTCTAGTATTCTTAGCAACAGAATAAATCACAAAAAAATCACATCTAAGTATCCAAGTCACAAATGACACAGAATAGCAGGTGGATCGCTGGAGTTCCATCTGGTGGGTTGCTCTGAGTGCAAGAGATGCTTCCTTCTGGGCAGCAGGGCTTCATAAATCACACAAACAGGAAGGGGTGGGGTTAAGTGTCCAGGGAGAGAAGTAAAAGAGAATGTTAGTGACAGCGCCACCTCTCGCTCTTTGGGGTTATCACATACCTTGATCGACCACTGTTAGGAGATTCTCCAACACATATGTGTGACAAGAGACATTAAATGAATTAAAAGGTTCAAATAAGATTTTAACACTGAAAACCAGAAACAAAACGTTAAATAGACTGCAAAGTCATCTTTTCTAAAACTTTTCACTAGAAGCTTAACTTTATTTTCAATATGCCTCAGAGCCTCTGCTACCCAGTGACTTAAATAGAAACCAAGGCATGATGTGAACGGTAGGGTTGATTTTCTCAAATATAATTCTAGCAGAAATGTGATCAACACTTATAATTAATCATTTTAAAATAATTTGTCTTAGAAAATAGTTAAATGATGCTTATATCAACCCTTCTATAAATAGATTAGCATTTGAAGAATTGTGCAATTGTGCTTTGCCAGTCATAAAATATGATTGCTTTTTACATTTCAGTACTAAACACTTTTACAGTTTTGCTTCACTTTTGTGCGGCCCCAGCCTCTTGTTTTAATTGTATGGATCCTAGATTTATAAAAATGCAACCTGTTTATAAAAAGTTCCACTGTCAATAAATTTCTCACATTTCTACAGCGTCATCAGTGTCTGCCCAACTAATCAGTTCAATCTTTGCTGGAGTTGGGTGGCTCTTCGGACAGGCCAACCTCTAGTGTAAAGTCCTAAACTGTAGCAGGCAGGTATTTAATTGAGCAGGAGTGTCTACCTCCCACACTTCCAGCCATCTTATCCTCAGTGTATTGACAGAGCTGCATCTGTCAATGAAATCTGTGAAGCTTTAAACACAACTGGCATCAAGGGAAAATAACTGCTGTTTCTTCATGCCACACATTGTAGGCACTTTTTTATGCCTTTCCAAAAATATCAGAGCGTTTAGAATGTTAAATATGACTAAATAATATGTTTAAGTATTTTAACGTATATACATGCAGCAGAATAATACTAATGACTAAATAATCTGTTCTTTAAACTGTCTATGATAAGTCATATGCAGATGCAACAGACAAGCTGTCACAGTTATACAGGTGTCACTGCTCTCTAAAAAATTAGTAACAGGATTGCATTTCATACAGGTGGATTTGTGAATATAAAATGTACAACCTTATGGTTTTCTGTACTATACATTACAATGTACTGTATTGGAAGGAGTAGACTTCATATTCCTTAGCCTCAGTGGCCTGAACAGACCTCAAAGGATATTGAATTACCTTCGGAGGCGTGTTCTTTATGTGATGATTCAAAAACTCCTCTGAAAAAGAGAGAAGACTATGCTGTAAGTTATTTGGAATCCTTTGCCCTTTCTGAGGATCCCTCAATATTCCTGGTGCAGTGGAACCTCGGTTCACGAACATCTCAGTACACGTACAAATCGGTTTACGACCAAAAATTTCACCAAACTTTTGCCTCAGTTCACGACCACACACTTGGTATATGAACAAGCCCGTTTCCCTTTCGGTTTGTACATGTTCAGTCTCTCCCTGTGCATTTCCTGTGCAGCGAGCGAGCAAGAGAGAGAGAGCACGACACACACACACAGGCACGCGAGAGACACACACACACACAGGTGCTCGAGAGAGAGTCACACACACACACAGGCACGCGAGAGAGGGGCACACACACACACACGCACACACACACACACACACACACACAGGAGCGCGCTAGAGAGAGGCACACACAGGCACTTCAGGCTCGCAAAACAGAGAGCCAGCGAGCAAATGAGAGACGGAGGGCTTTGACGAATAAGGTAGAAAAGGCTTGTTTATGTTTTCAGTTCTGTTTACAGTGATCGGTTCATAGCGTGCATTGTGGCAATGTTACTTTTCTTGGTGGTTTATTAAATTACGTATTTTTCAAATGTTCATTTTTTTTCTGTGCTTAAAACTCATTAAAAAAAGTGTTTTTAGCGAGCGGTACCTAGCACTATAGCGCAAACTCTTGCAGTGTTAGTTTTCTCTGTTGTTCAAGGTTTTCTCAGTGTTATTCAATGTTTTTACATTTAGTTTACTATTACGATGTGCATTCTATGGTTTAATTAACTATATTTGTGCTTAAAAACTAAAAAAAATATATATTTACATACAGTTCGTACGGTCTTGAACGGATTAATTGTATTTACATACAATTCTATGGTGGAAATTGCTTTGGTTCACGACCAAATCGGTTTACGACTAGAGTTTTGGAATTAATTATGATCATGAACCGAGGTTCCACTGTACATTCCTTGTGTTCAGATGTAACAGAATACTACTCCATCCATTTACCCCTTGGCATACATACACATACCCCCAAACTCCCTCACTCACACTAGAGAGTTTAGCATTGCAATTAAACCAAAAATCACACCATTTTAATATATGGGCAATAACTGTAATGCCCAGAAGAACACCATGGAGGCGTTGGAAGAATGCATAGACTCCACAAAGAAAACATCCAGCCTGGGATTTTAAACCAGAATGACTTCGAGCAGTGAGACAGGAGTGGTAGCCACAGTAAGACAGTGCTCCCCATGCATTTAAATATTATAATTAAAAATATAAGAAATTTGATAGATGGGAGGAGACCATTCAGTTCATCAGTCTTGCTTGGTTAGCCAAGATGTCCCAACAGCTCATCCGGACTCTTCTTAAACGTTGCCAAGGTTTCTTGGTGATTTGTTCCAGATTTCTACAACTCTTTAACTAAAGAAGATTTTCCTGGCTTTAGTCTTTAAAATACTTTTCCTTAATTTCCACTGGTGTCCTCAGGGTTAGTTGAAATAATTCAGTTGGATCTATTTTTAGGATTTTGTTTGATGTAGATGAGACTAAACAGATTTAACTTTCTAAATCTGTCAGAGCACAACATCTTTTAAATTCTGGGATGCACCTGGTTGCTCTCCTTTGTACAGCTTCAAGTGCTGCTATGTCTTTTTTGTAGCATGGTGATAAAAATTTGATCAAAATTAACTCAAAAAGTATGAATACTCATAATAAGCTTGAGTAGCTAAACAAACTTTAGGGAAAACACATATTTTCCATATGCCCTTACCCTAACTGTTTCCCAGCTGTTGCCTGGGCACTCAAACAATACACCATAATGCTGACAAATGTTGACAAATCAAAAAAATACAATACATGCTCACATTCCAAGATCTCATTTCGTCTTAAACTGTTACTATTAAGTGCTACTGATAAAGCTAACATAGCATGTCCGATATCTCTGTGAGCCAACAATTACACTATCAGACCTGCCCTTTCTTAATAATAGAAGCATTACTCAATAAAAGAAAGAAAACCCCTTAAGCAATAGAAAGGTTATGCAAAAAAAAAATTGTCTGGAATAAGTGTCACAATCTAGGCCCTAAATTGATCCATTTCCTTAACACCGAAAACTGTCGAATAAAGTAATAAACAATGAACAAACATACACATTATGTGATACTACAATCAAAAACAAAATAATAAATGTTTAAACATGAGGTGGGGTTTTCATTTATTTTACAGGCACCTGTATAACTTACTTAGATATCTACTATATAGTAAAATGCTAAGGTTTGTGTGTGTGGCCAGTCCCTAAGAGCAATCCGATTGGTCAATTTGGCATTGGTGTGACTGGTCAGTTTGGTTTTGGTGACGCAATCAAAAGAGGAAGCACAGGTGTGAGACAAAAGACGAGGAGTAAAGGACTAGGAGGCACACTGAGAGTCGCCTTCAGGGATGGGAAGAATTAAACCAGACAGGAGGCAAGAAAGGCAACTTGATAATAATACCAGAGCTTAAGATGCCAAATACAGAATGTTCCATCATCCTGGTGACCATCACCTTGGATAATCTTTTAGTAAATTTGCCCATCGCTCCCATCATAGGGACCTGCTGAGTTTTACTTTCTTTTCTGGCTCAAAGTTTTCAGACCTTGTAGGTTTCTGGTAATCCAAGGTTTTGAAAATAGTGGGGCTTGGTCTGTAATGACTTCCGGCAGGGGTGTAGGTGCCTACTGGCAGAAAGCCATATGGCCCCAGAGTATTTAATAACTGAACTACCTGATTGCTCATCCAGGTGCAAGCAGAATCAGGGCAACCATACTTTATTAGTGCACCATGGTTTGTTATGGGGAGCTCGTTGTTATGGAAGCACGAGAGAGAAAGAGTGTGGCAAAATTGGGTGATCTAACCAGTACAGGGGAGAAAAGGAGAGCGAGCAGGATGCTCCATGCATGTGTTTCAAGGGTGGGTCACTTCTTAGAGCATAGGGAGCAAAAGCAGCTGACTACTCCCAGAGTCATCCTGCAGACACTAGAGAATGGTAATTTTATGGGAGGCTCCAAGTGTCATGGTGGATGCTGACATACTGTAGGTGGCTAGGATAAGTGCCAAAACTGGAAAATGTTCACTGGCATTTCAAACCTGGTGCAAGATCCAGAAGGGTGAGCAGGGAAGATGATAGATGGAGGAATGTACTGGGGCTCAAGATGGGAGAGAATTAAGTCAGCTCTGACTCTGCTTTTATTCTTGATATTATCATATTTGTAAGAATCTTTTTATTGATTTTTAACTTCCACATAATGCACTGTTTTTATAAATTATTTATTGATGAGTTTTGAATTGTGCTTTTTTGGATACTGTTTACTTTGCTATGAATAAACACACTCAGCACTTTTGCACAAGACGTGTTGTTTGTATCCTTATTCACACTAGTACATTTCTGAGACAGAAGCTACCAAGGCTGCAGGCACACAAGGCATCACTGGCCCAACACTGGCATATTAGTCCTTCTAGTACAAGCTAAATGTCTCACTCAGTTACCTTCTCTATAGCTCCCTTCCATAACTGGCATATTAATAACTCTCTACCTCTTTCACAGTTCTATAGATTCTGCTGACTCTGCAATAATGACATTGTCTTTTGTAAAGAAGTATACTGAATAAGAAGTTTCTTCACTGACAAAGGATAGGCCATTCATATTATGGACAGGGCCCTTGTAATATCCACTCTTCTTGGAACTACAATAATGAAAACTGCATTCTACTGGAACCCTTTCCATCCTAACACCCAATCTCACCCTCCTACAGGTCATTAAACACAAATTCCCCCTTTTTCAAACTGATCCTTCCACAGGAGTCTTTTTTCTTAATCTTCCTTTGATCTCCTTTCATCGACCACCTAACCTCCACACACTTCTCAGACATTTAAGCAATAACTGGAGCCGCTCTATCACTGGAAAATATGTCACCAACAGTTCCCTTGTATCTAGTCCCTCTGATAAATTCAATATTAAACAATGGCCCGCTTGCCAGCCTAAATATAGATTTTACTGCAATTCTTGAAGGATCTGTCCAGGCATCTATGTAGGTGATGCAGGAAGATGGCTAGCAGACTGTTTCAGGGAGCACATTCAAGCTGTTAGGATCATAGACAACATTTATTTCTATAGCAAATTTCCATAAAAACAATTTAACTCTAAGATGCGAAAGAGAAATTTACAAAGAAAAACAATAGGATTAAAGAATAAGTAACAAAAAAGGTTAAAAAAAAAAAAAAAACCAGTCCTGAGAAAAAAACAAAATCTGCAGGGGTTCCAAGGCCAAAAAGACTAACCTGTTCCCACTGAGCATTCTGCCTAACATAAATGTTAATAAATGAGTCTTCTTTGTTTCTGTGTGCCACATGATAGTACAGTATTCAATGAAGTGGGTCTTGTGGACAAATGAGACATCTGCCTTCATTCAATTAATGGGGGCTGCATAGTGCCTTGATCTGGTGGTGGTGGTGGAAAAGACAGCAGAGTATAGTAGAGACTAGTAGAGATTGTAGATTCCTGAATAATATGATTCTATGAATTCTATGCCTATTCAGTCTATTAGGAATACAACTAAAACGTATCTATAAAAAGCCATATTAAAATAATGAGTTTTTAGCAGTTTTTTTAAAATGATCCAGAACATTAGCCTGTTGAATTTCCATGGGTAAAGTAGTCCAGATTTTAGGTGCATAACAGAAAAAAGCCGTCTCACCACTTCTTTAAAGTTTGTCCTTTGGAATTATAAGCAGGCTACTATCTGAAGACCTAAGATTACGATTTGGAGTGTTGGGGGACAGTCATTCCAAAATATTGGACAGAAAGCGATTATTTAATGCTTTATAAACTATTTTACTATTTCAAAATCAATTTTGAATGACATGAGTAACCAATGTAACAATGTAACTGGTGAGATGTGCTCAAATTTTCTTTTCCTAGTTAAGATTCCGGCTGTTGCATTCTTTCTTAGGTAGTGCATTACAGTAATCTAGTCGACTAAAAATACAAGTGTGAGCTAATTTTTCAGGTCTTGTAAAGTTATAAGAGGTGTAGATTTTGCTATATTTTTACTTTTTCTGTAACTTTTGCTACATATGACCTTACAAAGGCTATTGTTCATAGTACTTCTGTTGATATACTTTTGCAGGGCTTCAAAGACACTTTCTAAGAAAAATGGAAAAAGCTAAGTTTATTCTCACACTGGGATCACATATTTCTCCAGGTCTTAAAGGCCAACTAACTTTTTAATCGCTCTCTTCTTCTCCTCTAATGGCATCTTTTTTTATGTACTGTTGCCCTCTCCTTTCATTTGTCCTGGCTTTGTTCCCTATTTACCTTCCTATATAGGCTGTCTGCTCTTTTCCTGTCCAGTGTACACCTGATGAAGATTATACAGCCAAAATGTGGTATCTTTAACCATCGTTCCTTTTCAGCATGGAAATAACCTTTAACATTTTTTGTATAATATCCCTTTGCTGCTTTCAGTGTTTGGCCAACAGCCATAGCACATGCACTTTGAAACCGGTAGTCCACATAGAGCTAAGCATGTTTGGGTCTAGCTAGTACTTGAATGGATCATCATCTAGGAAAAGCTTTGGTTGATGCTGAAAGAGGTTATGTTGGTAAGGCCAACAAGGAATGCTTACCCTGTGGTCTGAGTGTGGATGCCTAGGACAATGTGCTGCAAAAATGGCGCCATCCTTTGGATGACACGTAAAACTAAGGTCCTGACTCTCTGTCATCATAAAAGATCCCTGGGCATTCTTCATTAAGAGTAGGGAGTTTACTGTTCTGGCTAAATTACCCATCATGGCCTCATCATTATGGCCTGCTGGATTTTAGGAAAATTCATGACATAATAATAAAATTGCATATTGATCAAAATGTTATGTATTTTCTTTCAATCATATTAATATTTTTATATATTTAGCAGAAATAACTTGGTTATTTGAAGTACCGTATATACTTGCGTATAAGTCTGGTCTTGAAACCCAAAAAATCGATCATAAAAGCAGACCCCAACTTATACGCCCGTTCAATAATGCAACACTTAATTTCTTTCTTTTTTACATCTTCTTGCCTCCTCCAATCTCACACCAGTTTCTCAGACACATCAAATTTTGTTGCAGAAGTGCAGTTATCAATTTCTTTCACCACTTCAAAAACTTTTAATTTAAAACCAGCTTCATATTTTCTTCTAATCGAATGCTCCATCGTAAATAGGGGATGCTCTTACGATAAAGGTATATAATAGTGTGAAATACAAAAATCAAAAATTAGTGCAAACGGCGCTTCGGATTAGTTCGGGTATTACTGTGTGGTCACGTAGGCAAAATACATAGAAAAAAAGGCAGTGTGCTCCGTGGTTACTCTCTCAGGTGGGCGTTAGCATGTCATAATCTCTTGGACCAATAGCGCGAGTTTTCTGCATTCGACTTATACGACCAACTTTATAAAATACCAGAAAATCAAGCCTCGACTTATCCATGGGAGAACTTATCCACGAGTAATTGATTTTATATATACTGCATATACAAACAGGTATATATATATATATATATATATATATATATATATATATATATATATATATATATATATATATATATATATATACTAGCAAAATACCCGTGATTTACAGTGGCGAAGTACTGCATTAAAATTTTTATTAAGAAGAAAATTTTACTTTTTTATACTGAGGGAAAATATGCAAATAATTATTTGTTAAGGATCTTTTTGTATACCACATTGTCAGTTCAGCCCTCCGGTTGTAACATGACCAAGCTGTGTGCTGAGTTTACTCATGAGCATGTAACTTACAGTTGGCCATGTGAACAGTAATCTTGTCTCAAATCTCACAGCTTGGATTGCTGCTGTCATAATCGGTTTGAGTTTCATGGTTTGTTTCAATTACGACAGTATTTGTAGGACTTGCGTTGAAGAGACATTCGGCATCTGTCAAGCGTTGTAAGCACACAACCAGTTTAATCGATAAAATCACATCCAGTTTTTGAGAGTTTAAACATTCATAAACATCAAAGTGTCCACTACTGAAATCGTCACCTGTCAATCTAAGATGTTTAAGAGGCATTGGTGGTTTCGAAAGGTGTAAAATATTTGGCCATTTCGGTACACTTGAAAGTGACAACCGAACAATTCAGCGGCAGCCATCAACTCACATGCAGAACCATAGGTGAAGGGCTTAAGCATTTCACTCTTATAGTGCTCCTGTGTACTATAATTATCTCCTGTACCGTTATCAGTCCACACCTTGAACCTGTCCCAGTCATTCAATACATAAGACAGAATGTTCCTCCGGATATCAAAAGTGAGCCTGATATGGCCGTGCAATATGTAACAAAGAGAATGGAAAAGGTAGGTGCCATCTCCGGGCATGGAAACCACTCGGTAAGTGACAGTTCTTTAATCGATGGTGATCACCTTGATAGACATGTTAATGGGGGTACAGTTGGATTGGTAAAGGAAATGGGTACCTGAACAATGTAAAGTAAGTCTAAAATACATGCACAATAACTATAATTGTAATAAACAAACAATAAAACAGCGGAGAAGCCGTGGATTAAACAAAAAGGCTGTAGTTATCAGTAGGGAGACGTGAATCCCGTGGCGAAGCAAGGAAGGGAATGTAGAGACCGGAGAGACGGATGGCCTTATATAGGCAGGCAGCCAACAGCGTGGGAGGCGTTGGGAAGGGGGACCCAACGCCACCTCACACGGTGACCGAGGTGCAGGCTATGGACGTATATATGTACATATGTAGGATTCAGTTAGCGTTTGGAACCCGTGTACCAAATTTGTTGAAGATGGGACCATAAGTAACTAAGACTGTTGAAAAGTTTAATATGGCGGCCGACAGTGGCATCATACCTCCGAAACAAGTACATACATTGGTTTAGGTTAGTTCAGGGAAGCCGCCTACCAAATTTCATGAAGATGGGGCCATAAATAAGAAAGTTCAACATGGTGGACGTTATTGACCGTTATGACCATTACGCGCGGAATTTCGAAATAAAACCTGCTTAACTTTTGTAAGTAAGCTGTAAGGAATGAGCCTGCTAAATTTCAGCCTTCTACCTACACGGGAAGTTGGAGAACTAGTGATGTTGGAAAGTTCAATATGTCGGCTGACAGTGCCGTCATACCACCAAAATAAGTACGTACGTTGGTTTCGGTTACCTCAGGGAAGCCACCTACCAAATTTCGTGAAGTTGGGGCCGTAAATAAGAAAGTTCAACATGGCAGACGTTATTGACCATTATGACCGTTACACATAGAATTTCGAAATGAAACCTGCTTAACTGTTGTAAGCAAGCTGTAAGGAATGAGCCTGCCACATTTCAGCCTTCTACCTACACGGGAAGTTGAAGAATTACTGACGTTGAAAAGTTCAATATGACGGCCGACAGTGGTGTCATACCAATGAAATAAGTACGGATATTGGTTTCCGTTAAAAGTTCAATATGGCGGCCGACAGTGGCATCATACCACCGAAATAAGTACAAAATTTCAGCCTTCTACCTACACGGGAAGTTGGAGAATTAGTGACGTTGGAAAGTTCAATATGGCGGTTAACAGTGGCATCATACCACCGAAATAAGTATGTACATTGGTTTTGGTTAGTGCAAGGAAGCCGCCTACCAAATTTTGTGAAGATGGGGCCGTGAATAAGAAAGTTCAATATGGTAGACATTGTTGACCGTTATGACCGTTACGCATAGAATTTCGAAAGTAAGTAAGCTGTAAGGAATGGGCCTGCCAAATTTGCTGCTACATGGGAAGTTGGAGAATTAGTGATGAGTCAGTGAGTGAGTGAGTCAGTGAGTGAGTCAGTCAGTGAGGGCTTTGCCTTTTATTATTATTATAATATAATTATATATATATATATATATATATATATATATATATATATATATATATATATATATATATATATTGTCCAAGGGAATGGCATGTTGAAACAAGGATAAATTTATTTCGGGGTGTCAACTCAGCAGTCCCCATTTACTTATCAGTTTAAGTAAAAGATAGAGATAGATAGATAGATAGATAGATAGATAGATAGATAGATAGATAGATAGATAGATAGATAGATAGATAGATAGATAGATAGATAGATAGATACTTTATTAATCCCAAGGGGAGATTCACATAATCCAGCAGCAGTATACTGATACAAAAAAAAAAAAAAATTAATTAAATAGTAATAAAAATGAAAAATGAAAAAGAATAAAAATAAAAAAGCAGACAATAACTTAATGTTAGCATTTACTCCCCCGGGTGAAATTAAAGAGTCGCATAGTGTGGGGGAGGAACGATCTCCTCAGTCTGTCAGTGGAGCAGGGCAGTGACAAAAGTCTGTCACTGAAGCTACTCCTCTGCCTGGAAATGGCACTGTTCATTGGATGTAGTGGATTCTTCATGATTGACAGGAGTTTGCTTAGTGCCCGTCGCTCTGCCACAGATTAAACTGTCCAACTTTACTCCTACAATAGAGCCTGCCTTAACAAGTTTGTCCAGGCGTGAGGCGTCTTTCATCTTTATGCTGCCTCCCCAGCACACCACCGCGTAGAAGAGGGCACTCGCCACAGCCGTCTGGTAGAACATCTGCAGCATCTTATTGCAGATGTTGAAGGATGCCAACCTTCTCAGAAAGTATAGTCGGCTCTGACCTTTCTTACATAAAGCATCAGTATTGGCAGTCCAGTCCAATTTATCATCCAGCTGCACTCCCAGGTATTTATAGGTCTGCACCCTCTGCACACAGTCACCTCTGATGATCACAGGGTCCATGAGGGGCCTGGGCCTCCTAAAATCCACCACCAGCTCCTTGGTTTTGCTGGTGTTAAGATGTAACTGGTTTGAGCTGCACCATTTAACAAAGTCTTTGATTAACTTCCTGTACTCCTCCTCCTGCCCACTCCTGATGCAGCCCACAATAGCAGTGTCATCAGCCAACTTTTGCACGTGACAGGACTCCGAGTCATATTGGAAGTCTGATGTATATAGATTGAACAGGACCAGAGAAAGTACAGTCCCCTGTGGCGCCCCTGTATTGCTGAACACAATGTCAGACCTGCAGTTCCCAAGACGCACATATTGAGGTCTGTCTGTAAGATAGTCCACAATCCATGCCACCAGGTGTGAGTCTACTCCCATCTCAGTCTGCTTGTCTCTAAGGAGCAGAGGTTGGATGATGTTGAAGGCGCTAGAGAAGTCCAAAAATATAATTCTTACAGCACCACTGCCTCTGTCTAAGTGGGAGAGGGATCGGTGTAGCATATAGATGATGGCATCCTCCGCTCCCACCTTCTCCTGGTATGCGAACTGCAGAGTGTCGAGGGCGTGGCCTCAGGTGGTGAAGCAGTAGCCGCTCCATGGTCTTCATCAGATGTGACGTCAGAGCAACCGGCTGGAAGTCATTCAGCTCACTAGGACCTGATACCTTTGGGACAGGGGTGATACAAGATGTTTTCCAAAGCCTTGGGACTCTCCCCTGTTCCAGGCTCAGGTTGAAGATGCGCTGTAGAGGACTCCCCTGTTCCAATGCACAGGCCTTCAGCAGTCGTGGCGATACACCATCTGGACCCGCTGCTTTGCTGGCACGAAGTTTTCTCAGCTCTCTGCTCACATGGGCTGCTGTAATTGTGGGTGGGGATGTCTCACCTATGCTGGTATCAGCAGAAGGATGGTTGGAGGATGCAGTACTCCGAGGTGAGAGTGGGTTAGGGTGATCAAACCTATTAAAAAAGTTGTTCATTTGGTTTGCTCTCTCCAAGTCTCTCTCGATGATGGCACCCTGCTTCGAGCTGAAGCCAGTGATGAACTTCATCCCATCCCACACTTTCTTCATGCTGTTATTCTGCAACTTCTGCTCCAGCTTTCTCCTGTACTGCTCCTTTGCCGCCCTGAGCTGGACTCGGAGTTCCTACTGCACGCAGTTGAGCTCATGCCGATCACCGCCTTTAAAAGCCCTTTTCTTCTAGTTCAAAGGGCCTTTGATGTCACTTGTAATCCATGGCTTGTTGTTAGCATAGCAGCATACTGTTCCTACTGGAACTACAATGTCCATACAGAAGTTGATGTAATCAGTTGTGCATTCAACAGCCTCTTCAATATTCTCACTATGTGACCCCAGCAATATATCCCAGTCTGTAGTCCCGAAGCAGTCTCTCAGAGCCTACTCTGCCTCAGGGGACCACTTCCTGAATGAGGATGTAGTTGTAGGTAGTTCCCTCACTCTTGGTTTGTAGTGAGGCTGAAGCAGAACCAGGTTATGATCTGACAACACTTGATGGCATCAAAATAAAACAAAAATTGCTGCCAACACAAAAATGTGGCTACTAAAACCCTGACTGCTTTGTCTGCCGTAAGGTTAGAGATTAGCTCCTTTGCTCTGGTCACTTGGGCAAGAAATGTTGCCTCCTACCAGGTAGTCGTATTTTTATGGCCCAGGGACTGGAAGAGGCTGAGTCAGCTGTCCTCATTGGGCGATTTCTCTGCACTGTGAAGGTCAAAGAAGACGAGACAGCGGCAGTGCCCACTCTTGGTCCTATGTAGTATTGCATACCTGGGAGAAACTCTGAGTGTGAAACAAAGGTAAAAAGTTGGATGGTACCACCCTGGGTGATCACCATATATTAACTGCCAGCATGTTATACAAGTGAGGAAATGTCTTGGCAGACAATAGTTCTAGACCAAACTGAACTAGGTTGGTGGCCCTCTTGAATATGTAGGTCTTTGACAGGAAGTGGAGGGTCCAGGAAGGTGGACAATGGAAGTGATGTCAGCACTGGAGTGCTTGTCAGGCCTTAATTTTGCAGAGGGAGGAAAAACACAGCGCCAACCCCAGGTTCGGTAAGTTATCACCATTGACTATATATATTTTATTACTTGTAAATAAATATTGCATATATACTTTCTGTGTGTGTTTTGTGTGTTTGTTGGTATTGTATAATTGTCACTGTTTTGAGAAGACATACAAATAAGACTTTCACTGTCCTTTCTGGATTATGTCCTTCGTACAAAAGACAATAAACTTAAAGACGATGCTGCATGAGAGGGCTGTAGTGAAAAAGCTTCTGAAAAAACTGAATGGATTATTGATTTATAAATTATTGTGTTATGAACTCTGTCATTGTGTGTAGGAGTGTGTATGTGTGTGTTTTATTAATTCATGCTAAATACTATCTGGTGATTCCATGTATTTTACTTTGAGGCTAGGTGTCTTGAAAATTAAGACAGGATTGGGCAGCCTTAGGAAAAGAGCACAGCATTTCAGGAATGCAGTGGCATTTAGCTTTGGTGCTTTGAAGTATAAAGATCTACCCAGAAAAAGTCTTTGATTCTCTGAGGTAATGAACAAAAAGGCTTGGGTACAACATGTGCAAAATCTTTTTTTTTATTTTTTACAGCTATAAAGCTTAGTAAGAAATTTCACAGTAATGTGACTCTTTGGGGACACCGGGAGTGGAGGGACACAGAAATGAAAAGATTTATTTTTTTTTAACTTGGCCTAAAGCTAAACCCTTGAACATCCCAAAAGGTTTTTCACCATGCTGTTTAAAAATCTTTCTAAATCGATCCCAAGGAAATTAAATACCAATATAAAATTTAATTTACAAAGAGTGAGGTTTGAGGAAAAATAGGGAGGAACAATAAACCAAAAGCTAGCAGATGAGGCTAAAGTATACAGAGTTATGCAGTCAATTTTTATTTTACATAGCATCCTTCAAGATATCCCAAAGTGCTTACAAAAGGAAACAACATTACAGGATTTACTAAACAGTGGGTCAAATAAATGTTGCATAATATCATAAATGGTAAGTAAATGATGGTTGTGAGATGATGTTGGGAAAAGCTGAGCCACACTGCCATTTAAAAGGATCTTTGGGAAACTGGAAGAGCAGGACCCTCTGATGGGGGAACAGTGGCTTAGTATCATATGCTATTGTCACTTCTGCAGAATGTCACAGCGTCTTTGATTGAATATTGTCTGTGAATGGCATACAAATTTAACAACCGGTACTCTTTGTGATCCCCTTTAATCAATGTCTACTAAAGAATCTATCTATCTATCTATCTATCTATCTATCTATCTATCTATCTATCTATCTATTGTCACACACGCATGCTTAGGGGGCAGCCAAAGGGTCTAAATGAGTGTGAAAAAGCAAGAGATAGGATTGGAACAGAGTGCTAACGTTTTTTCCCTTCTCTCAACAGAACAAAAGAAGATTAACAAAATATTCTCACCTTAATCCCATGCAATTGCACCACCTCCGGCTCCCCGTGATGACTTCACTTCCGTTTTTTTTTCTTGAAGACGTCATTTCCATTCCACCTTCTGATATCATTTCCTACCAGATAATTTCCGCTTCCTTTCAGTATCTCATTTCCTGCCATCCTTCCATAAAAGAACCATAAAGAAAATGCTTGTTGTCAAATGTCTATTTATGCAATTTTGACTGTTGAATCAGTTCTTCAAGATTACTCAGTCCACCGATATCATATTGGGAATTCCTCCAACTCTTTATTTTGTGTTTTCTCTGTTTACTTCTTCAATCTATCTATCTATCTATCTATCTATCTATCTATCTATCTATCTATCTATCTATCTATTAATGATCAGTGACTCACTCCAGATTTCTATCAGTTTTCTAGTCAATAAATCATTCTGTCAGTAAGTCTTACTATTAGTTGATTGAAGACGGGAGAGGAGAGATTGTGAGCATGCACTGATGCAGTGTGTTGCCACACCCACCCAACAACAAACCACCTCAGAATCCCAAAATAGGATCCGAGCGCAGCAATGCAACATTTGACACCTCAGCACCCCATTAGTTTGAATGGAGAGGAAGAGTGTGAGGTTTTTTAAAGTGGTTGGAGTGCCAATCCTGCCACCAACCCCCAAGTTTTCCATGCTCACAGGGCTGGATGCAGATTAACATTATTCCCAGAACGAACGGTCAGTTAATTAGTCAGCCAATCACTTAGCAAATCAATCAATCAGTTAGTTATACTTCATATCAATCACTCAATCAAACAATCAGTTGATCAACCAGTTATTTAATTAGTGAACCAGCTGATTGATCATTCAATCCGTCAACCAGTCTATCATTTAAATGATCTGTCAGTCAGTCAGATTCAGGCTATCAAAACTATTCGTCATTCTCCCTGTCCATCACTGATTAGTCAGTAAGTCAAGTAATCTGACCATCTGCCAATCAATTTATTAATTAGAAAACCAATCAATTGATCAATTAGTCAGTATCAATTATAAATTTGATTGTACTGACTCAAAAGAGAAACTACTGATTTTTATTTGAAAGAACCAGGAGATGTGACTTAAGTCTTATTTGGAAAGGATTAACTTTACACTAGGAAGTAATTATTACTTGAGGACCTCTGTAATTTTAGTCCCATTACAATTGCTCATGTCAGTAACTCTTTATGGATTGTGTGTTTGTGTCCCTTTTATCTTTTACTTCATATATTATGTCCATAAAAAATCCCGCCGGTTAAACTAGTCCCATTAAATTTGACATGTTGATACAATTTGAGCAAATAGGACAGGAGAAGAAGAAGAAGGAGAAGAACATGATAAGGTAGGATGTTGTGCTAAGCTCCAAATACTGAGATGAAAGGAAGAAGACACATGCGAAATGAGACTTAAGCCTGATAAATAGCATGTTTATTTAACAATGAATGATCCACAATCGTACTTTTAGAAGAATCGTCTTCTTGCTGTTATGGCATATGGGAAACACCTTCTTGTGAAGAAACAGTTGCTAAAACAATCCACAGCTATAGGCCATGTTCACTTTTATAGTGTTCTCAATTGTGTACCGTACTCTTCTGCGAGGGTCTATTTATTCAATAATTCAGAGTCTCCACCTTCCTTCTTGAACCTTCCTGGACTTATAATGTGTAACAGGAATGCTCCAGAGATTCATGGAATCAAAGCTCAATATTCCTTTCGCTATCAATCACCCATCCAGTCTTGCTTACCTTTAGGGTGATATACTGGCTACTACAGTACAGTTTGCATCCATGACCACCATGTGTTGTTACTGCAATATTGCTTGTGATTCATATATGCTGCTTAACCACCCTTGAGGCAGTTATCTTCATGTTCATCCCAATTTTCATGAATGCAGCTTATTTTAACATTACCTCAAGTGGAGTTGCGTATTGCCTCATGCATTGTAAGGGCATTCAAACTTTGGTGCAACACTCAAGGAATGGTTTGTTGTGACATACCCAAATCATTGCTGTAGGAAGACTGCATTTTTCCAGAGGTCAAAAAAATAAAATAACAAACACTGTCATGGATTCTCCACATAGATGGATTGATTAAGTAACATTCAAGAATTGTTATGAATATTATTCCATTTCTGACAGATTAATATTTTTTATAAGTTCATTGTAGTCCAGCTTTGCCATTCTGGAATGTGTGTACCAATCTCCAACTGAATGGTATCTTCTGGCAGCTTCTAGCCAATTCTAATGATGCTAGTAGGTTCCTAAACTGGGAAATCTGATAAAATGGTTTTACTCCTTCCTCTGAAAGTGTGGTAAAGTGAGATCCACGGCTTATTGCCCTTTTAAATAAATAATATCTGCATTGGTGGCTTAAGGAGGGGGCGTAGTAGCTTGGCAGGAACAGTTCCTATGCGCAATGTGGCATGGGTGTTTCCGCACTTACGTGTACGAGTACAAAATTGCTTGTGTCTGTAATTGATGCTGGAAGTTACTAATCGCCACACTTGTGCCACATCCCCACATAAAAAGGAGAAGCGCGAGTGTGGAGGTAGAGTTCAAAAGGAAAGAAACAAGGAGGGAGGGTAAAGAGAGAAGAAGGCAGGAGGCACTAAGAGCCGGTGCGGGAGCAAGCGAGCGAGAGAGCAGGTTCACTGAGTGCAGGAGGAAGGAAAGCACCAGAAAACAGAAAAGGGTACAGGGGCCCAAGTCTGGGAGCAGCTTGGAAGGTTAGCTGAACTGCCGGATGGGCACCTCCTTGGCTGCAAGGAAATTTCAGTTTTTAAAGGGTTGCACCAGGGTTCATGTTTTTATGGACAGCTTCCTGCCAAGTAATTTTACCCTCGCTTTTATTGGATTATTTAATAGATTGTTTTTACCTCCACCAGCACCTTGATTTTATGGATTATTTATTTATTGAATGCACTGCACTTCTGATCACTGTTTTGATATTTGATGGTTTTAAAAAAGGCACTTGGTACTTTTATGCACTGACCCCTTGCTTTGCGTGTTTTGTCTTGATCTGCTAGGCTCATCTCTCGGGTACTTTATTGGTGGAAATGGGTTCAAGAGGCTTTCCAGAAGGACCTGGGGCCTCATGCATAATGCCGTGCGTAGAATTCAAACTAAAACATGGCATAAGGACAAAAGTGGAAGTGTTCATATGCACAAAAAAATCCAGATGCATAAATCTGCGTGTTCGCCAACTTCCACGTTCTACAGCTCCATAAATCCCTGTCAGCGTGAAAAGTTACGCATGTGAATGCGCTTGCTGTCCCGCCCCGTCTTCTCCCAGATTTTGAATATGCAAATCAATTTAAATAGCCCTTAAGCTCAGCATTCTGTGAAAAGGCAATGGCAAAAGCACGGGGTGAAATACCGAGTGGAGGCAAAGAAAAACATACTATTTGTTGGTTTAAACAGTGATATAAACAACAAAAGGAAGTTGATCGAGTGACACCAAGTGTCAGAGAAACTTAAAAGCTCAAGTTCACAAAATTGCACAGTACCCAAAATAAAAAAGAAGTTGTCAGATATCAAAGTTGCTGTGAAAAGGTGAGTCGTAGCCCACCATCTGAGTTTCATATGAAAGCTTATTAGGGTACAGAGAAAAGAAAAAAAAATAGGGACACAGTGAGGGAAAATGTCAACTTTAATCTCGAAATTTCCATTTCCATTTCCAATCATGTGGTTTATTTTTTCATTAAAGTAGAACATCATAAACTTCACCTTAAAATCGATTAATTTACTAATTTCTCAAATCCCATCGTAACTAAAGTCGCACGTTAAATGCTTTGTTTTGTATTTGATCTTCTATGTGTGAATCACTACATGCTTCTGGGCTTTCTCTTCCTCTGACAGGACACAGAATCCATTACATTCATAATATTACAGCTCTCTGAATAATTCAAATACCGAGATGTATACCTGATATAATTTTCATGATGACAGTAGTTAAAGCATGTTATTGAACATGGGAACACGGTGGCGCAGTGATTGTGTGCAACCTTTGATGAAATAATTTATTGCAGCAGTACTGTGTGAACACTGGCCCAGTCACAGACGGCACACACATTTATTATACATAATTATATACAATTAAGTGGTCACAAACCCCAAAAGTCCTCAAAGTCCTGGCCACATGGTCCAATGCCTTGCTTCTTCAGGCTGCCTCCTTGCTTCCTCCAGAGACCTCGTCCTCTTCCATCCGACTCTAGCCCTTGTACGAAGGGAGGCGGCCCCTTTAATACTCCCCCGGATGTGCTCCAGGTGTGTCCTGGCAATCTTCCACCGACACGCACCAGTGTCGGGGAAGTGCCGGCTGCATCCCCGGAAGCACTCCGGGTGTCCTTGCTCCTCTTCCTCCCAGCACCTCCGGGTGTGGCAGAAGTGCTGAGGTCCAGGGCTCCAAAGGCATAGGGGCGCCCCCTAACGGTGACCACAGGCCCCCATAGGGTTGAGCTTCAAAGCTCTGTACCTGTGGCTCCCAAAGGTACCAGGGCGGTCGCCCCCACATGGTCTGTGGAAGGCGTAAGCCCTCCTCCGGTCCTCCTGGGCATCCCGGCCGGGTCGCCCCCCCCCAGCCATCTCCGACAACTGACTCTTTCAAACGTACTAACCCCCAATTCCTGTGCTTACTTTTCTTTCTCCAGATAACCAATCATCACACAATCAGCTCTGTAATAGACATTAAGCCATCTGTAAGCTTAGAACGCCGATTCTTCAAAACTTTTAAGGAACATTGAAATATCTTTGTAGTGTGTGTTTAATTATTCTATCCTTCCAGTGTCACGCCAGTCCCAGCAAGCATACAGCGCAAGGCAGGAACAATCCATGAACTGAGCGCCAGATCTTTGCTAGCGCAGTGACACCATGTCCTCACATGTTTAATTGTTAACAATATAGATTATTTAAATGAAGTTAAAGTTTTATCTGTATAATATAATAAACATATTTTGCTGCATTTCAGTTTAAAAATGATATTGTCATCATATGTAAATACGCACTTTATAAAGTGGCTCAGGTTGAGCAATATTATAACTGTAGCGCAAGTTTACAGTGAGGTGATTGTACTAATAAATACAAGGACCACTTGATGGACTGATTGAGTGCGTTTATAGTTGTTGGCATGAAACTGTTTCTGAACCACGATGTCCATACAGGAAAGGTTTTGAAGCGTTTGCAGTGTGAGAGCAGTTCAATAGACAGCATGGCTGAGGCAGCGTGTGTTTGATGCTGTATACCAATAATTCTCTTTCCGATCAGCTGCTCCGAATGGTGCAGTGAGAGTAATATGGAAAAAGATGATCCGCTGTGGCAACCCTTAACGGGAGCAGCTAAAAGAAGAAGAAGAAGGTGCAGTGAGAGTAACAACGCTAAAGCAGCTATGGCATTTGGAATAGTTTCATTACAATCAGATGCATTAAACTAATAAACAATATGCGGTTAATTTCAGTGTATTTATAAAGCCGCATCAGGGATGTGGATCTAAAAAATAAAGGCTAACCACACCGGAACAGTAGCACTGCTTTGACGCTGGGTGCCACCAGTCTTGGCAGAACTTGCGTATGCCAGGGTATGAGCTACCATGGAAATGTGCGTGGCAACATTTTTGTGTGTACGCACTATTTATACCTGAGGACCCTGGTAGCATGGGGCTGACCTGCACTGTCACAGTCACCCCCTACCACAGCCCTTACATTTTGTTTATTAATCTGAGCTATATAATAATGAGAAAGGCCTTTCATAAAAATTGCTGCTGTTTTCATATTTCTTAAGGTACACTAAAGGTATTTCACTGATTTATTGAATACGCCAACATTTTGAAAATTAATTTGGTGAAAATTTGCATAATTGTGCATTACTGTGAGGCAAAGAGGCTATATAAAAGAGTGGTTGACTCACTGAGTGATACATTCTACTGTTAGACAGACATGATTGTTTTCTGCACACCTTTCAATTTGAGCTTTTTGCTTATTTTTTTCCACAAGGCTTTAATATAAGATTGTGTTGTAAGCCTAGAGCCTTAATAAAGACTCAGTGTGTGCCACTGAACTGTTTATACTGGAAAGGATCCCCCATTATCAGCACTCAGCATGTTACTTAGCCTCCTTCTGTTCTAACACTATAAATATCATCTGTTTTTAAATGTACTTACCCAATTCGGAGTCACGGAGGGCCGGTGTCTATCATGGTAGCACTGCTTGCAAAGTTGTAAACAGTCCTGAACAGGGCGACAGTCCATTACTCACACACAGACGAGACCAGTATGGTTCACCTGTTAATCTCAGGCCCATGTATTTGTGATATCGGTGGGAGTGGAGGAGCCAGAGGAAAACGTGTGCTGATGTGGAGAAAATCTGCTAACTTCTGTGACTTCCCTGGGGTTTGAAATCAGGACTCTAGAGCCGTGAGGCAGTAATATTTCTAAGTAAGCCACTATTCCGTCCAGTAAATATCAGATTACATAAAAACTGCGTTACGTTCTTTGAGAAAGTGTTTGTTGTGAAAAGTACTATATACTGTATACTACCGGACAAAGGTTTTAGAACACCCCCGTTTTTTCCAGTTTTAATTCTAATTTAAGCAGTTTGAATCCAGTGACTAACCTGAAATGGTACAGAGGTAAGCAGTAAACAGACAGAGGGTAAAAAAGCATAGCTTAACAAAAACTGAAAAAATGTAATATTCAGAGTAATACAAAAAGGCCCTTTATTCAGGGAACAACAAACAATGTTAACTAAGCCTTGAAGGTTGATGCAAACAATTCCTACTGGTGTCCCACTTTTTGGTGATTACCTACACACCCTCTTTCTGTAAAAAAGCAGTAACAAACTGTCCTGCTGCTCCCTCTGAAACATTATTGGGACAATATTGCACTGTATTTTGCTGTCAATTAAACAAAGGAAGACAGAGTGACCATTATAACCTTGTTGGTGAGTACGGTTTCCTACATCATCAAAAAGAATTTGGAAACGGGAAGAAACTCTGACAGGAACCACTCTGGCAGACCCAACACAACAACAGAATCAGAAGACAAGTTTCTGGTGGTCAACAGTTGGTATGAGAGGAAAGCTAGGAGCATGGGAGTTGGTGCTTTCCAGTGGCTAGGAGCTTCTGTGTATGGTCAGCACTAACAAGAAGAAGAGTTAGTGTTAAGTGTAATGTTAGCTAGGTGACTGGAAAAGGTCAGACAAGTTACAGCATCCTTGACATTGATGATGGAGACCAGCTCTTGGGTCAATGTAGTTGGACTCATCTCTAAATACATTTTTGTCTCTGGGCACTGAATTCTTGGTCAATAATGATTTATCTCTTTCCGATTCTGGAGATGCCCCATGAGATAGGCCTTGGCCAGAAATGGGCATACTCACAAGTCATTGGATAGGTGCTGTACAATTTAAGTCTGTTTCAGTTAAATTGAGGTTAACCTCAGTTTCATTGCCTTGACATGTAAGGGATGCAAAAACTGTGTTGTCATTTGAGATGGCCCTGCACAGACTCTACTGTAGAACATCCAGGAGTAGGTTAGCGGCCATTTTACCGAGGTCTACAGGGCTGTGAATGACTCTGTCTGTTATAACTAATCGTGGACACCCAGAGGTTTATTTTCTCCATTGATGCTGCTGACCTCTACTCAGTGGCTATAGTTCAGTGATAATGTTAATGGTCTGATGTTGATTCAGTTTGGAACTTCTTGTTTTAGTCAAAATCTGTATCTTTATCTAAATGTATTATGTAGAGAGAAGTCAAGCAAAATGGCTAACTAAAAAGACTACAATATGCAAGCTTTCAAGGCAATTCAGGCGCCTTCTTCAGGCAAGATATAATACAGAGACTAGAATTCCCTGTGTTTATATAGACACTAGGACAAATAACAACATTGGAAAAGTTTAAGTGAGACATCTTAGATATAAAAAATTAATATACCTCTCCAGGCTAAGATTCATTTAGCAAGAGATGAGAACAATGTATAGTCAAGATCTTTTGATAAGGTAACTGTCCAACAGAGTCTTTTGAAGTTTTTGATGAGTTTTTCCATACAATGTGGATCTGTAGTCAGGCTCTTTTCCCATTCTTTTCTCTCTTGCTGTGTTTTGAAGTTGCACATAAGCACTGTGACTTTAAAGTCCCTCTCACAGTGTCCATGGCTGTTGAAGTGAGCTGCTACAAGAACATCACTGTTGCCATGCTTAATGTGGAACCTGTGTACGTTAATTTTTTGGTGGGGTGTTGGGACATTTCATACAGAGAATTAGGTAGACCACATTAGATGATCTCCAGGAAAATGATCACTTTAAATAGATAGATAGATACTTTATTAATCCCAAGGGGAAATTCACATACTCCAGCAGCAGCATACTGATAAAAATAAACAATATTAAATTAAAGAGTGATAAAAATGCAGGTAAAACAGACAATAACTTTGTATAATGTTAACGTTTACCCTGCCGGGTGAAACTGAAGAGTCGCATAGTGTGAGGGAGGAACGATCTCCTCAGTCTGTCAGTGGAGCAGGACGATGACAGCAGTCTGTTGCTGAAGCTGCTCCTCTGTCTGGAGATAATACTGTTCAGTGCATGCAGTGGATTCTCCATGATTGACAGGAGCCCGCTCAGCGCCCGTCGCTCTGCCACAGATGTTAAACTGTCCACCTCCATGCCTACAATACAGCCTGCCTTTCTCACCAGTTTGTCCAGGCATGAGGCATCCTTCTTCTTTATGCTGTCTCCACAGCACACCACCGCATAGAAGAGGGCACTCGGCACAACCGTCTGATAGAACATCTGCAGCATCTTATTGCAGATGTTGAAGGATGCCAGTCTTCTAAGGAAGTATAGTTGGCTCTGTCCATCAGAGAGATGTAACGTTATCTGTTGGTTCACTCAGGGACCTTCAGACAATTAGTTGCTGCTGGGTGTTGTCTGTATGCCAGGAGGGGTGTTTTTCGAAATACATTTTTCAGTGTTCCGTCATTATTTAGCATTGGCTGAAGTTCTTTGATAATTAGTAATTGCTAAAGTTACATACATAATACCTAGAATGTGTTACAGTGAAGCGAAGAGTGCTGTACAAAAATAAACTTATTTGAACTGAACTTCCAGTTGCAGAGAGGAAAACTTTGACTGCTCTTTGTGCTTATGAACAAAACAACTCTTCAAACTGTTCAGTCTCTTTAGACACATTGGATTTCATTATAAAAAAAGTACCACATGCTAACTTTGTAGCCCGTTTTGATGACCACCTTTCACATAGGGAATGACGGAGATGCCAAAACTGGTGTGATTTGCAAAATAGGTTGTACCGAATTTGAATCCAAGTAGTGACTTGTGATTGTATTTCTGTATTACTTGTGGAACACAAGGTTCATCATGAGGGTATGCGGAGACAGAATAACATGGACCAGTGGTCAATGATTAGCTTCATAGTCATGTCATCTGATCTAAGGCTATGCGCTGATCAACTGATTATGATTTGGTGGTCAGCTGGCTTAGACAGGTGGGGAACTTGCTGGGCAGACCTGGAAGACCCAAAGGGATTATAAAACTGTAAAAGAAATAACTATCAGATGGTGAGCTGTGTTCAGTTTTCACCCCTATACTTCATGGGCAGGGATATGAAACCTGCAATTGACCTCTATTGTGGAGGCTGCCAAGGTTTTAGTGCCTGTTATGGTGACAATTATAGAACTTATTTAAGGACATCAACAGTAAGAGAAGCTGTCATTGAAGAAAGTGACCTTTTCTGCAATAATAGCCAGAGGATCACTGTATCTGACTGAGAGATACCTGCAGTTGAAAATGGCACTAGGTAAAATAATGGCCAAAACAAACTCCCAAGCAAAGAGGTTTGGATAACCATTTGATGGCTCAGAAGTCAGAGGATACATATCAGATTGTTTTCTGCAGGCGTAGGTAATAGTTGACCTTAATTGGAAGAGTGTCAAAATATGGAAGGAGCATGTTGGGGAACTCCTTTGCCTAGTAGAAAGACCCTATAGTCCAAGAGTATTAGTCGTAGTTGGGTTCATCTATTTGACCAAAGATGTTGGAGTGATTAAAAATCCACTTGCATCGGTGAGAATCAACTGGAAATTTTGAAAGAACGAGACATGGTGGGGATTTTTTTTGTTAATACACTTCTTCACGTTGCATGGTGATCAGTGATTAGTGCCATATGACAGGAAGACTGTGATGGTTGCCACTGGATAAGATGGAGGTCAGATCCCCCTTGAGCACCTCTCATTTCTGTACCAGGAGCAGCCTACTGGAAAAAAGCAGAATGGCAGACCCAGGATGCATTGGTGGAATTATATCTCTCAGATTGCCACTTAGTGTCGGGAATTCCCAAGGAAGAGCTGGAAAAAACTGGTTTGGTCTTTGTAGCATGAAATATTGTTGCTGTGAACTTTACGTACAAATATGGATGAAAAGTGAAGAGACACATTTATACACATTCTGAGGGCTGCACAAATTCTTTTCTAAATAAAAACATTATTATGATTAATTGGTGTTAGACATGTGAGCCTGTTATGATGTCTGATGGCAAAAAAAGAGATGCTAACTGCACCATTTCCTGTTTAACACAGCTGACCAGGCTATCTGTCTGACTATTTGTACATCAGGTGCCCAGAGTCACAGAGAGCACAAAGGCCAGGGTTCAATCCCAGACAGAGCATGAGAGTGATTGTAATCTCTGTTATAATATCATGCAGTATATCATATAAAAAGGAAACACACAGCTCAGCATAGCAGGAGATACACTTTCAGACAGATTGCAGATGGATATGATAGTTTATTTGAATTTATGGATAAAGAGAATCAGTTGCACAAATTAGGCTCACTGAATAAATGATTACTTTTCTATGGCTTTACTTATTGTTTGGAGAAAATCAGGTTGTTAATGAGAAATTCATCCATCATTGTTATAAATTATTGTAGCTGTAATTAGTACATGTATTACTGGAAAAGAAGCAAAAATCTATTTATCAACACATACTCACAAAACTAAATTTGTTAATCTTACAACAAAAGTCCCAGTACGGCAATATCATGTCAGATAATGTAACAAATGATACCTTTCATATGCTGCTTTATGCGCCTATTTTTTTATTAGTTCAATTTATCAGTGACTGGGCTGCACAGGGCATGTATCAACACCACATACAGCGTATACGATATTACACTGCTTGAATTAAGGTCCAACCAGACCAATCAGTCTTAGCCATAAAACAGTCATGAATTTGCTGATAGCAGTTAAACGCAGGATAATTTGTCACTTTCATGAACCTATGGGAGTCCTCATCAGCATTCACCAAGTTTTGGAATAACTCTAATAATAATACACTGTAATAAAGGGAAACTAGATCATTTAAAATGTGTCTTATACACACTAAGCTTTTCTTAATGTCCTAAAACCCATACAGTGTTGATAATATTTGTAAAAATGTGTTTTATAATGTATAGCTACAATAAAATATTTTCTTCTCTTCTGAAGTTATTCATAGCTAGGTGACAATAAATTGATTATATTAAGAAATGCAATGTTATATCTTCATTTTTCTTTTACAATTAGTTATAGAGTTGCACTTACCTGTGTAGCAGGTTTGGGGGTGAGATGAGATGTCAGTTCATTTTAGCTTAATTCACAACTCTGAATTGTTAAAGTGGCTGTGATTGTCACGGTGTTTGTGTTTTGAAATGAAACACCTTGACACCACAAAAAGATTTGGGGTAGCCTCCCCGTATACTTGAAATTTGGTAGGAATTGAAGGTCTTTACAGACAAGTGCCCATTATAGAACTAACAAACAGGAGGATTATAGCAGTTTTTAAGGTCGGTCAGGGGACGTGACATCATCAGGCCCGCAAACGGAAATGATGTAATCTGAGTTGTAAGTGACGTCATCGGTCCGAGGCAGAATTTCCCATTTTTCGTCTGCAGAGTTAAAAGAGAAGGATTAGTGTACTCTGCTACCCCCTGGCCTGCTGTGGAATTACCTTCTTTTGAGCCCTTTAGCTACCTCCCATGCGCATGTGTGTAACAGTGTCCAGAAGTGTGCTCTGTGATGGACTGGTATTCTCTCTGGGGTTATTTGTAACATAGCTGCTGGATTTATTCCCTCATGACCCTATGATGGATGAACTAGACAAACATAAAATAGATAAAAATTAAACTTACCATATATACTCATGTTTAAGTTAGGTCTTGATTTTACTGTGTAATTTCAGGTATTTTATAATGTTGGTCGTATGAGTCGAATGCGGAGAGCTCACGCTATTGATCCAAGAGATTATTATATGCTAACACCCACCTGAGAGAGTAACCACGGAGCACACTGCCTTTTTTTTCTATGTATTGTGCCTACGTAACCAGACGTTAATACCCAAACTATTCCAAAGCGACGTTTGCACTGTTTTGTGTTTCTTGTATCTCACACCCTCATACACCTTTATCGTAAGAGCATCCCTTATCTACAATGGAGCGTTCGATCAGAAGAAAATATGAAGCTGGTTTTCAATTAAAAGTGGCAAAAGAAGTTGGTAACTGCACTGCTGCAACTAAATTCAATGTGTCTGAGAAACTGGTGCGAAATTGGAGGAACCAAGAAGATGTAAAATTAAAAAATTTGTCACATTTTTGAATGAGCATATAAGTCGGGGTCTGATTTTATGATCAGTTTTTCGGGTTTCAAGACCCAACTTATACACGAATATATACGGTATGCAAAAACAATAGAACCTTCATTTGTTTACCAGATATACTGATGTACTGTGTCTTACATTGTGTTTTAAAAGTTACCTTTGAACACTAATGGAAGGAGCACGTTATACATCTGAATATGCAATTGTAGCCAAAGGTTTGAATTGTGCCACTATGATCTGTGAGGTTTATTCCATTCACATCATTTTATTTCAAATGAATAACTGAGGCCATAAATAAATACAGCTGAAGCAATGCAAACCAGCTGACAGGGAGAAACTCTACTGCCATGTAAGCAACTTCATAGAAAGAGGGGAAGAGACAAGTGGAGGCAAATCAGGTAGGTAATTAAAAAGTGCTAATGTGCTCCCTTTTTGGTGATGGTCAGTATATTTGGTCAGGAGCTACTATCTGCTGTTAAGAGTTTCCCAGTGAATGAATCCCATGTTTGGCAAATGCTTGTTCTTATTTTGGACACAAAGAATGTGAGAAAAGCATAAAGCTCTTGCATCTGCACTGAACATTAGAACTCACCTGGAGGTGGATGGAAGAAATCGCTTCTGCTTGTACATAGGAAACACACCTCCCACCCTCTCTCAAAGCAGGCCAGAGCTGAGGGCAGGAACAACACCACTGTATTTTTTTGAAAATTGCATTATTGTGAGTATCTAGCCAATATTAAAAGAAGATAAGTGTATTCTATCTTTTTTGTTGTGATTTTCTCATTCTTCATCTTAGAATTACTTCCATACTACTAGGGAATGAGGAACTATTAGGAGGAATGAGAGGTGGCAGTGCCCCACTGACCTGATCTTAGTTTGGACAACTGCAAGGTTGCCTGGGATTTGTAGTGCAGAAGTGCAACCCTATCGGGTTTCTTGTGTTATGGGCAGCATCTATGTGACCCAGAAGTGATTCCATCATGCAATGATGTGGTACCAGAAATGCTGCTGGGTCCATGATAAAAGGAGGCGTCTAGCCTCACTTGGGGAGTCTCAGTCAGGAGGTAGAGGACAAGGCTTGCCTGGAGGCAAGTGGATAAAATACTATATTGGGTTGTGGTTGTGATTCTGTGTTGAAACAAGAACCAGTGGAAGGTACAGTATTTAGTAAAATAAAATATACTTATAAGTGCAATGATGCCAATGCCAAACGCTTGTTCTTTCATTCTCCTCTGTAAAGTAATGCCTAACCCACAAACTGATCTGCCATTGATCGATCATTCTTTACTTTACATACCATTCTAGCTGGGCCTGTTAGTGGAGGACTCCACCAAAAAACTAAATTTTGCTTAAAATGTTACTTATTGCATGTGCTTTATAGTGATGACTGAGAAAAAAATTTAATCTCATGTTTTCATGTAGAAAAGAGGTATGAAAGTTTAGGATTCGATGGTTGCCGTAGAGGGACCAATGCAATACAATAGCAAACAATATCAAAACATCCATGAAAATATCTTGTGTTACTTGTGTCACATATCCACGTGTCCGTTATCCATTATTATGTTCAAAATGTGCCAATTGTGAGCTTTTTTTGCTAAAATATTAACAGTTACTTCTTGAAAGTATTTGAATGTCAAAGCTATAGGGATGGCCGAGAAATATTTTTTTCATGCGGTCGCAGCAAACAATATCAAATATTTATTTATATTTGTACCCTTGACTGTGTTTGTGGAATTAGGTTTAGAGTCAGGGACTCTGGGGTTCCCCCTTTTTGACACAATACCTTATATACAGACTGGTTTAGTAAAATCTGCAATCTCTTATGACCATATCCCATAGAGTGTGTGCCCCCTGCTGGATGCAATAGTTTAGATTTTTTTGAAAAGCAATTCAAGTATGGTTATACTGACATTTGATCTGAGCGGCACACACAATATTATTTATCTTGATTTTCAGGACATTTTTCATGAGTTGCTGTCATGAGAGGTTAGTGATCAAGCTAAAACAAGTGGGAATTCAAGGCACAGAGAACAGATGAATGCAGAATTGGCTAAAGCATGAAATGAGTCGTGATGTGAGAGACCTTTTCCAAAATCTGTGAGGTTAAAGGCAGGATCCCTCAGAGGACTGTTGCTCTTTTCAATTAACATAAATTATCTATATATAAATGCAACTAATAAGCTCATTATTTTTGCAGGTGACATTAAAATAGAAAGATTGATGGAAACTGTAGAGCCAGCAAAATCAGCAAAGGTGAACATGGACAGAATTGAGGATTGGGCATACAATGGATTCAGGAAATATTCAGACCCCATGACTTTTGTCGCATTTAATTTTGTTGCAGCCTTATACTAAACTCATTTGCATGCATTCTTTTCCCCTCATAAAGAAACATTCAATTTTAGAAGTTTTTTTGCAAACTTATTAAAAATTAAAAACAAAACTGACACAAATATTCAGACAACCTGCTATGACACTTGAAATTAGGCACATCTCATTCTATTGATCATCACTGAGTTGTTTCTACAGACTGTTTGGAGTACCCCTGTAGTCATATCTGTTGACTGAACAAGATTAGGAAAGGCACACACTTGTCTAATGAAGTTCTTACAGTTGAGAAAAAACCAAGCCATGAGATCGAAGGACTTGCCTGCAGAGATTAAAGACTGGATTGTGTTGAGGCACTGATCTGGGAGATGGCTACATAAAATGTATGCAGGACTAAAGGTTCCCAACTCAACAGTGGAAGAAATTTGAAGCATCCACAATTCTTCCTAGATCTGGTCACCCAGCCAAACTGAGCAATCATGGGAGAAAGACCATGCTAAGAGACGTATTCAAGAATGTGATGATCACTCTGGCTGAGCTTAAACTCTAGAAGTACCAAAGCCTACGAAAAAATTCATAATCCCGGCTCACCTTAAATCCGTTCACACCTCTCCATCAGTGTCTTTTGTGTTGTAATTGTGTCGATCAGCACAAGCAGCCTGCTATCCCATCCTCTCATAAACACAGAAAGGGCGGAAAGTTCTCTAAGCTCAAGTCTGTTTACCTGAGTGTGAGTTACCTTGAGTTGAAGAGGGTAAATAATATATATTTATTTGGAGCACATGCATTTCATGTGTGTTCTGTGTCTACAAAGATATATGTAAGTGTAGGATGACAGGAAATGCAAGAAATGTTGAACACATACCTAAAAGACAAACTTTTTCATGTTTTAGTACTAATGACAAAATTTTGACATGAAGTTTATAATGTGTGAAGACTGAAGTCCAAATATCAAATAAGCACTTTCACAAAAGATACAAATATAACACAACAAGTATGGTTTTATTGAAGACTGTAACTGAAGAAAAAGAAATCAGGTTAGTGTACTTCATTGTTTCGAATGCTTTTGTAGTACAGTGTTATGAACTGCTGACTCATCATCAAAAGGTCACAGGTTCGAGTCTTGCCACGTCCCAAAATAAACATTTTGAGTACTGAGCTGCTCTTATTCTTACTATTATACAATAAAAACATGTGTTTAATTTAAGTCTGTAACAGCCGGTGTAAATGTATGGTACTTGTAAAGGTTAGCGTTTTTTCTTTATTCGGTTTTATTCTCTCAGCCACATTCATGCTTGCCCCGATCTGACACTGCTGTTTTCAAATAAAGATGTGCTATAATAGAGGTGAACTCGAATGAGGACGAGGGTTCTATATTGAAGAAAGAGAACAGAAGCCCTCCCCGCAAGAAACATAGACTCACATATAAGAACAATGCAGCTGCACCAGGCATAAAGGCGAAAAAAGGCACCGTTTGGATGCAGCAACAGTTTGGACATCATCCTGCTAGTCAATCTGCCCCACACCTGTCCTTCAACGAAACAGCACGGCTTACAGAGCTCGTCAATGTATCGTGCAAAGTCCAGTTTGTGATTATGTTTTGTGACAGTCTTTATATAAAAACATGTACAGTGGAACCTCGGGTCATGAACGTCACTGAACACGTATAAATCGGGTTACAACCAAAAAGTTCGCCAAACTTTTGCATTTGTTCACGACCACACACTTGGGTGACGAACAAGCCAGTTTCCCTTCCGTTTTGTACGTGCCGATGATTTCCGCACGTGTTCAGTCTCTCCCTGTGCATTCCCTGTGCATTGAGCGAGAGACAGAGAGCGAGAGAGTGAGAGCACAAGCGAGAGAAAGAGAGGGCTGGCTGTGTAAGGCCGAGAAGGCAGTTAAAGAATGCACTGGGCTTGTTTTAAAAGAGATTGATTCGAGCATTGTTTTAACCTTGTTGTATTTAATGAAGACTTTTTTTCTATTGGATTTAAACCTCCACTTCACTTCTGTTTACAGCGATCGGTTCATAGCGTGCATTGTTGCAATGTTACTTTTCTTGGTTGTTTATTAAATTACAGATTTTTCAAATGTTCATGTTTTTCCTTGTGCTTAAAACTCATTAAAAAAGTGTTTACATCGAGGGGCTCGCAAGGCTATAGCGTGAATTCTTGCAATGTTACCTTTATAGGTTTTCTCAGTGTTATTCAATGTTTCTACATTTAGTTTACTATTACGCTGTGCATTCTATGGTATAATTAACTATTTATGCGCTTAAAAATCTGAAAAAAAATATATAGTTATGCACAGTTCATATGGTCCAGAATGGATTGTATTGGATAATTGTATTTACATGCAATCCTATGGGGGAAATTACTTCGGGTCACGACCAAATCGGGTTACGACCAGAGTTTTGGAACGGATTACGGTCGTGACCCAAGGTTCCACCGTATATGTTATTTATACAAAAGCCAGATTGAACGTTATTTACCTTGATTTATTTACTTATCTTACAACAGTGTAAAGTAACAAGTAGACTGCAGAGCTTCCTCTGTTTGATCAATATGGACATGCTAACACAGTACATGTGTACTAAAGTGACTTCAGCCGCAGGTGGAAGCTCCATGCAACTGTTGTTACAGTTCTGCCTTTGTCTAGAAACAGTTTCATAAGCTTTATGACCATAGTCTCAGAAATTCTTTCTCCTGTGGGAAAGGTTGGGATCTTTTCCTGAATAAGATCAAACACAGTTGCGTATGGTACAACAGGAGATTCCACCTGCAATACACTGAAGCAGCAAACTTTGTGAAAACCAATTGTTTCATTCTTAAAACTTTTGGCCACAACTGTACTCCAGAATGCTCTAAACCTCAGATTGGGCTGAAGATTCACCTTCCAATAGGACAAAGACCCTAAGCACAAAGCAAAGACAACACAGGAGTGTTTTAGGGACAACTCTAGGAATGTTATTGAGTGGTCCACTCAGAGCCTTAGAGGATCTGAGGAGAAGAATGGCAGAAAATTCCCCAAATCCAGTTGTGCAAAGCTTGTCATGTCACAACCAAGAAGACTCCATACTGTAATCACTGCCAAGGGAAATTCAACTAAGTACTGAGTTAAGGGTCTGAATACTTGTGTCAGTGTGATATTTCAGTTTATTATTTTTAATATATTTGTGGAAGTTTATAAAATCCATTGTTCACTTTGTCATTCTAGGGGATCAGGTGTTGCTTGATGCAGGAAAAAATTATTTAAGCAATTTTAGCTCAAGTCTCCAATATAGCAAAATGTGTGAAAAGTGAGGGGGTTGGAATACTCTGAAGACACTTTACCTGTAATAAACAAAGCTTTTCCACTTGAGACCCCATTTTGTATATCATCTCTGCTCTTTATTTACACACTATATAAATCAATATGTAAGATGTGGCCTAATGTACAGTAGGAGAGGTGCTAATTAACAGGCTGGCCACTCAGGATTTTTAATATCAGAGGGGAGGTTGCAAACACAGTATTGTTAGCATGGAAATAAATAAGATTAAACAATAAATACAAAAAAAAAGTCTCCTGTGGTATTGCATATTTCTACAGAGGCAGCCAGAGTGACAACTGCAATATACAGTATACAGAACCTCATGTAGTGGTAGTAATATTACAAAATGTCTCTTCAAAAAGAAGACATTCCTTGGCACAAAACACATGTAAGACTGTAGTGCAAATTTAAATATGCAAAGTCCTGATATTTTTTGAGTTTAATTTGTAATCCCGCTCATTTCATCATGTAAGGTAACCCATCACAGGCTGTTAATTACCAGCTGTGCAAGTATTTTACACAATTTCATAATTAAGGACTTCATTATCCGTGTTCAGCCACGACATATGTTCAGTAATTTCTTTCAGGCTCCACATGATGTGAAGAAATTATGCAGGTTACGCTGATGTATACAGTATTGATCTGAATCATCTAATAGCTGAGATACTGCGCATTATTTTTAAAATGTGAGCTAGGCAAAACAAATCTTTAAAGAACGGTAAATTAATGCTGGCTCTCTAATGCAAATTAACTGCATTTTTGTAGCTTTATCTAAAGTCTCATTTGCCAATTTATCAGTGCCCAAGAAATGCTATTTAAAATGTCTGGGAGGTGGAGCAGTGCAAAAAAAAAGCTTGCATGTTAAATTGAGCAGCGTCTAACAAATTAATGCAAGCTTGTTAAATGAAACACTCAAAGCCATCTTAGCATTTCTGTAAAGTTAAGGGGAGATAAGCAATGTTTTCTGTACATAAAACAAAGAGCAATGCTCGGCACAAGCCATTGAAATGCTCTTTTTTAAAGTGTTTGACAGAAAGTTGGATGAAGAGGAGAACTCTCTGCAAACAAATTATTAATGGCTTTAGGCAATTAGTATGATGACGCCAATGCCAAACGGTTTCACAGTCTCTCATTCTCCTCAGTAAAGTAATGCCTCACCCACAAACTGATCTGCCATTTTAAATTGATAAGCACACCTAATTCAACATTGATAAGTGTTTTTGTTTAGACGAATGAAAACAAAATAGCTTCCATCTTGTTGATCGATCATTCTTTACTTTACATAATGGACCATTCCTAGGCCTATTAGTGGAGGACTCTACCTAAAAACAATTTTTTGCTTAATATTTTACTTATCATATGTGCTTTATGGTGATGACCAACAAAAAAATTTTATCTCATGTTTTCATGCAGAAAGGAGGTATGAAAGTTTAGGATTCAACAGTCGTGGTAGAGGGACAAATGAAGTACAACAGCAAACAATATCAAAACATCCATGAAAATATCTTGCGTTACTCGTGTTGCATAATCCATTATCCATTATTATGTTCAAAACGTGGCAATTGTGTGCATTTTTTACTAAAATATTATTAACAGTTATTTCTTGAAAGCATTTCAATATCAGCAAGGAAGAGGTTGTTCCCACAATGCTGTGCATTTGAATTAAAGATTGTTTCTTCCCCAATGAAAAATTCAACAGACAGGTCTTCAGGTGCAACACTTTGGTAACTCCAAATTGATGTTTTGAAAAAAACAGATTTGTTAGGATATAGCGGGTTGGATAATGGATGGATGGGTTGCAAGATGAATATTTTGATGATAATGAAGGTGATCGAGATAGTGTGAAGCCCGGGCGTGTAAAGCCACCCTCACCCCTACACAGACAGGACACAGATTTTAGTCTACTTAGCATACAGTTTATTTACACAGTCCAACTCACAATGCTTACAGAGCACAACGCAGTCCCTTTTGCCACCAGTCCTTCCAACTCCACTCCTACTCAAGAGTTTCATCCACTTTCTCCCAAATTGGGCCATTGAGTGATGGTGACTGGCTCCTTTTATAGGGCACCTGGAAGAGGTCCAGGGGCCTCACGCATAATGCTGTGCGTGGAATTCTCACTATAACATGACGTAAGCACAAAAGTCAAAATGTGCTTACGCACCGAAAAATCTAGATGCAGGAATCTGTGCGTACTCCAACTTCCACGTTCTTCCACTACATAAATCCCGGTCAGAGTGAAAAGTAACGCTCGTACACGTGCCTTCTGTCCCGCCCCAACTCCTCCCAGAATTACGCCTCTATGAATATGCAAATCAATATAAATAGCCCTTAAGCTCAGCCTTCTGTGAAAAGACAATGGGAAAAGCACGGGGGAAAATATAAGAATTTCAGCGAATACCAAGTGGAGGCAAGGAAAAACTTACTATTTGTTGGTTTAAATAGTGATATAATCAACAAGAGGAAGCTGATCGAGTGACAAAGTGTCGGAGAAACTCGAAAGCTCAAGTCCACAAAGTCGCACAGTGCCCAAAATAAAAAAGAAGTTTTCACATATCCAAGTCGCCATGAAAAGGTGAGTCGTAGCCCAACGTCTGAATATCGTATGAAAGCTTATTAGGGTACAGAGAAAAAAAAAATAGGCACATAGTAGGAAAAAAAGCATGAAATGTCAACTTTAATCTCGAAATTTCCACTTTAATCACGTAGTTTATTTTGTCATTAAAGTAGAACATCATAAACTTCATCTTAAAATCGATTAATTTACTAGTTTCTCAAATCCCATCGTAACTAAAGTAACACTTTAAATGCTTTGTTTTGTATTCAATCTTCTTTGTGCTCTGTGTGTGAATCACTACGCGGTTCTTAAACCGGCTTTCTCTTCCTCCTACAGGACACAGAATCTATTATATTTGTGATATTGCAGCTGTCTGAATAATTAAAATACTGAGATGTATACGTGATATCTTTTTCATGATGATAGGAATGAAAGCATGTTATTAAACATGGGAACACGGTGGCGGTACTGTCTCTTTCAAACGTACTAACCCCCAATTCCTGTCCTTACTTTTCTTTCTCCAAATACCCAATCGCCACATAATCAGCTCTGTAATAGACGTTAAGCCATCTATAAGCTTACAACGACGATTCTTCAAAACTTTTAAGGAACATTGAAATATCTTCATAGTACGTGTTTAACTATTCTATCCACCCATCCTTCCAGCATACAGCAACCAATCAGGATCAATCTGTGAACTAGCTAGCGCTGCGGCCCCGTGTCCTCACGTTTAATTATTAACAATACAGATTATTTAAGTGAAGTTAGTTTTATCTGTATAATATAATCAACATATTTTGCTGCATTTCATCTTAAATAAATGATATCGTCATCATATGTAAATACACGCTTTATAAAGTGGCGCAGGTTGTGCAATATTATAACCAAAGTGCAAGTTTACAGTGAGGTAATTGAACTTATAAGTTACAAACAGTTCTACAAGGAGCACTTGATAGACTGATTGAGTGCGTTTAAAGTTCTTGGGATGAAACTGTTTCTGAACCGCGAGGTCCATACAGGAAAGACTCTGAAGCGTTTTGCCATGGCTGAGACAGCGTGTGCTTGATGCTGTATCTCAATAATTCTCTTTCCGATCAGCTGTTGTGATTCACCACTCAGATACAATGATATAAATACTCCAAGTGGTCCAGTGAGAGTAATATGGAAAAAGATGATCCACTGTGGCAACCTCTAACGGGAGCAGCTGAAAGCAGAAAAAGAACGTGCAGTGAGAGTAACAACGCTAAAGCAGTTATGGTATTTGGAATACTATGGCTATTCCCTGGAACATTATATTCTTACAGGTTAATTACAATCAGATGCATTTCACTAGTAAACAATATGCATTTAGTTTCAGTGTATTTATAAAGCCACGTTAGGAATGTGCATCTAAAAAAGAATGGGTAACCACACAGGAACAATAGCACTGCTTTGACGCTGGGTGCCGCCAGTCTGCGAAACCAAGCGCAGAACTTGCGTACGACAGGGTATGAGGTACCGTGGAAATGTGCGTGGCTTTACACCACGTTTAGGATTTATACATCGTGATTTGAACGTGGAAACGTTCTTACGCAACATTTCTGTGCGTACGCACCATTTATACATGAAGCTCCAGGTGCCCAACGAGCTTCTTCTGGCAGCACCTCCAGGTGTGGTGGAAGTGCTGCCAAATAGGTCCCTGTAAAAGTCCAGGCCCCCCTAGCAGCCCCAGCATGGTTGAGCTTTCATGCTCATAACCTATGGCCCTGCTAAAAGCCAAGGAGGCTGCCCTCTGTCAGTCCGAGGGAGAAATGGTCTTGAAAATACTCTCTTCTCCTGTTCTTCTATACTCAGGGGGTCCCAGCCATCCTGGCACGATAGTAATAATAAATTGGATGATATGAAATCTATTGGGTATGGCACTAAGGCAGATAGCTGCCCGATTTTTTCATCACAAAGTATCTGACTTGTCATGGCTGTCAGGACAGCACTACATGGACATTCTGCCACCTGAAGAGTGCAAACAGTCATCACCTACCAAAAGTGCTTTGTGCAGCAAGCATGGACAGCACAAAGAAATGTGTTATATTTGTAGCACATGTGCTTCTAAGCTTGAACTCCATGATGCTGCTGGTGAAAATAAAATAATTAACAGTGTCTTTACATTTTTGACACTATTGCTGTTGATAATAAAATTGTTTGCTTTCTAATTATTTTTATGAGTTTTGATAGACTTCATATATAGGCATATACTGTATATATATCGAGGTAATCTGCAGCATCCTGGTCATAAATGGTCCAGCAGTCAATGTGCTAAGGACCATCACCCCACCACCCCCCGGCCTGCCCAAACACACACTTACGAGTGATGAAAAATAAATAAATTAAAATGCATAATTGTGGTTAAGTAAATGTAAGATAGAGCAGATTCAGAAAGTATTGAGACCCCTTCACTTTCTGCACACTTTATTGTGCTCTACATTTAATTTGGAAAGGATAAATGTATCCCTGATAATGACAAAGTGAAAACATGTTTTCAGAAAGATCTGCATATTAGTTAAAAATGAAAAACTGAAATCTCTCATAGTATTCAGACACTTTAATGTGGCAAGCCAAAGTGTGGTCAGGTGTATCCTGTTTGCTTTAATTATCTTGTAATTCATCATTCCCTATGTTTCCTAGTCTTGGAATCTGACATCCCCAAATAAATTCCAGAAACCTGTCATTAAATTTGACAAGCTCTCTGACTCAAAGTCATTTAGTATGCAGCTGGCCTAACTTACAATATTCCCTAATAGAACTTTTGTTTGAACAAAATGTTTGGCAAACCTATCCCTGCTTTAGATTTTACACCTTATATCCTGACACCCAGTGTAATGACACAATTTGTTGTTAGAAATGGCTTATCTGGACTAATAAAAAAATGTCAGACATTGGGGTCTGGATTTTGATTTAGATAGACATGGTACTCCAATTAAGTGACTGCATCCCTGTTAAAAAAAAAACAAACAAAAAAAAAAATAATAATAAAATACAGTAAGAGATGTCTTCCACTGGTTTCACCCCAGGTGTGTTCTAATGAGACTCCTACAGTATAATTCTGATCAAAACACAACACTACAGAATAGTCACCGAGTGAATGTCTGCAATAAAAACATGTCTTATTCTGACCTCTACTCTGTGTAATGGATCTGCAGCAGAGAAAGTCACATTTTAAGCTCTTTCATATATATACAGTATATTGTCACACACGTGTGCTTCGGAGACAGTTAACAAGCCCAGAGGTGAGCGAATGGTTACCAGATGGGGGGTCGTATTGTGGTACTGATGCCTCTCTTTCTGACTCTTTTGAACCAAAGAAGATAAATAACTCAAACATACCTTCAACAATCCGTAACCCAGAAGACGGCTCACTATCCTCTTCCGCATCCATGGCATCACTTCTGGCTCCTGAGGATGACATCACTTCCGGCCCCCCACTGATGACGTCACTCATTTCCTGTAGCCAAAATTATTATCTTGACCAACTATATTGCATCCCATATACGGGGCAATTCCCCAACTCTTGAGATTTTGTTTGTGAATTTATTTCATCACAATATATATACAGTATATATATATATATATATATATATATATATATATATATATATATGTATGCGTTAGAGTTATTCATTGCATTATATGATTTTGTTCAGTTTAGATTTGAAATTAACACAAATACTTTTTAAACTTACACTTTTACTGTAAAACTTCAGTAAAAACAATTTTTTGAATTAAATTTTCATCAATGTCGCATTGAAGTTTGATTCTGTGTTTAGACTTACATTGTGACAACGCAACATAAAACTGCCCATGAGTAAATTTCGTTTCTTTCTCTATAATATATAAATTGACTTTTTCAAATGTTTGTCTCTGTGATTTGTTAATTGTCTTTGCAAGAGCAATTCTAACAGGAAACTGTTAATGTTTTAATACGAATGGTATGGTATAGAGATCCTTTTGTTGTCTAATGTTGTCCGCAGGAGATGTACTACATTACCTTTCTTGGATACATCCTTCTTTCAACATTAATTTGGGTGGTGGAAGGCTGTACGGTGTTAACAGTTGTAGATATTCTTAGGGATATTGTAAGTTGATGTTTTCATCTTCCATACGATCACACCAACTGTTTTAGCATAGTCTTGATAGTATTGATACGCATTTAACTGATTTGCCTCAACAATTTTCATGTTAATTCATTTTTGTGAACTCATTTCTTCTGTTGACAACCCTTCGGGATGAAACACTTCAATAAAATTTGGGCAACTTAAAGTGAGGAAAATGTAAAAATTTAAAGTGAGGAAAATGTAAAAATTTAAAACAGCTAAGAGAGCAGGAACTGTGTCTGACAAAGGCATTCACACGAATGAAAGGTGAAAGGGCCGTGTGCTTGGTTGAATATGGTCGAGAGGAGGGCATGACTTGAAAAAATCTCATTGCCATCTCGTTTTGCAGAACTTGAAATTATCTATTCTTTGAAAAAGTCTTGTCTTAGGATTTCCTTCTATAATAGTCATATATATATACAGTATATATATATACAGTATATATATATATATATCCATCCATCCCATCCATTTTCTAACCTGCTGAATCCGAACACAGGGTCACTGGGGTCTGCTGGAGCCAATCCCAGCCAACACAGAGCACAAGGCAGGAACCAATCCCGGGCAGGGTGCCAACCCACCGCAGGACACACGCAGGACACACACAAATACACCCACACATTAAGCACACACTAGGGCCAATTTAGAATTGCCAATCCACCTAACCTGCATGTCTTTGGACTATGGGAGGAAACCGGAGTGCCCGGAGGAAACCCACGCAAACACAGGAGAACATGCAAGCTCCATGCAGGAGGACCGGAAGCAAACCGGGTCTCCTAACTGCGAGGCAGCAGCACCATGCACCACCGTATATATATGCCCTTATATATATATATATATTGTCAACGGCACCCGGGCACAGACAGGCAGACATCTTGTTTTGCACAAACCACCACACGTTTATTTACACTATATACAATTGTTTGGTTGCAAAGACCCCAGTCCTTTGGTCACATAGACCCACACAAGTGCACAAACCCCTTCCCAAAGTCCTGGCCTCACGATGCCTTGCTTTGGGCCGCCTTCATCCTCTCTGCTCCTGCCTTGTCCTACTTCCACCCGACTCCAGCCTCGAATGTATGAAGGACGGCCCCTTTAAAGAGTGCCCGGATGAGCAGCAGGTGTTCCCGGCATTCCTCTGTTGGCCATGCCCCAGCGTGGCGGAAGTGCCGGCTGTCCTCCTGACAGCCCTCCGGTAATACCAAGGTCTTCCCCAGCACTTCCTGGTGTGGCGGAAGTGCTGGTGCAACAAGTCTCCAAAACATCGGGCGCCTCCTGGCGTGACCACGGGCCCCTACAGGGAAGGGCTTCCATGCCCTTGACCCGTGGCCCCAAAGCAACCCGGAAGGAAGGCGAACCCCACGTGATCCAGGCCGGGCTCTGACCCTCTTCCTGACAGTCCCTCCTGGCGCCCTGAGGCGGGTCATGGCCCCTGGCTTTCCTGACAATATATATATACTCATCCACATATTTTTATACCTGCTCAAGTCAAACACATAGTCATAGGGCATTGAATCTTATCTAACCAGTTTTAGGCACTAGGCAGGAAGCTACCTGGCGTCATATCACTTTACTGTTTTACTGAAAGCTCCAGTTTGACATATCTGGTGATCTGTCCTGAACCAAAAATACCATCTCCTTTAACAGTGAACTATTTAGCAAAACCAGTAGTTCAAGAAGGTCATCTATTACAGTTTTAAATAGCTGTCAGAAAGAATGAGTGTTTTACTGTCATAAACCTGGTCTTTCTCCCCAAATCTCAATATGGTATTCTGGAGTATTCCCAGATTACTAGCCTTATTTTCTAATACATGAAAACAGCGACAAGCAAAGCTAAGACAAATGTATCTTCAGTGGATTTAAAGGGCTCTGGCATTTGGACATCCACTGAAACCTTTTGTTCTTTGTTTTTATTTTGGAAAAGTCTGATTTATTTTTGTACATTCATCTACAGTACTGTGAAAACAAATAAAGTTTTTCACTGTTGTCATTTCAGATTCCTCGTCCAAGTCTGTGGCAATGCCTGCCTGAATATCGAGTTGTTCAAAATATTCCACATGGGACATGAGTTGACATATGTTAGGTGTCATTTGTAAAGTAGCTTCTTGCACTATTTGTCATGTTTTTAGCCTACATGAATGTTAATCAAAACCACAAAATTTAAAACAGTATCAACTAAATAGATCAAAGGTGCACTTCATTTAAGATATTCCAAAAACAGCACCATCAAAGGCTAGAATGTCCCTGGAGCACTGTATAGTCCGAAAGGGAGTACAGTATATTATACTCAATCAGGCCAGTGAGTGTATCAAAAACAGTTTAGTTTTCCCTTCATCTCAGTCTTTGCCTGACAGTAACCATTGCTAGAGCAAAATATAAAGAGTGAAGTTGCCAAAAAAGAAGGAATTAAAGTCATTAATGGTCATAAGATGACAAGCATCCTTGACAGTCATTTCATTTCACATGCGTGTAATTTAAAAGTAAGACTTCTACCAATTTTCTTCTCAAAGCAAGCAATTGACTATGGGAAGGTTAAATGATAGACTCTTCAGAGTTTTAGCATCATGTAGATAGATAGATAGATAGATAGATAGATAGATAGATAGATAGATAGATAGATAGATAGATAGATAGATAGATAGATAGATAGATAGATAGATAGATAGAACTTTATTTCTCACCATGGGGAAATTTGGCTTTTTATAGAAGTTTTTTAAATAAATAAATACATAAATAAATAGATAGATAAATATATATAGACACACTATGGTCTAAATACATGCCAGAATAACTAAAAAGAAAGCAAATTTAAAAAGAAAGAAAAGAAAACTTCTGAAAAGATAAGGACTGCCTATGTGCATCAGCAAAATGAAAGAATTTGTAAAGATAATGAGTAATTATTATGCATAGTTTTGCAAACCATAAAAAAGTAATTACACTTTTAATGGACGGTGGTAATTAACTGCCTGCCCCAGCCGTAGTATCACATTCACAAAAGCAAAGCCACCCTCCCATTTCTTTGGGCTTTACTCACCGGCTTACCAATAACTGTTTGTGGTGATTCTGAGACAGTCAGGAGAGCTCCTTCTGGGATAAGGCCTCCACTAAACCTCACCTTCATACTCCTCAGTAGTCTCAGGCTTCTCTAAATTTTTCATCTCCTATATATGGGCTGCCAGCCTTCTATACTAAGCTGTCAGATTCTTTCTCCTTTGTGAGTGTGGCTTCTTCTTGTGATGGTTTGTCTTGTGATGTAATAAACACATTTTTGATTACTTTAATTAATTTTTATCTGTCCAGATTCAGAGTTTTATCAGTAACTTCATATCATTGTAATACCATTTTGTTTATGTTATAGTTTGATCTTTCGATGTTTTTTGAGGACATTTTATTGCCTGTGGCCATATTGTTCAAGGTTGCCCATTAAATAACTTCAAAGTTACGTGATGTGTTACCTCAAACATGGTTTGTGTATTGGGGATTAAAATATGGTCATAGATGAAAATATGCAGAGAAGAAAAAAAACAGTTGCATTTGTTTTCTGAATCATTGCTTTGTTTATATACTTTTTGTTGTTGTTTCACTTTGCATTGTATTTGTAGTGTCTAGAATTATGATAATTATATATTAAATATCATTTAAGGATTAGTTTATATTGATGACTGACAGAAAGAAGCCATTTTCTGAAAATATGCCATTATAACTCTTCAGAGTTTTAACATCATGTACAGTAGATAGATTAGATAGATAGATAGATAGATAGATAGATAGATAGATAGATAGATAGATAGAACAAATGGGTGCCTGAGGATCACCATAATGCCATCCCCAGGACAGGAGGAGGTGCAGTCGGTAATCTTGTTATCTCTTGTGTCTCACTTCAGGGAGAATCCTCTGCATATTATAAATTCCTGTGACTGACCCACTCAGGCCAACTCCTTTTTCTAAAGATCCTATTTGGCTGAGACGGCATTTAGGAAGCCTGATTTCTGTTGCATTACCAAGCATGTATTTATGTTCAGTTTTCTGGACTATTACATTAAACGGGTTGGCACCGCAACTTTTCTTTGGTACTCCAGTCGTCTTTCTGTTTGTCACACTACATAGGAAATAACTAATAATAGGAAAGACAATACTGTATATGATAGATAAATAAATATAAATACTTTATTTGTCCCCATGGGCAAATTAAAACTTTCCAGAAGCTCGAGAGAGAGAGAAAATATATATACATATATATGTATACATACACTGATGACTGATGACTGTGGAGCCAATTTGAGTACAGTGATCCCTCGCTATATCGATATCTGATGACTTTTGAGTACAGTGCTTCACTCCATCGTGGATTTTAAATGTAAGCATATCTAAATATATATCACAGATTTTTTGCTGGTTTTGCGAATTTCTGAGGACAGTGTGTCTTTTAATTTATGTGATATGCTTCCTCAGTTTGCTTGCCCAGTTGATTTCATACAAGGGATGCTATTGGCGGATGGCTTAGAAGCTACTCAATCAGAGCATGTATTACGTATTAAATAAAACTCCTCAATGATATACAATATGGTGCTTGATTGTTTGCTGTCTCTCTTACTCTCTCTGCCTGATGGAGGGGTTGTGAGCAGAGGGGCTCTTTGCACAGAGGCTGTTTGCCTAGAGGATACGGACGCTCTTTTAAAAAATGCCGCTTTATCGCAGTGCTTAGGCATACTTAAAAGCCCAAAAGCACGTATTGATTTTTTGATTGTTTGCTTTTCTCTCGCTCTCTCTCTCTCTCTGACATTTTCTGCTCCTGACAGGCATTCTTTGAAGAGGAAGATATGTTTGCTTTCTTTTAATTGTGAGAAAGAACTGTCATCTCTGTCTTGCCATGGAGCACAGTTTAAACTTTTGACTAAAGGGTGTTATTTCATGTCTAGAGGGCTCTAATAATGTTAACAGTGTGGGAGAGTTTTTAAGGGCTTAAAATATATAAAAATAACCATACAAACATATGCTTTCTACTTTGCGGATTTTCATCTTTCGCAGGGGGTTCTGGAACTCAACCCCCGTGATCGAGGAGGGATTACTGTACTGTGAACTCATTGTCATGTTCAAGAAAGCAGTTTGAGAAGATCTGAGCTTTGTGACATGCTGCATTATCCTGCTGGATATAGCCATCAGAAGGTGGGTACATTGCAGTCATAAAGGAATGGATATTGTCAGCAACTATACTCAGTTAGGCTGTGACATTTAAATGATGCTGAATTAGTACTAAGGGGCACAAAGTGTGCCATGATAATATCCCCCACACCATTACCACCTCAGTTCTGAAATGTTGATACATGGCAGGATGGATCCATGCTTTCATGTAATTGATGCCAACTTCTGACCCTATCATCTGAATGTTGCAACATAAATCGAGACTCATCAGACCAGGTAATGTTTTTCCAGTCTTCCGTTGTTCAATTTTGGTGAGCCTGTGCAAATTGTAGCCTCAGTTGCCTGTTCTTACAGGCCACCTGCTCTGGTCTCCTGCTACTATAGCCAATCTGCTTCAAAGTTCAATGTGTTGTGCATTCAAAGATGCTCTTCTGCATACCTCAGTTGTAATAAGTGGTTCTTTGAGTTACTGTTGCTCTATTATCAGCTTAAACCAGTCTGGCCATTCTCCTCAATCCTCTGGCATCAAAAAGGCATTTTCGCATAGAGATCTGTCTCTCATTGGATATTTTCCTTTTTCAGACCGTTCTCTGTAAACTCTAGATATGGTTTTGCATGAAAATCCCAATGGATCAGCAGTTTCTAAAATGTCTACAGGCCTAAATGCACTGAGTTGCAGAATGTGATTGGCTGATTAGATATTTGCATTAACAAGCAGTTGAACAGGTGTACTTAATATGATGGACAGTGAGTATGTATATGTAAATATATATATATATATATATATATATATATATATATATATATATATATATATATATATATATATAGTCACACACGTGTGATTAGGGGGCAGCCAAAGGGTCTGATGTAGTGTGAAAACACACCAGAGCGTGGTTTAAGACAGCGTATTAATGCTTTTCTCTTTTCCTCACTAGAAAAAAGGAAGAAAAACATCCCGCACCTTGAATTCCAGCTTGAATTCCACACCAGAAAACATTGCTCCGTCCCATGAAGAAACTTCTGTGTTTTCATCTGTCCAGCTCTGACGCCGCACTCCGATGATCACCTCTGTCACCTTCTACTCACATCACCCCTTCCTTCCGCCTACTTTCGGTTCAAATTACATATATTGCTCTGTTTGTCCGAACTCATTTGTCAACTGTTTTTTTCATCAACTTGACCGTAATCTCAGTGCATACTGACTTGTTTGGTATGACAGTACATGGGGAAGGTTGCCCAACCCTTAATCTGTTTTACTTTTGCATTTATTTCTTCACAATATATATACTGGCCAAAAAAATTAAAGGAACACTTTTTAATCCGAGTATAACATCAAGTCAATGAAACTTCTGGGCTATTGATCTGGTCAGTTAAGTAGCAGATGGGTTGTTAATCAGTTTCAGCTGCTCTGGTGGTAATTAAATGAACAACAAGTGCACTAGAGGGGCAACAATGAGACAACCCCCAAAACAGGAATGGTTTACCAGGTGGAGGGAAGCCACTGACATTTTTCCCTCCTCATCTGTTTTTTCACTTGTTTTGCATTTGGCTACAGTCGGTGTCACTACTGCTAGCATGAGGCGATACCTGGAACCTACAGAGGTTGCACAGGTAGTTCAACTTCTCCAGGATGACACATCAATATGTGGCATTGCCAGAAGGTTTGCTGTGTCTCCCAGCACAGTGACAAGGGCATGGAGGAGATTCCAGGAAACAGGCAGTTACTCTAGGAGAGCTGGACATGACAGTAGAAGGTCCTTAACCCATCGGCCAGGCCGGTATCTGCTCCTTTGGGCAAGGAGGAACAGGATGAGCACTGCCAGAGCTCTACAAAACGACCTCCAGCAGGCCACTGGTGTGTATGTTTCTGACCAAACAAAAACATACTTCATGAGGGTGGCTGAGGGCCTGACATCCTCTAGTGGGCCCTGTGCTCACTGCCCAGCACCATGGAGCTCAATTGGCATTTACCATAGAAAACCAGAATTGGCAGGTCCACCACGGGCACCCTGTGCTTTCCACAGAGGAGAGCGGGTTCACTCTGAGCACATGTGACAGACGTGAAAGGGTCTGGAGAAGCTGTGGAGAATGTTATGCTGCCTGTAACGTCGTTCAGATTTGGTGGTGAGTCAGTGATGGTCTGGGGAGGCATATCCATGGAGGGACGCACAGACCTCTACAGGCTAGACAACGGCACCTTGACTACCATTGGGTATCGGGATGAAATCCTTGGACCCATTGTCAGACCCCATGCTAGTGCAGTTGGTCCTGGGTTCCTCCTGGTGCACAACAATGCCCAGCCTCATGTGGCGAGAGTATGCAGGCAGTTCCTGGAGGATGAAGGAATTGATACCACTGACTGGCCCCCAAGCTCACCTGACCTCAGTCCAATAGAACACCTTTGGGTGTGACATTATGTTTTGGTCCATCCAACACCGGTAGGTTGCATCTCAGACTGTCCAGGAGTTCAGTGATACCCTGGTCCAGATTTGGGAGGACATCCTCCAGGACACCATCCATCATCTCATTAGAAGTATGCCGCCCCGACATTGTCAGGCATGCATACAAGCATACAAACTACTGAATATGATTTTGAGTTTCTGCAATGAAGTTCAATGAAGTTTCGGCAAAATGGACTTGCCTGCCTGTTGCATCATTTTTTCACTTTGATTTTCAGGGTGTCTTTGAATTCAGCCCTCTGTAGGTTGATCATTTTCATTTCCATCAAATAATGTGGCATCCTTTCATTCCTAACACATTGCCATATCAGTCAATATCAGTAGAGATACCCAGCAAGATATTTTTTCCCCCATTGAGATCTGATGTGTTTTCAAAGTGTTCCTTTAATTTTTTTGAGCGATTTATATATATATATATATATATATATATATATATATATATATATATATATATATAGCACAAGCCCACTTTCTATTTATAACCTTCTCATCATCATCAGAGCTAGTACTGAAAAAGCAAATTTTTTCAATTTCAGTTTCATACTGCACAATATTCAATAGGTGAATTACTGAAGAAGACAGTAATCAACAAAATTTTTCTATTTGTATTTGTCTACTAGTCCCATAAAGCCATTAAACATACATCATCTGAGAACATGAGAAGGCTGGTTTCTCTCCTGTCATAAATCGTGGTAGAATCACATCAATAATTACACTGAAAGAGGTTTATTAGAAGGTCAAGTGCTACTAAGCATCTCACCCTGTAAATACTGTAGTATATGACGTTTGGAAGAGCTGGAGAGACGCCACTATAAGCACACCTTTGGAAAGATATTTGTGAAAGTCTTATGGAGAAAGAAAAGAAACCTCATTACGGCTGACTCATTTTTCCTCTTTGTTGTTGATGGGAATGAGAAGGTAGGTAGGTCAGTAGATTTTATTATCCTACAGGGAAATTTGATACACGAACACCCTGTATAACAGTCAGCAAAAGACGTTTTTTTGTTTTGATTAATTGGAAAAGAAATATAATTTAAGGATTACGGAGGAATCTGATGGATGCTAGACAATAAACATTTATTTAAATTCTGAATATTGTATTGTATGTTTTTTGCATTGAAGCCTAAAGGCCATCCACTCTTCTCTCATCCTCTTTTTAACTTCATCTCATTCTCTATCCATTCAGACAATAACTGACTTTATTATTTCTGCCTTTTTACGTTAGGCCGTCTGCATGTCTTTGCTCATTCATTGTGTCAGAGAACATGAATTATCACTGTCCGCTCCTCTAGATTATGAACTGATTTTTAAGTACATCACTTTTGCTTCTGGAGTCCCCAATCATCAGCACACACAATTCACATTTGTGCAGTGCCTGTATATTCTCACCATAAACAAGTTTGTTATGGCCCTTTCTAATGATCCCGTTCATGGTTTTTGCTCTTCTAAACCGCCAGGTACTTTTTTAATATACAGTGCCCTCCATAACGTTTGGGACAAAGACACATTTTTCTTGATTTACCCCTCTGCTTAGTTTAAAATTACAAATCAAGCAATTCAGACATGATTGAAGAGCACATTGCAGACTTTAATTTAGAGGTGTTTGCATATATTTCAGTCACACCATGTAGAACTTACCCCATTTCAGGTCTCCATAATGCTTCAGTAACAACTATTTGTGTAATTTAACATACACTGGCAACGAAGTCAGCAACTGTAGTGTTCCATCTATCCAGTTTGACATCCCCTCTGACTACAATATATGACATCAGCTTATAGATTCTATTTTAGATGAGTCTGAAATCATTTTAAAGTATGCCCCATTTTAGAAGTCAGATTTACTTCAGCATTTTGTATCAGGGTTAGCATCTTGGCATAGTTTTGCTTCCACTTAAAAAGTCTACAGACCTTGTCTGGTCATTGTCTTTTCTGGAGTTAACCATAACAGTTTTTATTATAATCACATGTTTTTTCTACTGGATACTCCAGTCTGCCAGAAACATTTGCCAGTTTGTTTAAATGGTGGTTGTATTTTGGCCCAATATGAGTGAGCTTTGCTGCATGGAGTGTATAGTTTGTGACTATGTCCTGTCAGGGAATGTCGGCCTTTTTAGGGTCTATGTTATCACCCAATATGAGCAAGGCTGATCTTCCAGGATGTGGCACAGATTCCATTCCACTAGAATCTCCTCCAGCCAAATTTGGCATCTCAGGGCTTTATACAGTGGACAGTCTTGCGGCTGATGTACTGTTGTCTGGATGGCTTTTTGGAATCGGCACTGGTCTGAATGATGAATCCAAAACTTAGTGTACAAACGGTAATTCAGCTGGTTGTGGCCTGTCCACAGCTGGATAATGGACACCTGCTCCTAGCTTGTCAGGTCATTTCTTTTGTAATGTGGGTGCTGGTGTTTTGCTTTGATGATGGAATTGGTTCTTTGAAGGTGGTAGATCTGTCATCTTGTTGCATTGTAGATCCTTCCTTGCTAGAGTGTCAGCAGCGTTGTTACTTTGTTCATTCCAGTGAAAAGAATGCCTCTGCAAGACAACGGTGTAAATTCTGCATAGGGAAGTGAGATCAGTGGACAGGGTGTTCAGTTCCTTGCATATGACAGATTTCAGGGTCTGCAAGACAGACAATGAATCTACAAAAAGGAAAACATCATTGGAGTTGTCAAGGGCTGTTCTCAACATGGGTTGCATCAGTCTGGATGACTATTACCACAATCTTAAAGTTGGTGGAGTAGAGACTAGTAGCGAGGGAGAGCCTTTCTTCTCTGCCTCCTGTGTACTGGATGAAGATTCTGACACTCTATTGCCTGTTCAGCTGAGTTGTCTGTGTAGATGTAAATCCATTTGTCTTGAGGATAGCTGCTCTGGAAGTATTCCATGGTATAGGACGTCTTCTTAGACCTGTTCTGGAATTTTTTCTTGCCATAGCCAGGACTGTTGCTGTGTATCAGGGGTAGACTGTCTTCACTCCATACAGTGTTCTCAAGGTACAAAGGGATATCTCTGGGTTCATAGTCCAAGATCTCTTAATGCCTTTAGTCAAGGATTCTTACCTAATGGATGAAGCGTCCCCTTTTTTAATCTACCTTTAGTTGGCTGTACACAGCCTGTCTTTCACAGGGTGACCTCGAAGTTATGTTGTAAATGGTCAATGATTATTTTGCTGCAAATACATTTTTTATATAATTTTATTGATTTTATTGAAATCACACATTCCATACAAATAGATCAATTTTACAAAAATAGGATTGAAAACAAATCAACCCCTACCCCTGAGAAAGAGAACATGGACAGCAGAATAAAACTTAAAACTAGTAAAAATAAGTAAATAGATAACTTAATAAGTAAATAAAGATAAATGGAGAAAACAAAGAAATGGGGAGAGAATCTGCTTCCTCAGTGCTTTAAAAGCTTTTCTAAAATGTTATTGATTAGATTCTGCCAGGTTTTGAAAAATATCTGCACAGATCCTCTAAGTGAGAATTAGATTTTTTCCAATTTCAAATAGTTTATAACATCAGTTACCCACTGACTTAAAAGAGGAGAGTTAGGATTCTTCCAGTTTAGCAAGATAAGTCTGCGTGCCAATAGTGTAGTGAAGGCGATCACAGTCTGTTTGTCCTTCTCCACTTTAAGCCCATCTGGGAGTCCACCAAATGCAACTGTTAATGGGGTTTTTTAAGGGATTGTGACACCAAGGCTGTCTGAAAGGCGTTTAACTATTTTTGTCCAGAATGGTGTTAATTTGATGCAGGCCCAAAGCATGTGACCCAGTGAGGCTGGAACCTGATTGCAGCGTTTGCAGGTTGGATCTTGCCCTAGAAACATTTTGGACAATTTTAAATGAGACAGATGTGCTCGATATATAATTTTGAGTTGAATAATTATATGCTTTGCGCATATGGAGCTCGAGTGAATTCTCTGCATTGCTACCTTCCACTTCTTTTCTGAGATGTTGAATGAGAGACCCTCTCACTGCTGCAAATGTAAAGTTTTTTTGGGTTGTTGTATCAATTTATGATATTATTTTGCAGATTTGTTTTTATATTCTTATAGTTACAAACAAATTGTATCATTTTTAATGCCATTTTAATTTTCCTGTGGTCGACGTCATTTCGAGATGCAGTTGCCATAGCACTGAAACAAACGGAAGTGTGCTGTACATAATTACTATCATACTGGCATAAAGACGAAAGTCCTGGCTGTCCAAGATTACTGATTTCTCAACACTTTACAAGAGAGTTTCTTTATGTTAGCTTCCCTGTAAAACATGATAGCACTTTGTTTTGCCTTCGCTGTTTGGTGGACTTGACTTTCTGGTTTTCAGTTGTGGTCTTTTTTTTTTTATTTATTTATTTATTTATTAATTTTATTACAATCAATACATAGCAATCAAGTTTTACAAAAAAAAAAGAATTATGCTAAGAACAGATCGATCCCCACCCTTGAGAGAGAGAGCAAGCCAAACGGTGTAAAATTTAAGGCTTTTAAAAATACCTAAATCAACAAATTCTCTGTGCTTTATAAAATCATTTCAAAATATTACTGATTAGATCCTGCCATGTTTTGAAAAAAGTCTGCACAGATCCTCTAACTGAGTATTTGATTTTTTCCAATTTTAAATAATATAACACATCAGTTTCCCACTGACTTAAAGAGGAGAGTTTGGGTTCTTCCAGTTTATCAGAATAAGTCTGCGTGCCAACAGTGTAGTGAATGCAATCACAGTTTGTTTGTCTTTCTCCACTTTAAGACCCTCTGGAAGAACCCCAAACACAGCTGTTAATGGGTTAGGAGGGATTGTGAGTCCAAGACTGTCTGAGAGGTAATTAAAAATTTTTGTCCAGAATAATGTTAATTTGGAGCAGGCCCAGAACATGTGACCTAGTGAGGCTGGGGCTTGGTTGCAACGTTCGCAGGTTGGATCATGCCCTGGAAACATTTTGGAGAGTTTTAGTCGAGACAGATGTGCTCGATATATAATTTTGAGTTGTATAATTGTATGCTTTGCATATGGAGCTTGAGTGAATTCTCTGCATTGCTACTTTCCACTCCTTTTCTGATATATTAATTGAGAGGTCATTTTCCCAGTGTCCTCTTGGATCTTTGAAAGGAAGGGATTGTAAAAGGATTTTATATATTGTAGAGATGGAGTCTAACTCCTTGAAATTGAGCAATAATTTTTCCAGCGTGGATGAGGGTGCAAGATGAGGAAAATCTGGAAGGTTCTGTTTAACAAAGTTCCTGATTTGAAGATAGTGAAAGAAATTTGTAGCTGGAATGTTAAATTTGGAACGTAATTGTTCATAGGATGCAAAGACGTTGTCTATATAAAGTCTCTAAGCAAGTTAATTCCAAATTTTTCCAGATATTAAAACTGCATATGTTTGTGAGGGTTGAAAGAGGTGGTTCTTTTGCAGGGTGCCACAGAAAGAAGCCTCTCCGTCTTAAAATGCTTTCTACATTGGTTCCAGATTCTAAGTGAGTGGAGCACAATTGGGTTATTAGTGTATTGCCGATAACGTGTGTTTATTGGAGCACAAAGCAAGGAATACAAAGAAGTACTGCAGGATTTTACTTCTATTGCGGTCCATGCCTGTGTATGTTCTTCTATTTGTGTCCAGGTTCTTATCGACTGTATATTTGCCGCCAGTAATAAAACTGGAAGTTAGGTAGAGCCATGCCGCCTTCTGCCTTTTGTCTTTGTAGGGTCGCTCTTTTGATGCGTGGATGTTTAGAATTCCAAATAAATGAGGTTATTGTTGAATCTAATTGCTTAAAGAACGATTTATTAATGTATATTGGTATGTTTTGAAATAAAAAGGAGCTTAGGAAGAATATTCATCTTAACAGTGTTAATTCTTCCAGCTAGTGTGAGATGAAGGGTTGACCATCTATGCAAGTCTTGTTTAATTTTTTCCATACAGACACGAAATTTTTTGATAAAGAGCTTTATGTTTACTTGTGATGTTTACCCGAGGTATTTAAACTGTTCTGCAATGATAAAAGGAAGGGTGTCTAATCTAATATTATATGCTTGCGAATTCACGGAAAGAGTACACTTTTATTCAGATTAATTCTGAGACCAGAGAGCTTTTGAAATTCTGTGAGTGCTGCTAAGACTGCAGGCACAGAATTTTCTGGGTCCGATATATACAGTACCATGTCATCTGCATATAATGAGATTTTCTGTTCCAGTCCTTCTCTGCTAATCCCCTTTATCTGATCAGTATTTCGACAATGTATTGCCAGTGGTTCAATGGCAATTGCAAACAGCAGTGGTGACAAAGGGCATCCTTGTCTTGTGCCACGTTCTAGTTTAAAGTAGTCTGAGCAAATGTTATTGATGCAAACTGAAGCTTCTGGGTTAGTATACAGTAATTTAATCCATGCACAAATGTTGGGCCAAACCCAAACTTCTCCAAAATAGTAAAAGGTATTTCCATTCAATCATGTCGAATGCTTTTCTGCATCCAATGATAATAATATTTCTGGGGTGTTTGATTTAGTTGGTGAGTATATTACATTAAACAGGCGTCGAAGATTTGAAGATAAGTGTCGGCCCCTAATAAATCCAGTTTGGTCTTGTGATATTATTGAGGGAGCACTTTCTCCATCCTTCTAGCTATGATTTTAGAGAGTATTTTAACGTCGTTATTCAGAAGTGAAATTGGTCTGTATGATGCACATTGTAATAAGTCCTTATTTTGTTTTGGAAAGACAGTGATTAGTGCTTGGCGAAAGGTTTGTGGAAGAGATTGGTTATCTCTGGCTTCTGTAAATGTTGCTAATAGGAGGGAGCTAGCTGAGCGGAGAATTTCTTGTAAAACTCTGCAGGGTAGCCATCAGGGCCTGCTGCTTTTCCACCTTGGAGTGACTTTATAGCATCCAGTAATTCTGATAATGACAGAGGTTTATCGAGCTCCTCCACACTAATAGCGTCAATTTGTGGTATCTGTAATTTATCCAGAAATGCATTAGATTGTATATTGTCTTCTTTAAACTCAGTAGTATATAGGGATTTATAGTAGTCTCTAAAAGTGCACATTATATTTTTGTGTTCGATGATTTTATCTCCATTCGTGTTAGTAATTACGAGATTGCGCTATGCACTTCTTGCTTGTGAATTTGTTGCGCTAAAAGCTTATTAGCTTTCTCTCCATGTTCATAATAATGATGTCTGGATTTGTAAATTAGTTGTTCGGTTTCTTTAGTTGTCAAGAGGTTTAATTCTGAATGTAGAGCCTGCCTCCTCTTATGTAGAGTCTCGCTTGGTAGTCTGGCATGTTCTTCATCTATTTTAGTAATTTCGCTTTTATCTCTGCTACTTTCTTCGCTTCGGATTTATTTCTGTGGGAAAGATATGAGATAATCTGTCCTCTTAAGAAGGCCTTAAGAGTTTCCCAGAGTGTTCCTGCAGAGATCTCAGGGGATGTATTTGTCTCTAGAAAGAATTCAATTTGTTTGGATATAAATTCAGTACAATTCTCGTCAGCTAATAGAAGCGGATTGAGACGCCATCTGCGGGTGAGTGTATGGGGCTTAGTAATTTCAGCTCCAAGATCATCGGAGCATGGTCTGAAATAACAATAGCATCGTATTTACAAGATTTAATCTTAGGCAAGAAGTTATTATCTATAAAGAAGTAATCAATCCTTGAGTAGCAATGATGTACTGGTGAGTAGAAAGAATATGTTCTTGAATTTGGGTTTAAAAACCTCCAGGGATCTGATAAGTTGTGATCAGTTATAAACTTTGTAATTATCTTTGCGGTGTTAGTTGCCGTTCCCCCTGTGGAGGAAGTCTTATCTAAAAGTGGATTTAGAACACAATTAAAGTCCCCAGCCATTATAAGTTTATGAGTGTTCAGATTGGGAATGGATGCAAATAAATTTTGTATAAATTCCTTATCATCAACATTAGGTGCATAAACATTTATCAAAATCATTTTACAGTTAGATAAGTCTCCCATGACCATCACATATCTCCCTTCAGGATCCAATACTACATCTGATGCTACAAATGGTACTGTTCTATGTATGAGAATTCCCACCCCTCTAGTTTTCTTTGTAAAACTAGAATGGAACATTTGGCCAGTCCAGTCTTTTGCAGCCGGAACTGATCCTTACTTAGTAAGTGGGTTTCCTGTAAAAATACTATTTTAGCATTTAGACCTGTTAGGTGAGAAAGTACTTTCTTTCTCTTTAATTCGTGATTCAGGCCTTTAACATTCCAGCTTACGAAGTTAACTGTCCCATCATGGAGACACTGATTCTGAGTTTTTGGTGTCATATTATAGTCTTAACTGGAAGTGAAATAGTTTAGGTCTTAATTTCCTATTCCCCAAGAGTTGTTGCCATGCAGCTTATTATTACGTTGATAGTTATAATTATAAAGATTGAGATGATAGATTAGATATAGATCAAGCCTGCTCTCTTTCTCTTCCCCTTAACCCCCACCCTCCCTTTTTGCCTCCCCAGGTGAGGCTAAAACCCACTTCATGCAGTCCCAGTCCTCTGACATACCCAGAGACAGAGCACGTCCAAAGCACATCAAGCCCCCATGCAGTGGCGCTTTAAGGTTAAAAGATAGAGATATCTGTTACCAATATAGTCTTTAAAAGAGGAAAAAGAAAGAAAAGAATTTTGCACTTAATATATATATATATATATATATATATATATACATATACATATACATATATATATATATACATACATACATACATATAATCTTCATCAATTTTAGTGCATTAAGATGATATCCCCAGATAATAAACCCAGGTGATGGTGTTAAAGATGTGTCCAAAACAAGCATAACAAGTCTTAATGCAGTAATAGCAATAACAGCAAACCAAGGGTATGATATTGAACAGTCTCATTTAGGGTACACATGAAATAATTAGAAAAGAAAAAAAAAGAGGAGGAAAACGTAATTAAGCACAATAAAACACAAACATTTAGCCCTAGTAATACTAAGTAATGATAAGTAATAAGTAAGTAATAATAATATAAGAATATGAGAATATATGCTGATAAAAACCCGTATTTTAAAACAAATAGATCAGACAGTAGATTATTAATCCTAGCTTTATCATTTACCGCCATGACTCACAATTATGTATCAGAATAGTCCGGGATCAGCTTTCTTAACTCATTTTCTGCCTCCTCCTTGCTAGCGAAAACATAGAAATGCCCTGCCATTCCACTTTCAGTTTTGCGGATACAGGAGGCCGTATTTGACATTGGCTTGCCGTAGCGCTGTTTAATATTATAGACGGCGCGTTTGATAGCTGTTGCTGGAGAGAAGTCAGGGAAGACGCGAATTTGGCAATCTTCATATATAATATCTTCCTTTTTTTTCCTGAGGAGTTCCATCACCTCTAACTTAAATGATAATCGTTCAAAACGGACTATAAAAGATCTTGGTCGGGGTCTGACGGTGTTTGATCAGCGTCGCTGTAAGCCGCTGCTATCTCAGATTCTGCTTTAAAGTCGCCCCCGATTATTTTAGAAAAAAGTTCAGTTGCGAATTTCACCGGGTTTAAACTTTCTCGATTCTCCGGCAAGCCTTCAATTCTGACATTATACCTTCTATTCCCATCTTCTAAAGCAGCCAGTCTGTCTCCAAGTTTTTCTCCGAGGTTTTACATTCAACTGACATTTACTGCTCTTTCCTCGGCACTGGCAGCTAGATGTTCGGCTATTTCGATCCGATTCGTGAATGTCTCACTAAGATGCTCCAATCGATCAGCAAGCGTGCTCAGTTTAGCGAGTTTTTCTCAATGCGCTCTTCAATTTTACCCAGCACCTGTCGAAGTTCAAGCTGTACCTCTTGACGAAGCCTTTCATTTGCCTGTTGGATTTCCTGTCGCAGACATTCATTGGCCTGTTTCATCTCCTGTTTCAGTCTCTCATGTGCCTTTGCCGTTGCTTTCTCATTAGCCTTCTCGCTTTTCTTTATATCTTGCCTGAGGTCAGCGAGCAACACTTTCAGTTCAGATAGCTCAAATGTGCCTTCTTGTACCGTAGATGAAGCAGCAGACTCTGCTGAAGCCGGTGTCCCGCTGCTCCAGTCCCGCGTGATTGCGTAACTGAAGCCGCGGACCTCCCGGCCTTTTCCAGTTTCAGGTAATCCTCTCCAATCGGCGAGCTATCCACATCTGCACTCACGATCGCACCTTCGCTCCCCTTTTCGCTCTCAGCAGGCGACGATGTAGCGGACCGTGGTCCCGAGGAGTCTGTACTTTCGCCCATCTGATCCAGGTCTGTCTCTGAGAGGCCGTATCTCGAACTAGGGCTTGCTGATCGCAGCTTGGATGTAGCTTTAGTCTTCGATTCTTTCGGACCCCCCTTCTTGTTGGCCATGTTTATATGTGTTTACATATACTGTAGCGGTCCCTCTCGGGTTGAATAAATACAGGATATCTCAGAATAATAAGCAAATAATATGAAAAATAGCACCACTGCTAGCGGAGCTCCACTTCAGACGTCCATCTCTCGCATCGGACGAGACCAATGAGTTGTGGTCTTTTTATAGGAGTAAATTTCATCTTCTGGTTCCAAAACAAATCTCCTCTGTTCCTTCTCTGCACCAACTGCTGCCATGATTGGTTCCAGCCCCTGTGGCCATAGTAGATGTTTTCTAAATATTCAAGATACTGATAAATTAATGAATGCATTTCTTTCTAGCAGGATTGCAATTCATTATTCACTGCCTGCTCAAATAGCTTTTTATGCAGTTTTCAGATAATTTAAAATGCTGTTGCAAGAGTTATTACACAAACCAGAAAATACAAACGCATAACTCCAGTTTTCAAGTATTTACACTGGCTCCCAGTTAAGCTTAGCTTAAGATTTCAGAATCCTTGTTTTACCTTATAAAGCCTTAAGTGGCTTACTTATCTGGGCTTATCATTATTTACAAACCAGACCACACATTAAGATCTGTAGATACCAACCTACTTAAGATTCCAAAGATTAAGTTAAATAACAATGGGAGGTCGAGATTTTAATTACAGTGTCCATAAGATGTGGAATGGTCTGCCTGCTACAATAAGAGGTGCCCCTTCATTCTCAGCTTTTAAATTCAGGATGAAGACTCGCTACTTTAGTCTAGCATACCCTGACTAGAGCTGCAGATTAGCTCTGCATGTTGCACTTCTGTTTGTTAGTCATTTGTACAAAGATATAAGTATCATAATATTTTTATGCTGTTCCAAACCCTGTCTTTTCGCCACTACTCTACTGACTGGCAGCTCTCCAACATATTGAAAAGACATCTCAGATAAAGGAACACTGAATTATTGAATGGAAAGATTCTCTCATCAGATTGGATAACCAGCAGAGACTCCACCATAAAAAACTGTGAAGCGAGCAGGGGGCCAGTTGACTGAGGTCTTCAGGACCATGACTTTATTTTCGGCATTTTCTTTAACAATTTTAACATTCTCTGGTGTCAACTGGCCATAGTTCATAAATTAATTAATTGTCAGTTATTGTTAGTTTACATTCATGTTTAATATGTTTCTACCTTGTTCTTTGTGTGTTTTAATAAATCTGTATTTATTTGTGTGCAAGTTCTGCATTTAATAATTCATATAATATAGACAGAACATTATTTGTCTCCAGGGGGATATTTGTCAATAAAGCATTCTAGGACATAATCTATACTTGTATTTTAACTGAGAATAGTTCACAAAGCTCTGTGCATGCAGTCAGTGTACAACGCTATATGTAAAATAAGCTGCTGTTCTTGTTGTTGTATTGGATTATACGTTTCTAAAAATGAATGGACTCATGAATGAAAATATAAAGTTTAGGTAAACTTATGGCAAATATGTTTATTCATAACTATTAATAATACCATTACAATAATAAACATGTAAGCAGCTGCTATATGGTGTGATACAGCATGAGGTTTTTACAATACACTGTATTTCTTATTTAAACTATCTAGAAAATTGTCATTTTTAGATTAGGTCTCTCCTGTAAAAAGATCCATTTTGTTTGAAACCATGCATAAATACACAATGAACTCCATTTATTCTTTCTTTATATTTTTCTCTTTAGACCTCTTATTATGAGTTTGAGAGATTTCAGAATGAATAAAATTCCTTTTATGTTGTGAGCCCACAAGTCTTGAGGAATAAAACACTGTTAATATATTTTATAACCAAAAAAAATACAACTTCAAGCCTTCAGTGATTGTACTGCTTTACCCAATACTTCAGCATTACAACAAAGGAATGCCACAATCTTTTGATATTTCATACCCTTTATTCTTGTAATTACTATTATTTATTTTGCAGAATGCCTTTACCCAGTGCAGCTTACAAGGATGCATTTTTTTGATTCTGTATATTTTTCCTTAAGTGAGGCACGGCCAGCTTACATCTCATGGTCAGGATTACAGGTAGGAACTGAAGCAGCAAGTTGTGATTTAAAGTCCAGTGCCATAACCACTAGGCCACAATACATAGCAGTGCTCCGTATTTCATGGTAAATATAATAAAGCTCACAATTTTATGTTGTACATGATTCAAAAAACAATAGAAGTTTCCTTTTAGTGCACTTCTTTTTTCAACTAATAAAATGGACAAAATACAAGTAAAATAAAATGCAATATCTATAGATTATAAAGAGAACTCATAGCCTTTGACATTCTATTTGTACTGTATTTTCATTTTTTTTTTTTTTTTGGCCGATGTTACATGTTGTAGTCCAGATGGTCTGCTTACTTATGGAATAGATTTGTGGAAAATATTTTTATCACAACTACATTTGGTTAAGCAACTAGTTCTTTCACATTTAGTTTTTTGGCTTTAATACAACTGGACAAGCATGAAAACACAACATTAATCTGCCATTAAGTAAAGGATAGCAACATCTGTTTAAAATAGCAAAGTATTGTAAATGTGCTGAAAGGCTGCATCAGCTTGAGGAAGAGTCAGCAACAGTAGGAGCTGGCATTCCATTATGCAAGGGGAGCCTACAAAAATGGCAATACAGCCAGCCATGAATGATTTTCAACAAGTGTGAAAATGGGGAGCCGTGAGCTATTTTAATAAGCAATATAAAGAGGAAGAGTCCATTGGCACTTGGTAATGTTGAGTACCGCGGTGTCATGGCACTATAGTATTTATATACTGTAAATTCTGGAGTCAACCAGTATACAGCATAAGTGAGTTCACCTCCGCTGAACATAAAGCTATATTTCTATGGCAAAATTATGACATATACTGTATATAGAGATATGCTAGACTAACACTGTAGACCACAGGTCACTAATGGGCGGACTGCGGTCCGGGTCTGGACCCAGACTCTGTTCTGTCCGGACCCAGACATATCATTGAGTTTTATTTAATTTTGGCAGAGATTACATTTTTACCGGCAACTCTTTTCTGACCGTGTTTCTACACTGCTACTCAGTGAAAGGGACCTCCTACGTGTCTCTGATTGGCCAATACTTGTTGCCTTCGTGGGTTCGAGTTGGTTGGGTTTAAGCATGAAGACTCATATAATCCCTACAGATTTTATTTTTTTTCTGTCCACCCTGGTCATTGGACCTTACTTATTCTATGTTAATTAATGTTGACTTATATTTATTTTTTATTGTGTCTTCTATTTTTCTATTCTTCATTTTGTAAAGCACTTTGAGCTACATTTTTTTTGTATGAAAGTGTGCTATATAAATAAATGTTGATTGATTGATTGATTGATATTGGTGAAAGTGAAGACAAGAATGTCAGCCAATCACAGGCAGAGTAGGGCGGGCCTTCACTGAATAGAGGAAGCAGAAAAACCTGCAATCTGAGTGAAAACAGCTGGCACTCTTGTCGCAGCAGCATTGACATGGAGAGAGAAATATACAGGAGTGAGAAGACAGAGAGAAAAGCGACAAAATAGTCAATGCGCCATGGCTTTCCCTAAATGGCTGAAGCTTGACACTGAAAACCAGGCTTTTAATCTGGAATGGACCAAGGCGTTTATGTTCATACTTCCCATAGGAAGCTTGAAACCGCTGTGTCTCATCTGCTCTGAGACGGTGGCAGTGGTTAAAAGTGGGAATGTGAAACACCACTATGAAACTAAGCACAAAGTTACATTTGAGAAAAGTTACCCACTAAATCCGCCAGTTAGACTACAGAAAACAAGCGATCTTAAAGCCAACTAACGATCGGTCAACGAGAATTTTAACACATTCATTTACTGGCCAACAATTTTTGGATTTTGGGACGTCACAAAAAAACATGCAGTGATGACAATCTTCTCACATGAAAGAGGATGGCACTGACACCATTCCAGCCCAGATTTAAAATCCTGGCCGACCAAGCAAGAGCTCATTTCTCTCACTGAACAAGAGAAAGTAGGCAGTGGGATATGAGAGAAAGAAGGAGGAGAAGATTTAAAGATGTTCAGATTTACTGTGAAACTGGTTATGCCTGTTCAGTTGTACACATATTAAAAACTCTTATATATTTTATCTTTATATGAGGCAAAGTCTTTTTTTTTGTTGAAATGATAAAACGTGTTATTATTATTATTATTATTATTATGAAAGTACTTATTATTTATAATTTTCAGTTGAATGTCAAAGTTACCTTTCTTTTACTTACTTTTACTGTCACTTATTTTTTCTTATTTTATTGTATGTAGCCCTCCAGAGTCACACTGAAAATAAATATTGTTGAAATGGCATTGCACTTTCTTTTGTTTTGAGTCATTGACTTCACACAGTGCAGATGTTAATACAATGGCAATGCTACTTCAAAATATATAAATTAATTATAATGTAAAAATTATAATGCAACTTAAACATGATGATGCCTTTGGACTTGTACATGAGGAAATTTTCTCTATCCGGACCTCCTTAAATCATAATTGATTGCCCCTGCTGTAGACCATTAAAAAAAAAGTTTTTTAAACCTCAATTTTTAATTTTAACTTGTTTGTAGTTATATTTTGGTTTTTCTAATAATAAACTAGACCTGAATAGAACGATCATATTCTTCAATTAATTTGAAATAATTATTAATCTCTACTTTTCTCTGCTTTCTTCCGCAGTTTTCAAAATGCCTCCGCCACCACCACCTGATCAAAGTTCTGTGCAGCCGCCTGTGATGTTTGAATGAAAGCAGATACCCCAACTGTCCATAAGCCCCACTGCATTGAATCCTACATGACAAAACTTAAAAAAACAATAAGAAATGACTTAAGAATATTTATGTTAAGTAAAATGCCAAGTGGCGGCTGGGTGGTCTTTTGACCTGGGACCCTTACAGTTTCCTGACCATTTGACCTTATCATTGCACTCATCTTTAGAAACTTAAAAGCCAATATGATATAAAAGAACACTACCTTTCTATTAATTATATATCTTTTATGTAGATATGTTTTATTTGTTTTTTTATGTTATATTTTCTTTATTATTCTAATTTAATTATAATTTGTTTTTATTTGCTTGTAACTATTTCTTTGACATCTTGTAAAGCACATTGAGCTACATACGGTGTATAAAAATGTACTATATAAATAAATGTTATTGTTTTTAGAATTCATGTTAAAATAATATTAAAATTTATTAAACACATTCTTAACAATTACATTGTGATAGGCCATATTAAAAGTTAATTTTTGTAAAGTAAATATAACTAATTATAGGTTTTTTCTTTTTTTTATTATTAGTTATAAGAGGTGCACTTACCTTTTGGGTCAGTGAGGAGGCGCTGGGTAAAAGAAATGGCTGAGACAGAAGCTTGAAATTGCTTCATGAGAGGAAGTGCTATTGGTAGTTCAGAGTCAGGTGTGAGGAGGCCTGTCATGCCTGTCTTGAACATGTAAGCCCCAGAATGTGGACAACGTGGCATTACTTTGTGTCTGCTGAGGGAAGGATGTCTGTGTGGCTGCCTGAGTTGGCCGGAACACTGGCATATAAAGAGGCACATAATTCAGGTGTGCAGAGGAGCTGTAAAGTCCTAGAGCAAAACTGAAAGTAACTTCAGGAAGTTGCCTGAAGTTGGAGGCGCATACATGTCTGTGTGCCAATAGCCATGCATGCCACATGAGTAGAGATGCAGGAAAAATAGTGTAAAATGTTGCAGCAGCGTCACCCATTGGGTTAAGCTTAGCTAGCGTTAGCCAGTGTAGGATAAGAACAGACATCCTGGCCAGGGAGAACTATGGTTTATTACCTGGATGGGAAGCCAGACCAGAAAGATGGATAGATTGACCAATGGGTTAGAGAAAATAACTTTGTGTCTGGCTGGTAAAAAATAATGGATGGACCAGCAGAAGCCAAGATTTGCATGCAGTTCAATCCCTCCCATACGTTAGGTGGCAATAGTCCTAGCATGGGAAACCAGTTGGGACACCTGCGGAGGTGCTTGGGGTATGGAGTCCAGAAGTAAAGCCCTGTCGGAGCTAGGTTCCAGTAGAGTGCTATTAGGGGAGGGTCTCCCTGCTTTCATTATGACCTGGAAGTGGTTATCAGAAAATGTGACGTGGTCCCGGAAGCATTCCCAGGTTAAGCGTAAAAGAAAGCCTACTGCCACAAATGGATGAGCCAGAGTTTGGAGGCAGCAGGCAACACTCAACTGGAGGAGAGAAGGAGGAAGAATTGAACAGTACTTTATTATTCATTTATTATGTTATTGTAGCTGATTACTGGAGAAATGATTGGGAAGAGGTGCCTGTAGAGAATAAAAAGTCTTTATTTGATCCTAATAACGTGAGGTGCTTTAATGTGTCCGTAGTTTGGGGTTGTCTGGCGCCCCCTTTGTGGTTACACCACATAAACCAGCATAGCATATAAAGCTGAGATATTGTGAACAGGAGTAGTCTTTTGACCATCTGGTGTGGTAGAGCAACCTAAGCGTAGTAGCCATTGAAAGCATTCCTGTATATAGAGAGTTTTTTCTATCCATTGAGTTTTTCCATGTGTTTTTGTTACTTCAATCTATCCATCTTTTTATATATTGGAGTGACTGTCCTCCTACATTCCATGTCTTAATCTCAAATCTTTTAATATAATAATTAGAAGCCTGGGCTTAGAAGGCTTATAATTGCAAAAAACAATCTTAAAAGAAGTGGTGAGGTGGCCTTTTGCTATTATGTACCTAAAATTTGGAATGTTTTACCAATAGAGATGAACAAGGCTAATACAGTGGACCATTTTATGAAACTCATAAAATCTCACTTTTTTAATTTTGCTTTTCCTTAGCTTCGATTAGTTCCCTCTTAATAACCTAGATATGGAAAGAATATTTTTTTCTTCAATGATTTTGCAATCATTATTAATCTTTATTTTTCTTTGTTCCCTTTTCAGGTTCTGCACCACCACCACCACCTGATCAAAGTTTTGTGCAATTGTCTGCGATGTCAAAATGAAAGCGGATATCCCAACGTGGCACAAGACCCACTGTGTAAAAAGAACCAATAGAGAACAACTTAAGAACTTCTAACTTATGGAGAGTACCCTTGTGAAAACTGAAAAGTCTTTTTGCTTGGGACCCCTGCATTTTGTTTTTTTTTTTTTTCTCAAGATTAACTGGAATTGTTTTTTTCTGCCCACCCTGTCCATCTAACCTTATCATCAGACTCTACTTAAGAACTCTTAATTCTTTTAATTATACAGTATATCTTTCTTATTTAAGTGTGTTTTATTTATTTATGTCTTGTACGCTATTTATTCCTTATGATTCTTATCTAATTTTAAATTGTTTTTCTTTTCATGTAATAACTTCTTTGAAATGTTGCAATGCATTTTGAGTTACATCATTTATATGAAAACAGAAATAAATATTATTGTGATAGTTTTTCAGTTAAAATTTTTAATAGCTTTATTTTTCCTGATCTCTTGATTTTTGTTTTATGGCAAGGAGGAAGAAGAAGAGATGTCTGATTGTTTGTTTTTACTTTCTCATATACGAAGAATAGGGAAAGTATTATCATCCAAAGATTTGACCTTGAGATTTTAATGAATCTCGATGTTTTAGACCTCCCTGAGTCCGTAAATACCATTTTTGGAATTATATCTGTGTGTCTGTCTGGGTGTGTGTGTTTCTGTAAACACAATAACTTGAGTACACTTTCACTTAGGTCAACCAAATTTTACATGCAAGTATTAGGTACAAAATGTAGATTTCTATCAACTTTTGGGCTATTTCCGCTAACTGGAAGTGGTACTTTACCTTTTATTGATACGGCTGCAGATTCTGATTATTCAATTTTACTTTTATAATAATTGTGCAATATATTATTAATTTGATTTGTTGTTGATGGTTCTTTAATGTATATAATATAATAATATAATCATTGTCTTGCAGTTTACTTCTCAAATATCTGAATATACAAGAAAATCTAGGGGAGAGCATTTCTTCATCAACTTTGATTTGAGCCACCTTAAATACTGTATATATTCTTCATCACTTATTTTAGTTGTAAGTCTATCCTGTGTCATTGCCCAGCACACCAGTGTGTAGAATATAACACTGGCCATCACAGAGTCTTAAAGATGTAAATGATGCCACATTAAAGGAAAGCAGTCTCTGTCCTTTCTGTTATGAGGCCAGTCCAACGTGCCATTGCTGTAGACCCCCAAGTACTTGTAGGATTGAACCACCTTCACATCCACTCCTTGAACAGAGGCTCTTTGGTGTGGTGAAAGTCAATAACCAGTTCATTGGTTTAGCTGATGTTAAGATGCATACAAGTCTTTCTGCACCAAGAAACAAAGTTCCCCACCTGACTTCTCTCCTCCCTCTCATCCCCTTTCTCAGTACACCCCATAAGTCAAAAATAATCTGAGAATTCCTGCAAGTAACCTAACCTGGGGCATCATGCATAACGCTGTGCGTAGAATTCACACTAAAATATGGTGTACGGACAAAAGTGGAAATGTTCTTACACACAAAAAAATCCAGATGCATAAATCTCTGCGTTCGCCAACTTCCACGTTCTTCTGCTCCATAAATCCCGGTCAGTGTGAAAAGTAACACATGTGCACGCGCCTGCTGCCACTCCCCAAACTCCACCCAGAATTATGCCTTTTTGAATATGCAAATCAATATAAATAGCCCATAAGCTCAGCGTTCTGTGAAAAGGCAATGGCAAAAGCACGGGGAAAATAGAAGAATTTCAGAAAATACCAAGTGGAGGCAAGGAAAAATGTACTATTTGTTGGTTTAATCAGTGGTATAAACAGCAAAAGGAAGTTGATCGAGTGACATAGAGTGTCAGAGAAACTCAAAAGCTCAAGTTCACAAAGTTGCACAGTGCCCAAAATAAAAAATAAGTTGTCAGATATCAAAGTCTCAGTGAAAAGCCGAGTCGTAGCCTACCATCTATGAAAGCTGATTAGGGTACAGAGAAAAGAAAAATAAATAGGGACACAGTGGGAAAAAAAATGCTTTGTTTTGTATTCGATCTTCTATGTGCTCTATGTGTATGAATCACTACGTGCTTCTTAAACGGGCTTTCTCTTCCTCCGACAGGACACATAATCCATTATGTTCATGATATTACAGCTCTCTTAATAATTAAAATACTGAGATGTATACGTGTTGTCATTTTCATGATGATAGGAATTAAAGCATGCTATTAAACATGGGAACACAGTGGCGCAGTGATTGTTCCTGCCTCACGCAAGATGCTTGCTGCGCTGTACGCAACTTCGATTAAATAATTTACTGCAGCAGTATTGTCTTTTGCAAACGTACTAACTCCAAATTCCTGTCCTTCCTTTTCTTTCCCCAAATACCCAATCGCCACACAATCAGACGTTAAGCCTTCTGTAGCTGAGAAGGCCGATTCTTCAAAACTTTTAAAGAACATTGAAATATCTTCATAGTACATGTTTAATTATTCTATCCATCTATCCTTCCAGTGTCGTGCCAGCCCCAGCAAGAATACAGCGCGAGGCAGGAACAATCTGTGAACGGAGCGCCAGCTCCTTGCTAGCGCTGTGACACTGTGTCCTCACATGTTTAATTATTAACAATATTGATTATTTAAATGAAGTTAAAGTTTTATCTGTATAATATAATAAACCTATTTTGCTGTATTTTATCTTAAAAATGATAGCGTCATCATATGTAAATACGCGCGTTTTAAAGTGGCTGAGGTTGTGCAATATTATAGCTGTATCGCAAGTTTACCAACTGGTTGAGTGTGTTTATAGTTCTTGGGATGAAACTATTTCTGAACAGCGAGATCTGTACAGGAAAGGCTCTGTAGCATTTCCCGTATGAGAGATGTTCAAATAGCACAGCATAGCTGAGGCAGCGTGTGCTTGATGCTGTATACCGATAATTCCGTTTCCAGTCAGCTGCTGTAAATCTGTGATTCCACACTCGGATACAGTGATATAAATACTCCGAGTGGTGCAGTGAGAGTAATATGGAAAAAGATGATCCGCTGTGGCAACCCCTAACGGGAGCAGCTGAAAGAAGAAGAAGAAGGTGCAGTGAGAGTAACCATGCTAAAGCAGCTATGGTATTTGGAATAGTTCTAAAAGTTTGGATCTAAAAAAGAAAGGGAAACCACACTGGAACAAAAGCACTGCTTTGATGCTGGGTAGCAGCAGTTTGCAAAACCTAGTGGAAAACATGCATACGCCAGGGATTGAGCTAGCATGAAAATGTGCATGGATTTACGCCAAGTTTAGGTTTTATACATCACGATTTGAGCGTGGAAATGGAAATATGCAATATTTTTCTGCGTACACACCATTTATTCATGAGGCCCCTGGTGTTATGTTTATGGTCAGAAGTGTGCAGAGTAAAGAGAGATGGAGACAGGCCAGTTCCTTGTAGTGCTTCAGTGTTGCTCACACAGTCCTTGAGTCTCACAAACTGCAGTCCACCAGACAGACAGTCTATTATCCAGGACACCACTGGCTCACCCACCTGCATATCCCTGAACACTGAGTATTTCAGACAAATTTGTGTCATTTGAAGATATTTCTGGGAGTACAGAGCTGATAGAAGTGACAGAGCTCCACATACCAGCAAAGCTTTCAGAAAATATAAAACTGTTAAAATATCAATTGGATCTTTTAGTTACAATGTAAAGAACAAAGCCGTGTTATGGAGAACAATTTTTACAAAGCTTTTTCTTGGCTTGCAGCCCCGTAGTCATGTCCCAGTTTAGAGTAAGTGTCTGATTCTGTTCATACACATAATTATTTTTCACTGTTACTGTATATCAGCCAGAAAGTTAAAGCTTTAAATCCCCAGGGTGACATTCAATGATGTCTAGGGACATATTTCTTATTCTAAGTATAAAGTACAAGCTTTTAAAGATGGGAAATGTACAATTTATGAAGAGCTGATAGTGTATATCCTAATGAAATAAAATTAATATCCAGCTATTAGAAAATGTTGCTAATAAGGAAACCCTTCTTATCACATACACCATACATGTGAAACACATAGAGAACTGTGCCAGAAAATACAGAAATGTGCATGAATATATAAGAAATGATTCATTTTCAAAATAAATGCTTCAGCAAGTAAAAGTCCATACTAGATATTTTAAGAACTGTTCCCAGTAGATATTATTAAAACAATTCATTAACTGCTAAATACATTCCCCGTGGAGATGAAGCAATACTGGAAATTTAAAACTAACTCAATTTCCATGCAATGTATTATATTCCATTTGCATTTAAAATGCAGTTCAAGGCCAAAACTGTGCCAAGCATTTTGTCGCTCTTTAAACATTAGATTCTCTTTTGACAGTGATGCATTTTTAGTCTTATTAAATATCACAAGTCCAGAAAACAAAAATAGATTAGCTCAAAAAAAAAATACACAACAACATGCATAAATAATAGCATCAAGAGTTCTCAGATTAAAGACCCTCATGGTAACTTAAAATGTCTTTGTGCTTGGTAGTTGGCGAAAAAATTTTTTAATGACTCTGCAGAGTGACCTTTGCCAAAATATGCTGCACGTTTGCTAACTTCATTATATTAATTATTCTAATTAAATTGTAATAGATCAGTCTTGAGGACTCAGGCAGCATCTCCGTAATATATATACAGTAAAAACATTTTACAGTTCCTCCCTTTCAAAGATCCCAGAGTACAGTGGGAAAAGGATCTCTCACACAAAATCTCAGAAAAGGAATGGAAAGTAGCAATGCAGAGAATTCACTCGAGCTCCATATGCGCAGAGAATACAAATTATTCAGCTTAAAATTATATATCAAACACATCTGTCTCATTTAAAATTGTCCAAAATGTTTCCAGGGCAAGATCCAACCTGCGAACGTTGCAATCAAGTTCCAGCCTTACTGGGTCACATGTTTTGGGCCTGCACCAAATTAACATTATTCTGGACCAAAATCTTTAAATTCCTTTCAGACAGCCTTGGAGTCACAATCCCTCCTAACCCACTAACAGCTGTGTTTGGTGGACTTAAACTGGAGAAGTTCAAACAAACTGTTATCACTTTTACTTCACTAGCATGTAGACTTATCTTGCTCAACTAGAAGAATCCAAGCCCACCTGCTTTAAGTCACTGTGTAAATGATGTTAAACACTATTTGAAATTGGAAAAAATCTAATTCTCACTTAGAGGATCTGTGCAGAACTTTTCCAAAACCTGGCAGGATCTAATCAATAACATTTTAGAATAAGCATTTAAACTGAGGAAGCGGATTCTCTCCCCTGTTTTCATATTCTATTTATTTTTATTAATTTATTAATGTATCTATTTACTTATTTCTATTAGTTTAAAGTTTTACTCTGCTGGCTTGCACTCTTTCTCATGGGTGGGGGATGATTTGTTTCAAAGCTAGTTTTTTTAATCTTGACTTGCTTGTATGGAATGTTATTAGATTTTAATAAACTCAATAAAATGCTAAAAAAAAATTAATAGAACCAGAAAATCAGCCTATCCAGATTTGCAAAAGATGACTAATAGCTGAGAAATAAACAGGAATCATTTGAAGAAAGTCCAACCCTAACCCAACCTTGCAGTTCCATATTAGTACAAATGACCTCCAGTTGCAGTCTGGGTGACATTTTCTTCTTTTGTCTATGTAGCTGTTCTAAAAAGACTCATAAGATTCACTGGTCACTCTAAACTGCCCCAGGAACGAGTTAATGTTTGTATAATTTACTCCATGAAGACATGGTAGATCAGTGGTTATTGCTGCTGCTTTATGGATCCAGCCTTCTATGTGCAGTTATTCTGTGGGTGGCATTTGCATGATCTTTAGGTGTCTATTTGGGTTTCATTTAGGGAACTAAAATTTTCCTCCCACATTCTAAAAACATACAGTATAAGTTAGGTTAACTGGTGATTCCTGCAAAAGTATGTCAGTCAGCTCACACTGCAAGGGACATGCTGATGTTCATGAGTAGTTTCTACCTTTGCTGGCGAAACACTTCCTGCAATTCTATTAAGCAGCTTCAGTAAATAGAAGGGTTGGAAGGTTGGATCCAGAAACAGTTTCTATATTTAAATTTACATTTTATCCAAAGCTACTTACAGAAGAGATTAACATAATCAAGTAAATGTCATTCTGGGGAATGTTTTGGACCAACTGTTACAGAGAAGGTTATAAAATCGACCACCACAAGTGAAGTGAAGAAAATCACAAGACTATAAACTATTATTGATCGGAAAGACCTAACAAAAGAGCTGTGAAACGCTTCTTAAATATATTTAGGGTGTCAGCTGTTCTGATGGAGGTTGGCAGCTCGTTCCAGCAGCAAGGAGCTTCATATGAAACGAGTCTGGTTTGAGATTTGAGGCCATGTAGAGGTGGTAACACCAGACATCATTCATTAGCAGGTCTGAGAAGGAGCATTGAATTGGACAAGTGCCCCTACATACACGGGTGCTAACCATTTGACTCTGTAGGTAAAAACATAAGAGATTTGATAAATGAGAGGAGACCATTGAGTCTATCCAGCCCCATCTGTTTAACTCGTAGCTAAGCTGTCGCAATAGCTCATCCAGATACTTCTTAAAGGTTGTCAAAGATTCTTCTTCATCTACATGTCTTGTTAGTTTGTTCCAGAGTTCCATAACTCTTTGCAAACAGAACCACTTCTTGGCTTCATTCTTAAATGCCGTTTCCCTTAAACCCTGTTTCACCCTGAGAGGCCCAGGACCGGACCAAGCGATCATTTAAAAATCTTCCGCTATATCATACATGTGAACTATGCTACACACTAACATAAACAATACCCTCTTTACAAGCGATACATGTCGACTTCACACTACTAGTAAGCAAATCGTTGCAATATTTACGATTAACTTTTAATCTGGTATGAAATCATACGTAGGGTGTTTCATAAGTTGTCACAAAGATAATTGAAAAAAATCATAGTAATTTTTCTATATAAGGAATGCCCAAGTGTAATGCATCAATCCAAAAGTTCCGACCAACTGATTTCAACCAATGTGATGAACCATCCAACTGATCGAAACAAAAGCTACAGGATGAAAACCGGAAACAGCATTACACCACTCTTCTGATTTTTCATGTGCTCTTGCATACAGTTAGGTCCATAAATATTTGGACAGAGACAACTTTTTTTAAATTTTGCTTCAGTACATTACCACAAAGAATTTTAAATGAAACAACTCAGATGCAGTTGAAGTGCAGACTTTCAGCTTTAATTCGGTGGGGTGAGCAAAACGCATAAAAATGTGAGGCAACTAAATCATTTTTTAACACAATTCCTTTATTTCAGGGTCTCAAAAGTAATTGGACAATTGACTCAAAGGCTATTTCATGGGCAGGTGTGTTCAAGTCCGTCGTTATGTCTTATCAATTAGCAGATAAAAGGCCTGGAGTTGATTTGAGGTGTGGTGCTTGCATGTGGAAGATTTTGCTGTGAACAGACAACATGCGGTCAAAGGAGCTCACCATGCAGGTGCAAGAAGCCGTCCTTAAGCTTCGAAAACAGAAAAAACCCATCCGAGAAATTGCTACAATATTACGAGTGGCAAAATCTACAGTTTGGTACATCCTGAGAAGGAAAGCAAGCACTGGTGAACTCAGCAACGCAAAAACACCTGGACATCCATGGAAAACAACAGTGGTGGAATCATTTCCATGGTGAAGAGAAACCCCTTTACAACAGCCAACCAAATGAACAACACTCTCCAGGGGGTAGGCGTATTAATATCCAAGTCTTCCATAAAGAGAAGACTGCATGAAAGTAAATACAGAGGGTGCACTGCAAGGTGCAAGCCACTCATAAGCCTCAAGAATAGAAAGGCTAGATTGGACTTTTCTGAAGAACATCTCAAAAAGCCAGCACAGTTCTGGAAAAACAATCTTTGGACAGATGAGACCAAGGTCAACCTCTACCAGAATGATGTCAAGAAAAAAGTATGGAGAAGGTGAGTAACAGCTCATTATCCAAAGCATACGACATCATCTGTAAAACACGGTGGAGTCAGGCAGTGTGATGGCTTGGGCGTGCATGGCTGCCAGTGGCACTCAGACACTAGTGTTTATTTATGATTTGACAGGACAGAAGCAGCCAAATGAATTCTGAGGTGTTCAGAGACATACTGTCTGCTCAAATCCAGCTAAATGCAGTCAAATTGATTGGCCGGCGTTTCATGACACAGATGGACAATGACCCAAAACATACAGCCAAAGCAACCCAGGAGTTTATTAAAGCAAAGAAGTGGAAAATTCTTGAATGGCCAAGTCGGTCACCTGATCTTAACCCAGCTGAGCGTGCATTTCACTTGTTGAAGACTAAACTTCGGACAGAAAGGCCCACAAAAACAGCAACTGAAAGCTGCTGCAGTAAAGGCCTGGCAGAGGATTAAAATGGAAGAAACCCAGCATCTGGTGATGTCCATGAGTTCAGGACTTCAGGTTGTCATTGCCAGCAAAGGGTTTTCAACCAAGTATTAGAAATTAACATTTTTATTTCTAGTTATTTAATTTGTTCAATTACTTTTGAGCCCCTGAAATAAAGGCATTTTGTAAAAAAATGCTTTAGTTGCCTCACATTTTTATGCAATCGTTTTGTTCAACCCACTGAATTAAAGCTGAAAGTCTGCACTTCAACTGCATCTGAGTTGTTTCATTTAAAATTCATTGTGGTAATGTACAGAACCAAAATTAGAAAAAAGTTGTCTCTGTCCAAATATTTATGGACCTAAGTGTATTACTTCACAAAACAACAGCAAATATCTACAAGTGATGCATCAGTACTTACAGTAGATTCTCCTGATCAAAACAAGTCCAAGCATATTATTGTAGGATGCATCAATCATGAGATATCCTCCAAATGAGAGGAGTCGCGAGGCCACCTTTGGCAAATACCACCTCATATTTCCAGGTCATTAGCTTGGACTCAATAGGTCACACACTTGCATACTTCATACAAATGGATGGCAGCAGCTGTGATGTCTGCAACAATGCGTAGATGTCAATATACTTTATGAACATAATGAGACACTGCCAAAGGTGTGTGTAATCAGCTATAAGTCTCTCAAAGACAAATGGCGCATCAGCACACAGAGAAGCAGAGTATTGAAAAGCATCACTGAGAATAGTTTTTGCTTATTTTCCGGCTTCAAGTCAACGAATATACACTTTGAACGAGTTTTTGGAGGGTATCTCGTAAGACAGAGATAAAGATCTGCTGATTTTGACACAGACAACAGTTCAGAAGAAGAGTTTCCTAAGTTAATAAACTTGCTAAACTATTACTCTGTGTAATTTGTATTCAGTTTTGTTTTGATCAGTGTAGATCATTGTTACTTTAAACTATACTAGCCGTCCCCCCGTGGCTCCGCCCGTGTAGAAGTAAAACAGGACAGTGAGGAGGGCAATGCCTGGCTCCCTACTCCTGATGTTACGCTTCCCCCTCCCTTCGGACAGCAGCCTCTGTCTCAGATTAGTGCGAATATATCATTCTTGCAAGTGAACTTGATTCTTAGTGCGATGAGAGAAATCGCAAAAACAACCAGAATATTCAAGCAAATTCTAGAAAAAAAAAAAATGATCTAAATCCGTTAAGTAGTTCTCTCGTGAAAAGACATACAGACAGACAGACGTTGGATTTTGAGATGTTAGATAATGTTATATTGACAATGGCACCATTAAGCAGCCATAATGTACATTTTATCATGCAAAATATGTATATATTATATAATGTGTATGTATATTACAATGCATATCTCTTCCTCTCCATTTATTAGTGTTGCATGAAACTGTATGAAAGGCATTTATATTTTTTACATACAACTGTTTTTTATTTATATGTACGTGTGTGTGTTTATATGTGAGCAATACTGTTTTTATTTATATGTGTATGTGTATAAGAAAAATTGTTTTTATTTATGTGTGTGTATGTACATATATACTGTATGTATGCGTGCGTGTGTGTAGTTGTCATCGTTCTGTCTTACTGTCATTGTCCTTTTAAAGTTAATTGCATTTTGAAAATACATTTATAAAACTGATGGTTGCACAGAGACCAGTTTGATGAGGACTGGGTGCTTCTACAGAAAAAAAAAACATTCAGCACTATACCTTCGCTTGTGTCTGGCCATAGTGATAGACCAATCAACATTTACCAAAATAAAAATCAGCTTACCTGTGAAAGCATCGCGCTCATCCAGATGTACAGGCCCTGTTCTTCCACCAACTTCAAGGTCCAGCCACCTACCAACAACCTCACAAACCAGGAAGGCCACAAAAAAGAACCGCAGCGCTACTGTTCAATCTGAAGAAGTATGGCACTGTGTTTGCAGAGGTTTTAGATAGGTGAGGGGGACCCATGCTGCCATATACTGTAACTATTTATTTGTTTGTGTTACCCACATGAAACTTTACATGGGTACAGTTGATATGCCTAGGAACACCTCAGAGATGAAAAAAACTGTCCTGGCATTATTTGCACTTGACATATGCGGTATCAGAAAATGCAAATTTAAAAATATTACTGTGAGCGTCTATTTTTTTTTTCATAGTTTAGCAGCAGTTTCTAAATAAAGGAATGTTTATATTTGATGCAAACTCCGATTCTATCACATTTGTTGAGTTATCTGTCAGGTTTTAGTGAAAAATTGTTCTATTTTTTGAATAATACGGCTTTATTTTAGGGTATCACCCCCTCAGGTGGAGATGGCGGAAAAATGTCCCCAGGGTGTAAGAATTAATTTGCACTGATGTCCTCAGGTATGTTATTCACCCTTAAGATAAAAGAATGTTGATAGATCTGCTTTATCAATGTAAGTATCAAGGACTTGAACTTCATTTGTGCTGCTACAGTGAGCCATGGTAATGATCTGAATGAAGAAGTGACATTCACCCATCATTATCTGTTGAATAAAAGAAGTGCCAGAAATGAGATATTGTAATTCAGATGTTACAGGACCGAAGCCCAAACCAAAAATTAAACTGAATACCTTGCTTGACAATGCCCAATCTAACAGAGTAAATCTGCATGTAGTAAAGACAGTTGTAATATGGTCATCGAAGGATAGTAGTCATCGGACACCTCCTCAGATTATGTACTGACTTGATCAGGGGTGGATCTACCATCTGGGCATTCTGGGTGCACGCCCAAGGGCCCATGTTGACTAGGGGCATTTTC